>NC_064930.1:74358273-74668773 GCF_023897955.1 Schistocerca gregaria
GGAATGGTAGAACGATTGGTTCGATGACGGTTTGGATGTACCGTGCACTATTCAGTGTCCCCTCGACGATCACCAGAGGTGAACGGCCAGTGTAGGAGATCGCTCCCCACACCATGATGCTGGGTGTTGGCCCTGTGTGCCTCGGTCGTATGCAGTCCTGATTGTGGCGCTCACCTGCACGGCGCCAAACACGCATACGACCATCATTGGCACCAAGGCAGACGCAACTCTCATCGCTGAAGACGACACGTCTCCATTCGTCCCTCCATCCACGCCTGTCGCGACACCACTGGAGGCGGGCTCCACGATGTTGGGGCATGAGCGGAAGACGGCCTAACGGTGTGCGGGACCGTAACCCAGCTTCATGGAGACGGTTGCGAATGGTCCTCGCCGATACCCCAGGAGCAACAGTGTCCCTAATTTGCTGGGAAGTGGCGGTGCGGTAACATACGGCACTACGTAGGATCCTACGGTCTTGGCGTGCATCCGTGCGTCGCTGCGGTCCGGTCCCAGGTCGACGGGCACGTGCACCTTCCGCCGACCACTGGCGACAACATCGATGTACTGTGGAGACCTCACGCCCCACGTGTTGAGAAATTCGGCGGTACGTCCACCCAGCCTCCCGCATGGCCACTATACACCCTCGCTTAAAGTCCGTCAACTGCACATACGGTTCACGTCCACGCTGTCGCGGCATGCTACCAGTGTTAAAGACTGCGATGGAGCTCCGTATGCCACGGCAAACTGGCTGACACTGACGGCGGCGGAGCACAAATGCTGCGCAGCTAGCGCCATTCGACGGCCAACACCGCGGTTCCTGGTGTGTCCGCTGTGCCGTGCGTGTGGTCATTGCTTGTACAGCCTTCTCGCAGTGTCCGGAGCAAGTATGGTGGGTCTGACACACCGGTGTCAATGTGTTCTTTTTTCCATTTCCAGGAGTGTATTTCCAGTACTCCACATACGAGAATTTTGCGAGTTCCTGTACCCGGAAAAATGAAACCACGCCTCATCAGTGAAAAGCGTTTCATTAAGAATATGCCTTCAATTTTGTTGAACGAATTTTTTGAACAATTGACAATAATGCATTCTCTTACCACGATCAGTATTTTTCAGTTCTTGCACGACTGTCACTTTGTGTGGGAAAAGTTCTAATTTTTTCCTTACAGCTGTGTGGGCCATTCCGACACTAACATCGATTTCCTGGGCGAGTTTTCTTACTGACTTCTTCGGACTCTCGGACATTTTATCGGAAATATCGAGTAGTTTATCCTCAGGCAAAAAGCTGGGACGCCGGTTCTCGGTGTATCTGTCACTGAACCCGTACTTCGAAATTTGTTAATCAAAACTCGCACAGTATAGCGATGTGGGTGTGTTGTCTCTGGGAAAACTGAATTAAATGTTTGACGAACTGAAATCGTGTACTTACCGCCAGCTTTGAACACTTGTTCAGTTAAAAACACGCGTTCTTCAATGGTTAGCATATTAACAGTGACAAAAACGAAACCAAGGTACTAAACTTAAACGTTCATGTCAACACGTAACGGCACACACCAACGATGCTACTGACGCTGGCTCAGATGATAAATATCTCTGGAGTGAGTATTGCGTTCTGCACATGTTGTCAACATTAAGCCAGGATAGTCACATGTTTTCGGGACTTCGCTGTGCGTGTGTGCTTTCTGCAGCGTTTGAAGTTTATAATATCAAGAGTTTTTGTTGTGTTTTCACCGTTTGTTGATAGTGTAATAGCGATGGTGAATTGCTACGGATGCAAAGAAAAATATGTGAGAGGAGGGATAGTACAGTAACTTTTCATGGGTACTATGTTTAAAAATTTCGAGACGCATTATAATTAAGGCTTGATTCTATAGACCTATTTTTTATGATTTTATGACTATATAATAGATATTACGGCTCTTAGAAAAGCTTAAAAATTATCGCGTCCTCTCGTAAATTTGGTAGTGGAACAGGAAATGGAATGGTTGGTTGTTTCAGCAAATACTATCCTCCATGCATTTATCAGTGACTTGTCGATTATGAATATAGATTTGAAAGACCGGAGACAGATAAATTCAATAGAGTGGGAATCTGTAATTGTCTTCATATAATATGTGTGTCCAAACCTTTTTGTTTGCTATAAAGTTACAGTAGGAGACCATGTTGAGTGTGTCTAGGACATGAAGAATGATTATGTGTGATTTATATTCTAGTTTCCCGAAGGATGAACAACGAGAAAAGACGTGGCTCCAGAAAATAAGGAGGAGTAATTTTGTCCCCAATAAAATATTCCAAAGTATGTTCAAAACACTTTGAAGATGAATGTTTTGACAGAAAGATTTGGACGTGTGTGGCTGAAGGCAGATGCTATACCAACTATGTTTTATTTTCCACAGCACCTACTACCAATTTCTGCATTCAGCTTAAATACATTTTCTGCACAAATCAAATAAAAAACACAGTAGTGGAGCTAATCAAAGTACACATTGATCTTCTTTGGTGTATTTTGCCTTCAATTTATTTTCTTCGCCATTTGATTAAGAAGCGTAAAATATTAGTAGACATGTCCCCAAACTCTTTCATTTGTGTCACTTTCTACTTCCGTTAGTGGTGATATGAGTTGACCGTCACATGTATTTGCTTTTCAGTACATTTATTCTCCGATCGCCTTTTTTCCCCTTTCTTCCTCCGCCTAGTATTTATTTAATAAACTGGGAGCAAGTACGTAAAATGCGTTAAATAAACACTTCAAAGTGTCACCAGCAAGAAAAATTGTGCTTTAGGTCGCAAAAACGACAAAACAAATACGCAGAAATAGCAGAAAAAAGGACGAATTAGTATAGATATAATCGCTAATGTGTGGCAAATTCGGTGTTTTTCGGACACTTGCAAAAGTACTAGCGTACTGTCTAGTAGTTTTGCAAGACTATCACTGCAAAAATGTACGTCAGGCTCTGTAATGCTATAAAGTGCTGTATCACACCGAAAACTACCAAAAACCGAGTGCATCTGAACTGTGACAGCTATCGCAAAGAAGCAGGATGTAATATCTCTTGCCCTTAAAATTTACATAGCTGGTTAATTCCCGGTATCATATGGATACTGTTAAAATGTATTCGCAACATATGTAAATAATCCACGACACGTACGAAAAGAATCCGTCCGTGCTAGGGATGTAGTGGCATTCGAAATACAGAGGGCGCTATACGAACAAACACACGACGTCCCGAGAACACGTGACCAGGCCGGCAATGTATGTTGACAACACAAAATCTGTTCTGCGCATGTGAATGCTCACTCCATAGATATTTACTCTATGGCTGAGATAAACGAAACAGTGAATGTTGGGAAAGTCCACTTGAAGGGAAGTAAGCCAGTCAGGCAAACAATCATATAGCACTTAACAATCATACGGCACTGCGGACAGACTTTTTGAACACCTCGTAGAACAACTGGCTTCTGACAAGACATTTATTGTAAAAACCAATGCTCAAAGAAGAGTATGATAAGTGAACAAGTATTGACTAGAACATTAACTCCTATTTACTAATCGACGAAACATCTACGACTTGGCCGGCCGGGGTGGCTGAGTGGTTCTAGGCGCTGCTGTCTGGAACCGTGCGACCGTACTTCCCTTGGGAATAGGATGTGTGTGATGCCCTTAGGTTAGTTAGGTTTAAATGGTTCTAAGTTCTAGGGGACTGATGACCTTAGAAGTTAAGTCCCATAGTGCTCAGAGCCATTTGAACCATCTAGAACTTGAATCGAAATCGTGTTGCCATTTATTCAATGGTTGCACTAAATGGTTGACACTGATTTTTTTCCCCCGCCACGTATTCCCTCTCCTGCATCAACCTCTTCATCTCAGAGTAGCACTTGCAACCTACGTCCTCAATTATTTGCTTGACGTATTCCAATCTCTGTCTCCCTCTACAGTTTTTGCCCTCTACAGCTGCCTATTACCATGGAAGTCACTCCCTCATGTCTTAGCAGATGTCCTATCATCCTGTCCCTTTTCCTTATCAGTGTTTTCCACATATTCCTTCCCTCTCCGATTCTGCGTAGAACCTCCTCATTCCTTACCTTACCAGGCCACCTAATTTTCAACATTCGGCTGAAGAACCAAATGTCAAATGCTTCTATTCTCTTCTGTTACAATTTTTCCACAGTCCATGTTTCACTAGCATACAATGCTGTGCTCCAGACGTACATTCTCAGAAATTTCTTCCTCTAGTTAAGACCTACGTTTGGTGCTACGAGTAGTAGACTTCTCTTGGCAAGTAGTGCCCTTTTCTGTCATTTTCGATGTCCTCCTTGCTCCGTCCGCCATACGTTATTTTACTGCCTAGGTAGCAAAATTCCTTAACTTCATCTACTTTGTGGCCATCAGTCCTGATGTTAGGTTTCTCGCTGTTCTCATGTCTGATACTTCTCATTACTTTCGTCTTTCTTCGGTTTACTCTCAATCCATATTCTGTACTCATTAGCTTGTTCATTCCATTCAGCAGATCATGTAATTCTTCTTCACTTTCACTCAGGGTAGGAACGTCATTAGCGAATCGTATAATTGATAAGTTTTCACGTTGAATTTTAATTCCACTCTTGTACCTTTTTTTTATACTCGGCTTTGCTCTTCCGATGTGTAGATTGAACAGTAGGGGTGCCTGTCTTATACCATTTTTAATCCGAGCATTCCGTTCTTGGTCGTCCACTCTCATTATTGTCTCTTGGCTCTTGTACAGATCAGGTTGCTTTCCGTTCAAAAAGCTGTTGCACTCAGCGACTGCTATATTGACTTGTGAATTATAGATTGCAGCGAACATTTGTCCTTTTTAAATTCCATTGTGCAGATCTAGATTTTGACTAGAAGCTGGCCATTCTCAATGCACCATTATTTTCGCTCAATGCATGTAATGCCTGTTGGTCGGAATAACATGCTAGATTTTGACTAGAAGCTGGCCATTCTCAATGCACCATTATTTTCGCTCAATGCATGTAATGCCTGTTGGTCGGAATTACATGCACTGAGCGAAAATAATGGTGCATTGAGAATGGCCAGCTTCTAGTCAAAATCTAAAACTGCACAATGAAATTTAAAAAGGACAAATGTTCGCTGCAGTCTGCAATTCACAAGTCTTGTACGTATTGTTTATTGCCCGCCCCTCCCCCCCCCCCCCACCCCCCGCTTTGGCTTACCCCTATTTTTCTCAGAATTTCGAACATCTTGCACCATATTACATTGTCGAACGCCTTTTCCAGGTCCACAGATCCTATGAGGGCGTTTTGATTTTTCTTTACTCTTGCTTCCGTTATCAACTACAATGTCAGAATTGCCTCTCTGGTACGTTTCACATTTCCTAATGCCAAACTGATCGTTATGTAAGATACCCTCAGTCATTGATCAACATCGAAATTCAGAAAGCCTCCACCCTGACTGGCACGGATTGCAAAGCGTTCTGTGACGATACCAGTGGAACTAAGGGGGTAGGAGAGGCACCACAAGACATTTTAACTTCCACTGTCTACACTTTTTTTCAAATAACCTCATAAAACTTTGTCGCCGGCCGTGGTGGGACCGAGCGGTTCGAGGCGCTTCAGTCCGGAACCGCGCTGCTGCTACGGTCGCAGCTTAGAATCCTGCCTCGGGCATGGATGTGTGTGATGTCCTTAGGTTACCTAGGTTTAATTACACTATTGGCCATTAAAACTGCTACACCACGAAGATGACGTGCTACAGACACGAAGTTTAACCGCCAGGAAGAAGATTCTGTGATATGCAAATGATTAGCTTTTCAGAGCATTCACACAAGGTTGGCGCCAGTGGCGACACCTACAACGTGCTGAGATGACGAAAGTTTCCAACCGATTTCTCAACACAAACAGCAGTTGACCGGCGTTGCCTGGTGAAGTGCTGTTGTGATGCCTCTTGTAAGGAGAAATGCGTACCTACCCGTAGCCGACTTTGATAAAGGTCGGATTGTTGCCTATGGCGATTGCGGTTTATCGTATCGCGACATTGCTCCCCGCGTTGGTCGAGATCCAATGACTGTTAGCAGAGTATGGAATCGGTGGGCTCAGGAGGGTAATACGGAACGCCGTGCTGGATCCCAACGGCCTCGTACCACAAGCAGTCGAGATGACAGGCATCTTATCCACACGGCTGTAACGGATCGTGCAGCCACGTTTCGATTCCTGAGTCAACAGATGAGGACGTTTGCAACACAACAACCATCTGCACGAACAGTTCGACGACGTTTGCAGCAGCACGGACTATCAGCTCGGAGACTGTGGCTGCAGTTACTCTTGACGCTGCATCACAGACAGGAGCGCCTGCGATGGTGTACTGACTACGAATCTGGATGCACGAATGGAAAAACGTCTTTTTTCGGGTGAATCCAGGTTGTCTTACTGCATCACGATGGTCGCATCCGTGTTTGGCGACATCGCGGTGAAGGCACATTGGAAGCGTGTATTCGTCATCACCATACTGGCGTATCACCCAGCATGATGGTATGGGGTTCCATTGGTTACACGTCCAGGTCACCTCTTGTTCGCATTGACGGCGCTTTGAATAGTGGACGTTACATTTCAGATGTGTTACGACCCGCGGCTCTACCCTCCACTCGATCCCTGCAAAACCCTACATTTCAGGAGGATAATGCACGACCGCATGTTGCAGGTCCTGTACGGGCCTTTCTGGATACAGAAAATGTTCGACTGCTGCCCTGGCCAGCACATTCTCCAGATCTCTCACCAATTGACAACGTTTGGTCGAATGTGGCCGAGCAACTGGCTCGTCACAATACGCCAGTCACTACTCTTGATGATCTGTGGTATCGTGTTGAAGCGGCATGGGCAGTTGTACCTGTACACGCCATCCGAGCTCTGTTTGACTCAATGCCCAGGCATATCAAAGCCGTTATTGCGGCCAGAGGTGGTAGTTCTGGGTACCGATTTCTCAGGATCTATTGTGTGAAAATGTAAGCGCATGTCAGTTTTAGTATAATATATTTGTCCAATGAATACCCGTTTATCATCTGCATTTCGTGTTGGTGTAGCAATTTTAATGAAAAGTAGTGTATACACTCCTGGAAATGGAAAAAAAGAACACATTGACACCGGTGTGTCAGACCCACCATACTTGCTCCGGACACTGCGAGAGGGCTGTACAAGCAATGATCACACGCACGGCACAGCGGACACACCACGGACCGCGGTGTTGGCCGTCGAATGGCGCTAGCTGCGCAGCATTTGTGAACCGCCGCCGTCAGTGTCAGCCAGTTTGCCGTGGCATACGGAGCTCCATCTCAGTCTTTAACACTGGTAGCATGCCGCGACAGCGTGGACGTGAACCGTATGTGCAGTTGACGGACTTTGAGCGAGGGCGTATAGTGGGCATGCGGGAGACCAGGTGGACGTACCGCCGAATTGCTCAACACGTGGCGCGTGAGGTCTCCACAGTACATCGATGTTGTCGCCAGTGGTCGGCGGAAGGTGCACGTGCCCGTCGACCTGGGACCGGACCGCAGCGACGCACGGATGCACGCCAAGACCGTAGGATCCTACGCAGTGCCGTAGGGGACCGCACCGCCACTTCCCAGCAAATTAGGGACACTGTTGCTCCTGGGGTATCGGCGAGGACCATTCGCAACAGTCTCCATGAAGCTGGGCTACGGTCCCGCACACCGTTAGGCCGTCTTCCACTCACGCCCCAACATCGTGCAGCCCGCCTCCAGTGGTGTCGCGACAGGTGTGAATGGAGGGACGAATGGAGACGTGTCGTCTTCAGCGATGAGAGTCGCTTCTGCCTTGGTGCCAATGATGGTCGTATGCGTGTTTGGCGCCGTGCAGGTGAGCGCCACAATCAGGACTGCATACGACCGAGGCACACAGGGCCAACAGCCAGCATCATGGTGTGGGGAGCGATCTCCTACACTGGCCGTACACCTCTGGTGATCGTCGAGGGGACACTGAATAGTGCACGGTACATCCAAACCGTCATCGAAGCCATCGTTCTACCATTCCTAGACCGACAAGGGAACTTACTGTTCCAACAGGACAATGCACGTCCGCATGTATCCCGTGCCACCCAACGTGCTCTATAAGGTGTAAGTCAACTACCCTGGCCAGCAAGATCTCCGGATCTGTCCCCCATTGAGCATGTTTGGGACTGGATGAAGCGTCGTCTCACGCGGTCTGCACGTCCAGCACGAACGCTGGTCCAACTGAGGCGCCAGGTGGAAATGGCATGGCAAGCCGTTCCACAGGACTACATCCAGCATCTCTACGATCGTCTCCATGGGAGAATAGCAGCCTGCATTGCTGCGAAAGGTGGATATACACAGTACTAGTGCTGACATTGTGCATGCTCTGTTGCCTGTGTCTATGTGCCTGTGGTTCTGTCAGTGTGATCATGTGATGTATCTGACCCCAGGAATGTGTCAATAAAGTTTTCCCTTCCTGGGACAATGAATTCACGGTGTTCTTATTTCAATTTCCAGGAGTGTATAAATAAATCCTGGAAATGACGGCTTTCTGTTTTTTATGGTATTAACTGCATTTTGGACTTCCTTCGGGGTTATCGGTTGTATGTTATGATTACTGATTTCAGTGTCTGGTGGATTCTCAGTGAATGCCGCTCTGCTCTCAGTTAGTAGTCCCTGGTAGTGTTGTACCCATTCCTGCATGCTAATCAGATTTATATATGATTTATCTTTTTCTGTGTTCTTATTATTTTTAATACATTCCAGGCTATATCTGCTCGTGTATTCCCCATACTTTTTTCTATCTCTTCACGGGTTTTTTAATTTATGAAAAAATGAATGAGCTGTTATACTTTAAACTTTATGTTTAGAAAAAACTCGAATTTTATAGTTGATTACCTCAATTTTTACCACAGTTTTTAATAGATTTGTAAAATTCTAGAGTTTTGCATTAAGCAGTCTGTGTTTAATAAGCATACCAGGTTTTAAAGTAATAGCATATTTATTTTCGATGTTAATGTACCTAAATACGGAAATTTGTGTTTTGGGGAAAATGGCCGTTAAAGTTTGTGCTTGTATTTGGTGTTCTTTTAGAACTGCCCAGCACCCTAAGCAGGTTCTTTTCCATTTTCTAAATCAGTTTTCTTCCTTTTCACATTCCTATGATGGACTCTTTTTGATTTTATCACCTCCAAAAATGAATTTTCTGCTTTCACTGCACAGTCTCTTTCTATCACATACAACACTTTGATGATGTTCACTCCGAGCTTAATTCCCATTTTCTCTAAAACATATTTCCTGGTTTGCACACCACCATTAAAACATGAAACTGCATCATAAACACCAATAGCAAGTGCATTTTTTGCCCACAGAAATGGTTTTTGACAATCTTTCCCATACAGATTGGTTAAAACTTTCATTTGGGTTTTGGGTACCGCCATCAAGACATTTTTTCAATAAGTTTTCATTTTTAAGATCCCTGAATATAGGTTTGATGGCTTCCATTACAGCAGTTGGTAAAGAATTCCTGGGTTGATATTCTTCACTTATTTATGACAGAAAAAATACTGCAAAATATTAAAGACTGTAATACAGACATCAAAGCAAATATATGACAAGGAAAAGATAGTCATATCAAATAACAAAATAAAGACTATATGGGATATAGTGAAGGAGGAGACCGGTAGAACCAGCCATGAAGAGGGACAAATAGCATTAAGAGTAAATGATACATTGGTGAGAGACGTGTATAGTGTTGTAGAACTTTTTAACAAACATTTTATAACTGTTACTGACAAGATGGGGTTGTCAGATTCTGTAGATGCCGGTGCTGTGGAATTCCTCAGACCAGACATTTAAAGTAACTTCCATAATATGAATTTGACCCTCACTAACCCAGCAGAAATAATATCCATAATAAAATCTTTAAAATCAAAAACATCTAGTGGGTATGATGAAATATCAACAAAGTTAATTAAAGAATGTGGTTCTGAGTTAAGTAACATATTAAGCTATCTGTGTAACCAGTCATTTATCAGTGGAATATTTCCTGAATGGTTGAAATACACTGAAGTTAAGCCACTGTTTAATAAGGGAGATAAAGAAATAGCATCAAATTTCCTTCCAATTTCACATTTGCCAGTATTCTCAGAAATTTTAGAAAAAGTAATGTACAATCGGCTTTATAACCATCTTATCTCAAATAACATACTGTCAAAGTCACAGTTTGGATTTCTAAAGCGTTCTGATATTGAGAAGGCTATCTACACTTACATTGAAAATGTGCTTAATTCATTAGACAAAAAATTGCAGGCATTTGGTATATTTTGTGATCTGTCAAAGGCATTTGACTGTGTAAATCACAATATCCTTTAAAGTAAATTAGAATATTATAGTGTAACAGGAAATGGTGCAAAATGGTCCAAATCTTATGTCTCTGGAAGAAAACAAAGGGTGCTATCAGGCATCTGACTGTGTAAATCACAATATCCTTTTAAGTAAATTACAATATTATAGTGTAACAGGAAATGCTGCAAAAGGTTCAAATCTTATATCTCTGGCAGGAAACAAAGGGTGTTATAAGGAAAGAGACGTGTATCAAGCTATCAGGCATCATCCAACTGGGAACTAATTACATGTGGGGTCCCACAAGGTTCCATTTTAGGGCCCTTACTTTTTCTTGTACATGTCAATGACCTTTCATCAGTAACATTACCAGAAGCCAAGTTCGTTTTGTCTGCCGATGATACAAACATTGGAATAAATAGCAAATCAACTGTAACTCTTAGAAAGCTCAGCTAATTAAATATTTGTGGAGATAATCACTGGTTCCTAGCCAATTCTTTGTTACTAAACGTTGAAAAAACACACTACATGCAGTCCAGAACTTGTAAGTGGTGTCCCACGAGTATATGCCAAACAGACGATGACAAGCAGATAGAAAAAGTGGACAGTGTTAAATTCTTGGGATTACAGCTTGATAATAAATTCAACTGCGAGGAGCACACCGCAGAACTGCTGAAGTGTCTTAAGAAATCTCTATTTGCCAATTGTCTCAGAGATAGGGGATATAAAAATGAAAAAGCTGGCATACTATGCTTACTTTCATTCCATAAAGTCACATGGGATTATTTTTTGGGGTAATTCATCAGGCCAAGCTAAAGTTTTCTGGGCACAAAAAGTGGAGTAAGAGTTATATGTGGTGTGAACTCAAGAACGTCCTGCAGAAGCCTGTTTATGGACCGAGGGATACTAACTACTGCTTCCCAATATATTTATTTCTTAATGAAATTTGTCATTAAAAATATATCACTTCTTCAAACCAACAGCTCAATTCCTGGAATCAATATTAGAAATAAATCTTCACAAGGACTTGAAGTCACTTAGTCTTGTACAAAATGGTGTGCATAAATTCAGGAACACACATTTTCAATAACTTGCCAGCAGCCATAAAAGGCTTAACAACCAATGAAATTCAGTTTAAGAGAAGCCTAAAGGATTTATTGGTGGCCAACTGCTTCTACTCCATTGATGAATTTCTCAGTAGAACCAATTGATTTGTGTGTGTGTGTGTGTGTGTGTGTGTGTGTGTGTGTGTGTGTGTGTGTGCGTGTGTATGTGTATATATATATAAGTACAATATAACTTGTGCACAATTTCAGTGAAGTAATATGTTAATTATAAATAAGTGTGTGTGTGTGTGTGTGTGTGTTTGAGTGTGTATGTGTGTGTGTGTGTGTGTGTGTGTGTGTGTGTGTGTGTGTGTGCAAGTACAATCTAACTTCAGCACCAGTTCAATGCAGTAATGTGTTCATTGTAAATAAGTATTATAGTAGTTGTATTACACGTTATTATATTATAAATAAATAAAAAACTTTTTTATTTTAAATTCAGTGCATTAGTATTTGTAGAACTATTCTTTCATATAGCGTTCATTAATAAATGACGACCATGCCACTTGGGACCTGTGGAATGGTACATTAGCTTATTTGTTTGAATCATATATGTTTGTCATGTATTGTTGTTTTTCTGACATGTTCTACATCATGGAGGACTTCCTCACTACAGATCAATTGGAATGAAAGTAAATCTAATCTAATCTAAACTATCCAACGATACATGTCCTCTCGACACCCGACTGCCTGCAACCCTACAGAAATGTTACTATGCGGCTACCCAGTTCCTTTTTCGTCGTCGCTCTTCTGACTGGTCTGATGGGACCCCCAAGAATTCCTTTTTATCTCACAAGGAGAGGTCCACAGCAGTGCAATCGGCTTTTTGAAACTACCTATACAGTGATGTAGGTTTGTAAGTAGGCTGTTTAGGTTTTCTTATTGGTAACGCCACGTAGCGCGCTGTATGAAAAATCACTGGCTGTGCCGTGTGCAGTCTGTGGCTGGTTTGCATTGTTGTCTGCCATTGTACTGTTGGGCAGCGTCAGCTGGATGCTAACAGCGCATTGCATTGCGGCAGTTGGAGTTGAGCCGCCAGCAGTGGTGGACGTGGGGAGAGAGATGGCAGAGTTTTGAAATTTGTAAGAATTGGTGTCATGAACTGATATATATATTATGACTATAAAGGTAAATACATTGTTTGTTCTCTATTAAAATCTTTCATTTGCTAACTGTGCCTATCAGTAGTTAGTGACTTCCGTAGTTTGAATCTTTTAGTTAGCTGACAGTAATTGCACGGTTGGATAACTTCACACTTATGAAATTGTATTTTGTCTGTACTTTGTGAACTGTTCATACTTTTTCGGAACCATTGTGACAGTATGAGAGCTTTGAATGAATTATTTGGTAGGGGTTCATGATTTTTAAAGTACGTTTGAGGTAGATCACACTTTTGACATGAGCAGAGAAATTTTTTAGGTTTTGAAATTATTGGATGAAGCTACGACGATTTTGACTGAGGTGTTATGATGTTATTATTACGATGACTGTGTATTATGCTGTTGCGGTATGTTTATGATCAATAAGCTGTTGCTATATGAGTTATTTGATTATGCTACATATCTGTTATGATGAAATATTGAAGAAGTGTCGACGAATAAGGTAAGGAATAATGAGTCATGTTTAGGGACTCTGGTTTGTGAAAAAGGTGGTTGGAAACCAAGAATCGTACTTTAAAAGTTATGAAATGTATGTAAATGCATGAATGTATTACAATGCTGGTGAAAATTGTTTGGACACTATTATATTTGAAGGATTTTGTTTCTACAGATTTGTAACGCAAATTCTCAACCTGTGAAAATATTTTTATATGAGACTGTCACTGTAGCGGAAACTGCTGTCGTAAATTTTTCAGTAAGAAAGGTAAGTGACCACCTGCACATAATGCATCGTGGGCACCCAGCTGTGCGACAGTCGCCTGGGAGAAAAGCCATTAGTGTGCGCCTTTCAGAGGCACAGGTAAAAAAAAAAAAAGAGGCCATTATCCTCGCTATTGACATTCCTTTGTAGAAAGGATAGTAAATACGACACCCTCAAACTTGAAAACATGATTACACTGTGGAGTTCTTAATTTATGATATTTACTGAAATGAAATGATGAGCAACCTTTCATGTTTATTGTTTTGTTAGTTGGAAGATTGTTTACTGCATTATGAAATGCCTTATGGCTAGCGAATGACGTTTCACGCCTTGCTTTGCCTATATTGTTTAATATCTAGTTTCTAGCTGCACTGCAGCATTGGTTAAAATAAAATTTAATAGATGTACTAATATAGTTATTTTATGCCTACAGACCCAGTAAAAAAAAAAATGATCTACTACCAAGAAAACGAGGGAACATAAATAGGCATTTCCCTTCACAGGAACTGCATAAATATTTTTTTTTTTTTTTACAATTTCGTAACTTGTCTGCTAGCGTATGTTCTTGTGATGCATCACTCTAGTGTTAAGATGTGACATAGGTATTAAACATTTTCACTTTAATATTTTTTCTGCTCCAGCTTTGTCATGTTTATGTAAAAGTTATTGCATATGCTGCTGCTGTTTACCAGGCATAATGTTACTGAATTTGACTTTGTGTTACTCTGTTAATCCAGTTTTACTACGCATTTATTTTTTCTTGTTTGCTGCGCATTGCCTTATATTAGTTGTAATATTGCTGCCTCTTTTTTGCCAATTTCCATTTTTTTAATCATTGCTGTTTGTGTTAATTGTTTTGTGCTGCTGCATTGCCTCGTCCCTTAGTTTAGCATCTGAGCTCAGTAGATTTAAGTTAGCTTAAGAGGGGGTAGCCTATATAAAAGAATGAGTTGCGATGAATTGGAAGAAATGCACTGAGAGGTTATATGAAAAATGTACAGAAAGCAGGTATAGGTAGGATTCTCTTGGAAATAAATGATGAGGTAGGATACTGGAAAATAAATGATGAGGTAAGAAATATGTGAACATATAAATACAGAAAGCATGCTTGGATAGGATTTTTTTGGTGGAAACAAATGTTGAAATAAGACGAAAGATCTATGGAATGAAGTTTTGGGTCGGACTGCAGTACCAAATGTTACACTGAAAACAAACCCTGCCCTTTCCTCTTGTGTCATCCCACTATGTGTTTGTGTACCCTTGTGTATTTGTTTTCTTCCTGTCTCTGTGTACTGTTCATAGAATTTTTCCTCTTCTAATACTAAGCTACATTCACTATGATGAGGAATACTGTTATCCTCAAATATAATTTGCATTAATAACATGTTATTTACTTAGCAAAGATGCTTAGACATTATTTATTCTGTTTTGTTTTAATGCTCATGTGTGAAGTTGATGTTTCGAAAGTTATTCTGATCTTTTATGTATTTACTTATGTCATAATTCCTGTAAGACTGATGTACATGTTTATTTCTATTCTTTTGTAAAGCCCGTTTTACTACAAATGTTAGCTGTATTGTTATGTTATTTAATGATGTATTTTGTGCCTTTGTAATTGTATTTTTATGTTGTAAATTTATAATTGTATAGACACCAGTTCTTCAAATTAAGTATCATTTCACTGCACACGTTTCTGTTGGTCATAGTATATGGACAATATGTGAGAAGTAGGGACTGTTAGTGTTTGCACATGTGTTGATAATTCAGCAAGGGACTGGTATAATAGCGTTGCTGGTTCTAAGGACAATTCCAAAAACTCTGTGCGTGCACAAGTGGTGGTTGATGGACTTGCTATATTCTCCGCTAGACTCTTCGATGGTGATTGTGCACCTGCACAGTCGCAACAGATGGCTGCTGGCTATCTCTACAAGGATTACAGTGAGTCAGAACTTTTGATGACCCACCAATACCATTATTTCTGAAGTGGGTCTGCACCTTTGATGACCAACCAATACCATTATTTCTGCAAGGACTGCAGTGGGTCTGCACCTGTGATGCCCCACCACTACAATACTCTCTACCAGGACTACAGTGGGTCTACTCTGTGGCGACCTACCTACCAATATTCTTCAAAACTTTGACTGACTCTGCTGTGGGTTTCCTCTGTTGTGGCCCATTACCTGTCTGCATGTCAAGAGTCAGCACTGTCTTTCCGTTGGAAGGACAACACTACTTCTTCAAGGAAATCCACTACTTCCGTGTGCATTTTCTTTTATTGCTCAGTCTTTGAGAAAAACACTGCAATTTTACTTTGATGAATGATCACGCCTGTCTATATGGACTGTGAGAAAATTTTAGCTTTTGACCAACATTGTATCGATAAGTGTTTGCATTTGATTTCTTTGTTATTGTAATCATAATTATGAAAAAAAATTTCAAATCTGTATTGGCCACTGCCAAAAACAATTTGTAAATTTTTTTGTAGGGTGCATGGGGGCTATGTAAGTAGGCTGTTTAGGTTTTCTTATTGGTAACGCCACGTAGCGCTCTGTATGAAAAATCACTGGCTGTGCCGTGTGCAGTCTGTGGCTGGTTTGCATTGTTGTCTGCCATTGTAGTGTTGGGCAGCGGCAGCTGGATGCTAACAGCGCATTGCGTTGCGGCAGTTGGAGGTGAACCGCCAGCAGTGGTGGACGTGGGGAGAGAGATGGCGGAGTTTTGAAATTTGTAAGAATTGGTGTCATGAACTGATATATATATTATGACTATAAAGGTAAATACATTGTTTGTTCTCTATTAAAATCTTTCATTTGCTATTTGTGCCTATCAGTAGTTAGTGACTTCCGTAGTTTGAATCTTTTAGTTAGCTGGCAGTAGTGGCGCTCGCTGTATTGCAGTAGTTCGAGTAACGCAGATTTTTGTGAGGTAAGTGATTTGTGAAACATATAGGTTAATGTTAGTCAGGGCCATTCTCTTGTAGGGATTATTGAAAGTCAGATTGCGTTGCGCTAAAAACTATTGTGTGTCAGTTTAAGCACAGTCGTGTATAATTTTTCTAAGGGGACGTTTCAGGTTGAGATCCCAGATATCACACATGGCAGCCATTCACCAAGGTGGGCCCTCGTTTGTGAGTAACTGACAAAAAAAAAGAAGAAATGTTGTGTGGTGCTCAATAGAAATAAGTAAGTTGTAACGCTCTGACTGGCGGTACCCAAGACCGAACTTACAATGACAATAGATCGAACTGTACCAACGTCGCTATGCTGTTAATGTATGGCTTCCTGCCGCGCAAAATACTTGGGCGATTCAATCGACCACTACAGCTATAATTAGGTACAGTTTTTAATTTCACAGTCGATGTAACGACTGAGGATCGCTATCTGATTTTAATAGATTCCAGTCGTAGTGGAGAGCCTGGTGACTGCTCGAAGTTTAGCTCGTACCGTAATCGCACTCTCAAGGAATAAACTGAAGACAGATCACCCTTACTATAATTACCAGTACGGCAACCTCAACCACTGACTATGCAGCCGGCTCGAATATCGAATAATGAAAGACAGCGCCCTTACTATACTCAACGTCGAGATCGAACAATGACACGATTACACTACGAATAGACACATCCAAACATTCTAATGACAATGATCACCAATATCAAGCAGTAATCACGAGATAGGCCGATTTAGATAACAACTCTCGTTATTTAAGCTACTGGTCGAATACAAGCATCAAATCTCTTTAAATACAGTACCTGTTCCTATTATGTCGAGATAAAATGCCCCAACTAGCTTGCAATTGTTCTCCCACACCACAAAATTCTCACAACGCAGTACATTGTCTCTGGAAAAGACTCGTAACTTTTTAATTACTTACAAAAATTCCTATTCCATATGCCGTCGTGTTACGACCAGTTCGTATTAAGACGCTTCCACCAATATCGATAAGAACTGAAATAGTTAATGCTACCACTAAATCTATTTCCACTTAGCCCAGCGTTGCTATGTAAATAATACGACGTTACGTACTTCACAGATTCAATAATCTTTGCCCTTGGTCTAATCGTTGACCTTTCCATTATAAATTACGACAACTTCAATTCTACTTGCATTTACGTAGACGCTCTTTCCATCAATGAAACCGTTTAAACTTTTTAGAATATCTACCCTCTGTAGATTTATCGTGGTTCCACTCAATCAATGAACTTTTGATTAGGCACACTTACAAATACCTGCATATGCTTGTGTCCTGCAATGCGGTATTAATGTTTCTGGAATTCACCCTTTTCTTTTCTCGTAAAATTTACTGGGTGATCAAAAAGTCAGTATAAATTTGAAAACAGAATAAATCACGGAATAATGTAGATAGAGAGGTACAAATTGACACACATGCCTGGAATGACATGGGGTTTTGTTAAAACCAAAAAAAAAAAAAAATACAAAAATTCAAAAAATGTCCGACAGATGACGCTTCATCTGATCAGAATAGCAATAATAAAGTAAGACAAAGCAAAGATGATGTTCTTTATAGGAAATGCTCAATATGTCCACCATCATTCCTCAACAATAGCTGTAGTCGAGGAATAATGTTGTGAACAGCACTGTAAAGCATGTCGGGAGATATGGTGAAGCATTGGCGTCGGATGTTGTCTTTCAGCATCCCTAGAGATGTCGGTCGATCACGATACACTTGCGACTTCAGGTAACCCCAAAGCCAATAATCGCACGGAGTGAGGTCTGGGGACATCTTTCGCGCGTCTAGCAAGTTTTTTGGTTCTAATAAAACTCCATGTCATTCCAATCATGTGTGTCAATTTTTACCTCTCTATCCACAGTATTCCGTGGTTTATTAAGTTTTCACATTTATACTGACTTTTTGATGACCCGGTATATACACAACCAGATACCAATTAAATACACGTAAGGTTTATGTTAACCTAAGAAAACTTGAATTTATTTTCTCTAGGTACTCCAATACAATTTCATTCACGTAAGTGAGCGATTGCTATCATAGACTACACCCCACAACACGGCAATTCAGTAATAAAAAAATTAAACAAAAACCCTAAATGCCACCACCACTTTAAATCTAACCTTAAGTGACAATTTAAAACAATTCTGAACCTCTTCTGGCGGTGACAATACGCGACCCACTAAGTTCTCTACTTCAATTCGGCCACTCGTCACTTTGCCTAATCAAGTTTTTGTTTAGCTGCGCGCTGCTTGTAAAATAGTTATTTTCTCTTCGCTTATCCACTCAACTACTGGTGCACTCTATCACAATATAGTGAAATAGATCGTGTTTACACGAGCCAATTCTCGGTCCGCTGTAAGATAGTGGTATTTAGACAACAATTGCGTACATGTGTTCGAGGCTTTCCCTTCTCGGCACACACACCAATCACTACCAAAACACTTCAATAAAACTGCTAACAACCCAATTACCTCTGCGCGAGCTGCGACCACTAATCGTACAACATGGACGAGATATCGGTTCCACCTACACATCTACTTCTCATTCTAACCAGATTTACCACAGCAAACTTAACGACGGAAACGGTCCACAAGACGACAATCAATTGATAGCTCGTGCAACCAAATTCGCCAGAACCAGTGTATCACCAGCGACTGTTCAGAAAATCCCACAGAATCACTGTATGTTTCTGAACCGTAAAATTACTACTAGTTCACCAAAGACTATTAATCACAATTAATACACAAAATGTAAAGTGGAAGTAGGTGCCAAGGAATAACTGGTGAAATTACGCACAATTTCCAGTACCACTCTTTATTCAAACTTGGTGCAAGACTTTACGACATTTAAAAAAACATGCAACAATCGTTTAACGAATAAGTCACTCTTTACGATAGGAAAGGACTTTAGAATTATTATAAAAAATTTCGGGCCAGCAAAAGGCAAGTACAGGCAAGCAATTTAACGTATACAACGCTGTATAATATTTCAAGCTCAGCTCAATTACACGTGAATTTCACTCCATTAATAAATGAATACGCTTTGAATGTATATGACTTCACTTTTGGGCTGACAAATTTCCCCTTTGGTTACAACAGCCGCCCACAACAGCCTCACTCAAGCTCATTAAATGGCGCAGAATCTAACTTGTCTGCAACATATAAAGACAATCCTGAGTTCTCAAAATACAAAACGAATGAATCATGCACACGGGGGGGGGGGGGGGGGGGGGGGAGAGACACAGTTAATAACATATTTACGTTTTCAAAATATATATTAAGAAAAACAAATTTCACAAATTTCTGCCAGTTAACTTATGGCAAACACAAACGCTCGCAAGGTAGGAACTTTTTCAACATTCTCCTTTCAAGGCAACAATTTCTACCCATAATGAAATGGCAAACTTCTGCATGACAAGAAAACACACAAATAACCAACTACCTCTATAAAACACATAAGAACGTTGACTAAAAGCCTTAAAAGGTATTGAATTGGAAAAAAACACACAACAGTTGTTGCTGACTATAAACAATATAAAAAATCCACTACGGCGTACATTAACAACCTTGCTTGATTATAGCCAAATATACATAAACACAAATTTACGTAAGTTACAGCTTCCAGGTGAGAAGGAATTCGTTATGCAATTGACTAGTTCTTGCCACGAGGCAAAAGGGATTCTTTCTTAGAGTACGTTTTACACGTGAGTCGAGTAATATATCCGCAGCTCGTGGTCGTGCAGTGGCGTTCTCGCTTCCGGCGCCCGGGTTCCAGGGTTCGATTCCCGGCGGGGTCAGGGATTTTCACTGTCTCGTGATGGCTGGGTGTTGTGTGATGTCCATACGTTAGTTAGGTTTAAGTAGTTCTAAGTTCTAGGGGACTGATGACCATAGATATTAAGTCCCATAGTGCTCAGAGCCATTTGAACCAAGTCCAGTAATACTAGCTAGGGCAGGCAACAGGATGGATCAGATCTTAGTCCCTGGCATTTCAAACAGTTCAGCCATTGGTGCCTTAGACTTTCACAGACATGGCAGGGGCTAACAGCCGAATAGCTACGTCGGTAAGCTGGGAGGGGAAACAAGCAATCCGGGCCACAGATTCATTCTGACTCCCCAACCCCCCTCATTCGTCCTCAAAAGGCGACAAACGGACCACCCTTCCTAACATTACCGGTTTTCCCGCGGGTGGGGGAGACGAGAATGAATGGCGGGAAACCCCCAAAAATACGGCTGGTATAATTGACAATAGCAAATAGAAATCAGTCAAAATTCATAAAGTGTGTTAACGATCGATACTCAACCTCCGGTGCGTTACGACTCCGAAGACTGAACCAACCTGCAAATGCCCTGCAGAACCGCCCGCTGCCAGCGGTTTCAACGAAGGCGCGCCGATTTTCAGAACCTCCTCGCCGGTAGGCGGACCCACGCTCAGGAAGATTCCTTAGGCGACGACCAGTTAAAACGACCCATACCGCGGAGCCGCTGCTCGCGTCGCTTACGCTGACGCCGCGGTCTGCGTCCTGTCCCTCCAGCACCAACAGAGAAGTCGCTTCTCGATGCCCTGACTGCCAGCTCCCCAGCCCATACAGCCAACTCTTACAAGGAGACGGCGCGACCGTGGGGTCGGGGATATGTCCGCAATTTTGTGTGGTCAAAGAGGACCCCTAACACCTCACGTGGTTAAAATATTAGGACGCACTACTCGGAAATTCGCGAGAAAAATCGATCCAAAGTTTCTTAAGCGCTTTATAAGTGTAAAATGTTAGTCCACTGCCGAGCCGTCCTCTGGCCTACATGGCCGGCACAGTAGCTCGGCGTGTTCGGTCAGAGGGTTAAGTGCCCTCTGTAGTAAAAAAACTGAGTTAATCGATCCTCAACGAACTTCATCGGATGTCTTAAGACGTCCTCCCCGAGCAAATACAACGAACAAAAGCGAACAAAATGAGATTTTATCGGCGGGCTTGGTAGCTCAGTGTGTTCGGACAGAGGGTTATGCGCTCTCAGTAATAAAAAAAAGTCAGGTAATCGATCATCAACGAACTAAAACGGATGTCTTACGACGTCCGCCCTGAAGAGAGCAACGAACTAAAGCGAACAAAAAGAGACGCCGGCACGGTATCTCGGCGTGTTCGGTCAGAGGGTTAAGTGCCCTCTGTAATAAAAAAACTGAGTTAATCGATACTCAACGAACTTAATCGGATGTCTTAAGACGTCCGCCCCGAGCAGATACAACGAACAAAAGCAAACAAAATGAGATTTTATCGGCGGGCATGGTAGCTCAGTGTGTTCGGACAGAGGGTTATGACCTCTCAGTAATAAAAAAAAGTCAGGTAATCGATCATCAACGAACTTAAACGGATGTCTTACGACGTCCGCCCTGAAGAGAGCAACGAACCAAAGCGAACAAAAAGAGACGCCGGCACGGTAGCTCAGCGTGTTCGGACAGAGGGTTATGCGCTCTCAGTAATAAAAAAAAGTCAGGTAATCGATCATCAACGAACTTAAACGGATGTCTTACGACGTCCGCCCTGAAGGAGCAACGAACTAAAGCGAACAAAAAGAGACGCCGGCACGGTATCTCGGCGTGTTCGGTCAGAGGGTTAAGTGCCCTCTGTAGTAAAAAAACTGAGTTAATCGATCCTCAACGAACTTCATCGGATGTCTTAAGACGTCCGCCCCGAGCAAATACAACGAACAAAAGCGAACAAAATGAGATTTTATCGGCGGGCATGGTAGCTCAGCGTGTTCGGACAGAGGGTTATGCGCTCTCAGTAATAAAAAAAAGTCAGGTAATCGATCATCAACGAACTAAAACGGATGTCTTACGACGTCCGCCCTGAAGAGAGCAACGAACTAAAGCGAACAAAAAGAGACGCCGGCACGGTATCTCGGCGTGTTCGGTCAGAGGGTTAAGTGCCCTATGTAGTAAAAAAACTGAGTTAATTGATCCTCAACGAACTTCATCGGATGTCTTAAGACGTCCGCCCCGAGCAAATACAACGAACAAAAGCGAACAAAATGAGATTTTATCGGCGGGCATGGTAGCTCAGCGTGTTTGGGCAGAGGGTTATGCGCTCTCAGTAATAAAAAAAAGTCAGGTAATCGATCATCAACGAACTAAAACGGATGTCTTACGACGTCCGCCCTGAAGAGAGCAACGAACTAAAGCGAACAAAAAGAGACGCCGGCACGGTAGCTCGGCGTGTTCGGTCAGAGGGTTAAGTGCCCTCTGTAGTAAAAAAACTGAGTTAATCGATCCTCAACGAACTTCATCGGATGTCTTAAGACGTCCGCCTCGAGCAAATACAACGAACAAAAGCGAACAAAATGAGATTTTATCGGCGGGCATGGTATCTCAGCGTGTTCGGACAGAGGGTTATGCGCTCTCAGTAATAAAAAAAAGTCAGGTAATCGATCATCAACGAACTAAAACGGATGTCTTACGACGTCCGCCCTGAAGGAGCAACGAACTAAAGCGAACAAAAAGAGACGCCGGCACGGTATCTCGGCGTGTTCGGTCAGAGGGTTAAGTGCCCTCTGTAGTAAAAAAACTGAGTTAATCAATCCTCAACGAACTTCATCGGATGTCTTAAGACGTCCGCCCAGAGCAAATACAACGAACAAAAGCGAACAAAATGAGATTTTATCGGCGGGCATGGTAGCTCAGCGTGTTCGGACAGAGGGTTATGCGCTCTCAGTAATAAAAAAAGGTCAGGTAATCGATCATCAACGAACTAAAACGGATGTCTTACGACGTCCGCCCTGAAGAGAGCAACGAACTAAAGCGAACAAAAAGAGACGCCGGCACGGTAGCTCGGCGTGTCGGTCAGAGGTTTAAGTGCCCTCTGTAATAAAAAAACTGAGTTAATCGATACTCAACGAACTTAATCGGATGTCTTAAGACGTCCGCCCCGAGCAGATACAACGAACAAAAGCAAACAAAATGAGATTTTATCGCCGGGCATGGTAGCTCAGCGTGTTCGGACAGAGGGTTATGACCTCTCAGTAATAAAAAAAAGTCAGGTAATCGATCATCAACGAACTAAAACGGATGTCTTACGACGTCCGCCCTGAAGGAGCAACGAACTAAAGCGAACAAAAAGAGACGCCAGCACGGTATCTCGGCGTGTTCGGTCAGAGGGTTAAGTGCCCTCTGTAGTAAAAAAACTGAGTTAATCGATCCTCAACGAACTTCATCGGATGTCTTAAGACGTCCGCCCCGAGCAAATACAACGAACAAAAGCGAACAAAATGAGATTTTATCGCCGGGCATGGTAGCTCAGCGTGTTCGGACAGAGGGTTATGCGCTCACAGTAATAAAAAAAAGTCAGGTAATCGATCATCAACGAACTAAAACGGATGTCTTACGATGTCCGCTCTGAAGAGAGCAACGAACTAAAGCGAACAAAAAGAGACGCCGGCACGGTAGCTCGGCGTGTTCGTTCAGAGGGTTAAGTGCCCTCTGTAGTAAAAAAACTGAGTTAATCGATCCTCAACGAACTTCATCGGATGTCTTAAGACGTCCGCCCCGAGGAAATACAACGAACAAAAACGAACAAAATGAGATTTTATCGGCGGCCATGGTAGCTCAGCGTGTTCGGACAGAGGGTTATGCGCTCTCAGTAATAAAAAAAAGTCAGGTAATCGATCATCAACGAACTAAAACGGATGTCTTACGACGTCCGCCCTGGAGAGAGCAACGAACTAAAGCGAACAAAAAGAGACGCCGGCACGGTAGCTCGGCGTGTCGGTCAGAGGGTTAAGTGCCCTCTGTAATAAAAAAACTGAGTTAATCGATACTCAACGAACTTAATCGGATGTCTTAAGACGTCCGCCCCTAGCAGATACAACAAACAAAAGCAAACAAAATGAGATTTTATCGGCAGGCATGGTAGCTCAGCGTGTTCGGACAGAGGGTTATGACCTCTCAGTAATAAAAAAAAGTCAGGTAATCGATCATCAACGAACTAAAACGGATGTCTTACGACGTCCGCCCTGACGGAGCAACGAACTAAAGCGAACAAAAAGAGACGCCGACACGGGATCTCGGCGTGTTCGGTCAGAGGGTTAAGTGCCCTCTGTAGTAAAAAAACTGAGTTAATCGATCCTCAACGAACTTCATCGGATGTCTTAAGACGTCCGCCCCGAGCAAATACAACGAACAAAAGCGAACAAAATGAGATTTTATCGGCGGACATGGTAGCTCAGCGTGTTTGGACAGAGGGTTATTCGCTCTCAGTAATAAAAAAAAGTCAGGTAATCGATCATCAACGAACTAAAACGGATGTCTTACGACGTCCGCCCTGAAGAGAGCAACGAACTAAAGCGAACAAAAAGAGACGCCAGCACGGTAGCTCGGCGTGTTCGGTCAGAGGGTTAAGTGCCCTCTGTAGTAAAAAAACTGAGTTAATCGATCCTCAACGAACTTCATCGGATGTCTTAAGACGTCCGCCCCGAGCAAATACAACGAACAAAAGCGAACAAAATGAGATTTTATCGGCGGGCATGGTAGCTCAGCGTGTTCGGACAGAGGGTTATGCGCTCTCAGTAATAAAAAAAAGTCAGGTAATCGATCATCAACGAACTAAAACGGATGTCTTACGACGTCCGCCCTGAAGAGAGCAACGAACTAAAGCGAACAAAAAGAGACGCCGGCACGGTAGCTCGGCGTGTCGGTCAGAGGGTTAAGTGCCCTCTGTAATAAAAAAACTGAGTTAATCGATACTCAACGAACTTAATCGGATGTCTTAAGACGTCCGCCCCGAGCAGATACAACGAACAAAAGCAAACAAAATGAGATTTTATCGGCGGGCATGGTAGCTCAGCGTGTTCGGACAGAGGGTTATGACCTCTCAGTAATAAAAAAAAGTCAGGTAATCGATCATCAACGAACTTAAACGGATGTCTTACGACGTCCGCCCTGAAGAGAGCAACGAACTAAAGCGAACAAAAAGAGACGCCAGCACGGTATCTCGGCGTGTTCGGTCAGAGGGTTAAGTGCCCTCTGTAGTAAAAAAACTGAGTTAATCGATCCTCAACGAACTTCATCGGATGTCGTAAGACGTCCGCCCCGAGCAAATACAACGAACAAAAGCGAACAAAATGAGATTTTATCGGCGGGCATGGTAGCTCAGCGTGTTCGGACAGAGGGTTATGCGCTCTCAGTAATAAAAAAAAGTCAGGTAATCGATCATCAACGAACTAAAACGGATGTCTTACGACGTCCGCCCTGAAGAGAGCAACGAACTAAAGCGAACAAAAAGAGACGCCGGCACGGTAGCTCGGCGTGTCGGTCAGAGGGTTAAGTGCCCTCTGTAGTAAAAAAACTGAGTTAATCGATCCTCAACGAACTTCATCGGATGTCTTAAGACGTCCGCCCCGAGCAAATACAACGAACAAAAGCGAACAAAATGAGATTTTATCGGCGGGCATGGTAGCTCAGCGTGTTCGGACAGAGGGTTATGCGCTCTCAGTAATAAAAAAAAGTCAGGTAATCGATCATCAACAAACTAAAACGGATGTCTTACGACGTCCGCCCTGAAGAGAGCAACGAACTAAAGCGAACAAAAAGAGACGCCGGCACGGTAGCTCGGCGTGTTCGGTCAGAGGGTTAAGTGCCCTCTGTAGTAAAAAAACTGAGTTAATCGATCCTCAATGAACTTCATCGGATGTCTTAAGACGTCCGCCCCGAGCAAATACAACGAACAAAAGCGAACAAAATGAGATTTTATCGGCGGGCATGGTAGCTCAGCGTGTACGGACAGAGGGTTCTGACCTCTCAGTAATAAAAAAAAGTCAGGTAATCGATCATCAACGAACTAAAACGGATGTCTTACGACGTCCGCCCTGAAGAGAGCAACGAACTAAAGCGAACAAAAAGAGACGCCGGCATGGTAGCTCGGCGTGTTCGGTCAGAGGGTTAAGTGCCCTCTGTAGTAAAAAAACTGAGTTAATCGATCCTCAACGAACTTCATCGGATGTCTTAAGACGTCCGCCCCGAGCAAATACAACGAACTAAAGCGAACAAAATGAGATTTTATCGGCGGGCATGGTAGCACAGTGTGTTCGGACAGAGGGTTATGCGCTCTCAGTAATAAAAAAAAGTCAGGTAATCGATCATCAACGAACTAAAACGGATGTCTTACGACGTCCGCCCTGAAGAGAGCAACGAACTAAAGCGAACAAAAAGAGACGCCGGCACGGTAGCTCTGCGTGTTCGGTCAGAGGGTTAAGTGCCCTCTGTAGTAAAAAAACTGAGTTAATCGATCCTCAACGAACTTCATCGGATGTCTTAAGACGTCCGCCCCGAGCAAATACAACGAACAAAAGCGAACAAAATGAGATTTTATCGGCGGGCATGGTAGCTCAGCGTGTTCGGACAGAGGGTTCTGACCTCTCAGTAATAAAAAAAAGTCAGGTAATCGATCATCAACGAACTAAAACGGATGTCTTACGACGTCCGCCCTGAAGAGAGCAACGAACTAAAGCGAACAAAAAGAGACGCCGGCACGGTAGCTCGGCGTGTTCGGTCAGATGGTTAAGTGCCCTCTGTAGTAAAAAAACTGAGTTAATCGATCCTCAACGAACTTCATCGGATGTCTTAAGACGTCCGCCCCGAGCAAATACAACGAACAAAAGCGAACAAAATGAGATTTTATCGGCGGGCATGGTAGCTCAGCGTGTTCGGACAGAGGGTTATGCGCTCCCAGTAATAAAAAAAAGTCAGGTAATCGATCATCAACGAACTAAAACGGATGTCTTACGACGTCCGCCCTGAAGAGAGCAACGAACTAAAGCGAACAAAAAGAGACGCCGGCACGGTAGCTCGGCGTGTTCGGTCAGAGGGTTAAGTGCCCTCTGTAGTAAAAAAACTGAGTTAATCGATCCGCAACGAATTTCATCGGATGTCTTAAGACGTCCGCCCCGAGCTAATACAACGAACAAAAGCGAACAAAATGAGATTTTATCGGCGGGCATGGTAGCTCAGCGTGTTCGGACAGAGGGTTATGCGCTCTCAGTAATAAAAAAAAGTCAGGTAATCGATCGTCAACGAACTAAAACGGATGTCTTACGACGTCCGCCCTGAAGAGAGCAACGAACTAAAGCGAACAAAAAGAGACGCCGGCACGGTATCTCGGCGTGTTCGGTCAGAGGGTTAAGTGCCCTCTGTAGTAAAAAAACTGAGTTAATCGATCCTCAACGAACTTCATCGGATGTCTTAAGACGTCCGCCCCGAGCAAATACAACGAACAAAAGCGAACAAAATGAGATTTTATCGGCGGGCATGGTAGCTCAGCGTGTTCGGACAGAGGATTATGCGCTCTCAGTAATAAAAAAAAGTCAGGTAATCGATCATCAACGAACTAAAACGGATGTCTTACGACGTCCGCCCTGAAGAGAGCAACGAACTAAAGCGAACAAAAAGAGACGCCGGCACGGTATCTCGGCGTGTTCGGTCAGAGGGTTAAGTGCCCTCTGTAGTAAAAAAACTGAGTTAATCGATCCTCAACGAACTTCATCGGATGTCTTAAGACGTCCGCCCCGAGCAAATACAACGAACAAAAGCGAACAAAATGAGATTTTATCGGCGGGCATGGTAGCTCAGCGTGTTCGGACAGAGGGTTATGCGCTCACAGTAATAAAAAAAAGTCAGGTAATCGATCATCAACGAACTAAAACGAATGTCTTACGACGTCCGCCCTGAAGAGAGCAACGAACTAAAGCGAACAAAAAGAGACGCCGGCACGGTATCTCGGCGTGTTCGGTCAGAGGGTTAAGTGCCCTCTGTAGTAAAAAAACTGAGTTAATCGATCCTCAACAAACTTCATCGGATGTCTTAAGACGTCCGCCCCGAGCAAATACAACGAACAAAAGCGAACAAAATGAGATTTTATCGGCGGGCATGGTAGCTCAGCGTGTTCGGACAGAGGGTTATGCGCTCTCAGTAATAAAAAAAAGTCAGGTAATCGATCATCAACGAACTAAAACGGATGTCTTACGACGTCCGCCCTGAAGAGAGCAACGAACTAAAGCGAACAAAAAGAGACGCCGGCACGGTATCTCGGCGTGTTCGGTCAGAGGGTTAAGTGCCCTGTGTAGTAAAAAAACTGAGTTAATCGATCCTCAACGAACTTCATCGGATGTCTTAAGACGTCCGCCCCGAGCAAATACAACGAACAAAAGCGAACAAAATGAGATTTTATCGGCGGGCATGGTAGCTCAGCGTGTTCGGACAGAGGGTTATGCGCTCTCAGTAATAAAAAAAAGTCAGGTAATCGATCATCAACGAACTAAAACGGATGTCTTACGACGTCCGCCCTGAAGAGAGCAACGAACTAAAGCGAACAAAAAGAGACGCCGGCACGGTATCTCGGCGTGTTCGGTCAGAGGGTTAAGTGCCCTCTGTAGTAAAAAAACTGAGTTAATCGATACTCAACGAACTTAATCGGATGTCTCAAGACGTCCGCCCCGAGCAAATACAACGAACAAAAGCGAACAAAATGAGATTTTATCGGCGGGCATGGTAGCTCAGCGTGTTCAGACAGAGGGTTATGCGCTCTCAGTAATAAAAAAAAGTCAGGTAATCGATCATCAACGAACTAAAACGGATGTCTCACGACGTCCTCTCTGAAGAGAGCAACGAACTAAAGCGAACAAAAAGAGACGCCGGCACGGTAGCTCGGCGTGTCGGTCAGAGGGTTAAGTGCCCTCTGTAGTAAAAAAACTGAGTTAATCGATCCTCAACGAACTTCATCGGATGTCTTAAGACGTCCGCCCCGAGCAAATACAACGAACAAAAGCGAACAAAATGAGATTTTATCGGCGGGCATGGTAGCACAGTGTGTTCGGACAGAGGGTTATGCGCTCTCAGTAATAAAAAAAAGTCAGGTAATCGATCATCAACGAACTAAAACGGATGTCTTACGCCGTCCGCCCTGAAGAGAGCAACGAACTAAAGCGAACAAGAAGAGACGCCGGCACGGTAGCTCGGCGTGTTCGGTCAGAGGGTTAAGTGCCCTCTGTAGTAAAAAAACTGAGTTAATCGATCCTCAACGAACTTCATCGGATGTCTTAAGACGTCCGCCCCGAGCAAATACAACGAACAAAAGCGAACAAAATGAGATTTTATCGGCGGGCATGGTAGCTCAGCGTGTTCGGACAGAGGGTTCTGACCTCTCAGTAATAAAAAAAAGTCAGGTAATCGATCATCAACGAACTAAAACGGATGTCTTACGACGTCCGCCCTGAAGAGAGCAACGAACTAAAGCGAACAAAAAGAGACGCCGGCACAGTAGCTCGGCGTGTTCGGTCAGAGGGTTAAGTGCCCTCTGTAGTAAAAAAACTGAGTTAATCGATCCTCAATGAACTTCATCGGATGTCTTAAGACGTCCGCCCCGAGCAAATACAACGAACAAATGCGAACAAAATGAGATTTTATCGGCGGGCATGGTAGCTCAGCGTGTTCGGACAGAGGGTTATGCGCTCTCAGTAATAAAAAAAAGTCAGGTAATCGATCATCAACGAACTAAAACGGATGTCTTACGACGTCCGCCCTGAAGAGAGCAACGAACTAAAGCGAACAAAAAGAGACGCCGGCATGGTAGCTCGGCGTGTTCGGTCAGAGGGTTAAGTGCCCTCTGTAGTAAAAAAACTGAGTTAATCGATCCTCAACGAACTTCATCGGATGTCTTAAGACGTCCGCCCCGAGCAAATACAACGAACAAAAGCGAACAAAATGAGATTTTATCGGCGGGCATGGTAGCACAGTGTGTTCGGACAGAGGGTTATGCGCTCTCAGTAATAAAAAAAAGTCAGGTAATCGATCATCAACGAACTAAAACGGATGTCTTACGCCGTCCGCCCTGAAGAGAGCAACGAACTAAAGCGAACAAAAAGAGACGCCGGCACGGTAGCTCGGCGTGTTCGGTCAGAGGGTTAAGTGCCCTCTGTAGTAAAAAAACTGAGTTAATCGATCCTCAACGAACTTCATCGGATGTCTTAAGACGTCCGCCCGAGCAAATACAACGAACAAAAGCGAACAAAATGAGATTTTATCGGCGGGCATGGTAGCTCAGCGTGTTCGGACAGAGGGTTCTGACCTCTCAGTAATAAAAAAAAGTCAGGTAATCGATCATCAACGAACTAAAACGGATGTCTTACGACGTCCGCCCTGAAGAGAGCAACGAACTAAAGCGAACAAAAAGAGACGCCGGCACGGTAGCTCGGCGTGTTCGGTCAGAGGGTTAAGTGCCCTCTGTAGTAAAAAAACTGAGTTAATCGATCCTCAACGAACTTCATCGGATGTCTTAAGACGTCCGCCCCGAGCAAATACAACGAACAAAAGCGAACAAAATGAGATTTTATCGGCGGGCATGGTAGCTCAGCGTGTTCGGACAGAGGGTTATGCGCTCCCAGTAATAAAAAAAAGTCAGGTAATCGATCATCAACGAACTAAAACGGATGTCTTACGACGTCCGCCCTGAAGAGAGCAACGAACTAAAGCGAACAAAAAGAGACGCCGGCACGGTAGCTCGGCGTGTTCGTTCAGAGGGTTAAGTGCCCTCTGTAGTAAAAAAACTGAGTTAATCGATCCTCAACGAACTTCATCGGATGTCTTAAGACGTCCGCCCCGAGCTAATACAACGAACAAAAGCGAACAAAATGAGATTTTATCGGCGGGCATGATAGCTCAGCGTGTTCGGACAGAGGGTTCTGACCTCTCAGTAATAAAAAAAAGTCAGGTAATCGATCATCAACGAACTAAAACGGATGTCTTACGACGTCCGCCCTGAAGAGAGCAACGAACTAAAGCGAACAAAAAGAGACGCCGGCACGGTAGCTCGGCGTGTTCGGTCAGAGGGTTAAGTGCCCTCTGTAGTAAAAAAACTGAGTTAATCGATCCTCAACGAACTTCATCGGATGTCTTAAGACGTCCGCCCCGAGCAAATACAACGAACAAAAGCGAACAAAATGAGATTTTATCGGCGGGCATGGTAGCTCAGCGTGTTCGGACAGAGGGTTATGCGCTCCCAGTAATAAAAAAAAGTCAGGTAATCGATCATCAACGAACTAAAACGGATGTCTTACGACGTCCGCCCTGAAGAGAGCAACGAACTAAAGCGAACAAAAAGAGACGCCGGCACGGTAGCTCGGCGTGTTCGGTCAGAGGGTTAAGTGCCCTCTGTAGTAAAAAAACTGAGTTAATCGATCCTCAACGAACTTCATCGGATGTCTTAAGACGTCCGCCCCGAGCTAATACAACGAACAAAAGCGAACAAAATGAGATTTTATCGGCGGGCATGGTAGCTCAGCGTGTTCGGACAGAGGGTTATGCGCTCTCAGTAATAAAAAAAAGTCAGGTAATCGATCATCAACGAACTAAAACGGATGTCTTACGACGTCCGCCCTGAAGAGAGCAACGAACTAAAGCGAACAAAAAGAGACGCCGGCACGGTATCTCGGCGTGTTCGGTCAGAGGGTTAAGTGCCCTCTGTAGTAAAAAAACTGAGTTAATCAATCCTCAACAAACTTCATCGGACGTCTTAAGACGTCCGCCCCGAGCAAATACAACGAACAAAAGCGAACAAAATGAGATTTTATCGGCGGGCATGGTAGCTCAGCGTGTTCGGACAGAGGGTTATGCGCTCTCAGTAATAAAAAAAATTCAGGTAATCGATCATCAACGAACTAAAACGGATGTCTTACGACGTCCGCCCTGAAGAGAGCAACGAACTAAAGCGAACAAAAAGAGACGCCGGCACGGTATCTCGGCGTGTTCGGTCAGAGGGTTAAGTGCCCTCTGTAGTAAAAAAACTGAGTTAATCGATCCTCAACGAACTTCATCGGATGTCTTAAGACGTCAGCCCCGAGCAAATACAACGAACAAAAGCGAACAAAATGAGATTTTATCGGCGGGCATGGTAGCTCAGCGTGTTCGGACAGAGGGTTATGCGCTCTCAGTAATAAAAAAAAGTCAGGTAATCGATCATCAACGAACTAAAACGGATGTCTTACGACGTCCGCCCTGAAGAGAGCAACGAACTAAAGCGAACAAAAAGAGACGCCGGCACGGTATCTCGGCGTGTTCGGTCAGAGGGTTAAGTGCCCTCTGTAGTAAAAAAACTGAGTTAATCGATCCTCAACGAACTTCATCGGATGTCTTAAGACGTCCGCCCCGAGCAAATACAACGAACAAAAGCGAACAAAATGAGATTTTATCGGCGGGCATGGTAGCTCAGCGTGTTCGGACAGAGGGTTATGCACTCTCAGTAATAAAAAAAAGTCAGGTAATCGATCATCAACGAACTAAAACGGATGTCTTACGACGTCCGCCCTGAAGAGAGCAACGAACTAAAGCGAACAAAAAGAGACGCCGGCACGGTAGCTCGGCGTGTTCGGTCTGAGGGTTAAGTGCCCTCTGTAGTAAAAAAACTGAGTTAATCGATCCTCAACGAACTTCATCGGATGTCTTAAGACGTCCGCCCCGAGCAAATACAACGAACAAAAGCGAACAAAATGAGATTTTATCGGCGGGCATGGTATCTCAGCGTGTTCGGACAGAGGGTTATGCGCTCTCAGTAATAAAAAAAAGTCAGGTAATCGATCATCAACGAACTAAAACGGATGTCTTACGACGTCCGCCCTGAAGAGAGCAACGAACTAAAGCGAACAAAAAGAGACGCCGGCACGGTATCTCGGCGTGTTCGGTCAGAGGGTTAAGTGCCCTCTGTAGTAAAAAAATTGAGTTAATCGATCCTCAACAAACTTCATCGGATGTCTTAAGACGTCCGCCCCGAGCAAATACAACGAACAAAAGCGAACAAAATGAGATTTTATCGGCGGGCATGGTAGCTCAGCGTGTTCGGACAGAGGGTTATGCGCTCTCAGTAATAAAAAAAGTCAGGTAATCGATCATCAACGAACTAAAACGGATGTCTTACGACGTCCGCCCTGAAGAGAGCAACGAACTAAAGCGAACAAAAAGAGACGCCGGCACGGTATCTCGGCGTGTTCGGTCAGATGGTTAAGTGCCCTGTGTAGTAAAAAAACTGAGTTAATCGATCCTCAACGAACTTCATCGGATGTCTTAAGACGTCCGCCCCGAGCAAATACAACGAACAAAAGCGAACAAAATGAGATTTTATCGGCGGGCATGGTAGCTCAGCGTGTTCGGACAGAGGGTTATGCGCTCTCAGTAATAAAAAAAAGTCAGGTAATCGATCATCAACGAACTAAAACGGATGTCTTACGACGTCCGCCCTGAAGAGAGCAACGAACTAAAGCGAACAAAAAGAGACGCCGGCACGGTATCTCGGCGTGTTCGGTCAGAGGGTTAAGTGCCCTCTGTAGTAAAAAAACTGAGTTAATCGATACTCAACGAACTTCATCGGATGTCTTAAGACGTCCGCCCCGAGCAAATACAACGAACAAAAGCGAACAAAATGAGATTTTATCGGCGGGCATGGTAGCTCAGCGTGTTCAGACAGAGGGTTATGCGCTCTCAGTAATAAAAAAAAGTCAGGTAATCGATCATCAACGAACTAAAACGGATGTCTTACGACGTCCGCCCTGAAGAGAGCAACGAACTAAAGCGAACAAAAAAAGACGCCAGCACGGTATCTCGGCGTGTTCGGTCAGAGGGTTAAGTGCCCTCTGTAGTAAAAAAACTGAGTTAATCGATCCTCAACGAACTTCATCGGATGTCTTAAGACGTCCGCCCCGAGCAAATACAACGAAAAAAACCGAACAAAATGAGATTTTATCGGCGGGCATGGTAGCTCAGCGTGTTCGGACAGAGGGTTATGCGCTCTCAGTAATAAAAAAAAGTCAGGTAATCGATCATCAACGAACTAAAACGGATGTCTTACGAAGGTCCGCCCTGAAGAGAGCAACGAACTAAAGCGAACAAAAAGAGACGCCGGCACGGTAGCTCGGCGTGTTCGGTCAGAGGGTTAAGTGCCCTCTGTAGTAAAGAAACTGAGTTAATCGATCCTCAACGAACTTCATCGGATGTCTTAAGACGTCCGCCCGAGCAAATACAATGAACAAAAGCGAACAAAATGAGATTTTATCGGCGGGCATGGTAGCTCAGCGTGTTCGGACAGAGGGTTCTGACCTCTCAGTAATAAAAAAAAGTCAGGTAATCGATCATCAACGAACTAAAACGGATGTCTTATGACGTCCGCCCTGAAGAGAGCAACGAACTAAAGCGAACAAATAGAGACGCCGGCACGGTAGCTTGGCGTGTTCGGTCAGAGGGTTAAGTGCCCTCTGTAGTAAAAAAACTGAGTTAATCGATCCTCAACGAACTTCATCGGATGTCTTAAGACGTCCGCCCCGAGCAAATACAACGAACAAAAGCGAACAAAATGAGATTTTATCGGCGGGCATGGTAGCTCAGCGTGTTCGGACAGAGGGTTATGCGCTCTCAGTAATAAAAAAAAGTCAGGTAATCGATCATCAACGAACTAAAATGGATGTCTTACGACGTCCGCCCTGAAGAGAGCAACGAACTAAAGCGAACAAGAAGAGACGCCGGCACGGTAGCTCGGCGTGTTCGGTCAGAGAGTTAAGTGCCCTCTGTAGTAAAAAAACTGAGTTAATCGATCCTCAACGAACTTCATCGGATGTCTTAAGACGTCCGCCCCGAGCAAATACAACGAACAAAAGCGAACAAAATGAGATTTTATCGCCGGGCATGGTAGCTCAGCGTGTTCGGACAGAGGGTTATGCGCTCTCAGTAATAAAAAAAAGTCAGGTAATCGATCATCAACGAACTAAAACGGATGTCTTACGACGTCCGCCCTGAAGAGAGCAACGAACTAAAGCGAACAAAAAGAGACGCCGGCACGGTAGCTCGGCGTGTTCGGTCAGAGGGTTAAGTGCCCTCTGTAGTAAAAAAACTGAGTTAATCGATCCTCAACGAACTTCATCGGATGTCTTAAGACGTCCGCCCCGAGCAAATACAACGAACAAAAGCGAACAAAATGAGATTTTATCGGCGGGCATGGCAGCTCAGTGTGTTCGGACAGAGGGTTATGCGCTCTCAGTAATAAAAAAAAGTCAGGTAATCGATCATCAACGAACTAAAACGGATGTCTTACGACGTCCGCCCTGAAGAGAGCAACGAACTAAAGCGAACAAAAAGAGACGCCGGCACGGTAGCTCGGCGTGTTCGGTCAGAGGGTTAAGTGCCCTCTGTAGTAAAAAAACTGAGTTAATCGATCCTCAACGAACTTCATCGGATGTCTTAAGACGTCCGCCCCGAGCAAATACAACGAACAAAAGCGAACAAAATGAGATTTTATCGGCGGGCATGGTAGCTCAGCGTGTTCGGACAGAGGGTTATGACCTCTCAGTAATAAAAAAAAGTCAGGTAATCGATCATCAACGAACTAAAACGGATGTCTTACGACGTCCGCCCTGAAGAGAGCAACGAACTAAAGCGAACAAAAAGAGACGCCGGCACGGTAGCTCGGCGTGTTCGGTCAGAGGGTTAAGTGCCCTCTGTAGTAAAAAAACTGAGTTAATCGATCCTCAACGAACTTCATCGGATGTCTTAAGACGTCCGCCCCGAGCAAATACAACGAACAAAAGCGAACAAAATGAGATTTTATCGGCGGGCATGGTAGCTCAGCGTGTTCGGACAGAGGGTTATGCGCTCTCAGTAATAAAAAAAAGTCAGGTAATCGACCATCAACGAACTAAAACGGATGTCTTACGACGTCCGCCCTGAAGAGAGCAACGAACTAAAGCGAACAAAAAGAGACGCCGGCACGGTAGCTCGGCGTGTTCGGTCAGAGGGTTAAGTGCCCTCTGTAGTAAAAAAACTGAGTTAATTGATCCTCAACGAACTTCATCGGATGTCTTAAGACGTCCGCCCCGAGCTAATACAACGAACAAAAGCGAACAAAATGAGATTTTATCGGCGGGCATGGTAGCTCAGCGTGTTCGGACAGAGGGTTATGCGCTCTCAGTAATAAAAAAAAGTCAGGTAATCGATCATCAACGAACTAAAACGGATGTCTTACGACGTCCGCCCTGAAGAGAGCAACGAACTAAAGCGAACAAAAAGAGACGCCGGCACGGTAGCTAGGCGTGTTCGGTCAGAGGGTTAAGTGCCCTCTGTAGTAAAAAAACTGAGTTAATCGATCCTCAACGAACTTCATCGGATGTCTTAAGACGTCCGCCCCGAGCAAATACAACGAACAAAAGCGAACAAAATGAGATTTTATCGCCGGGCATGGTAGCTCAGCGTGTTCGGACAGAGGGTCATGCGCTCTCAGTAATAAAAAAAAGTCAGGTAATCGATCATCAACGAACTAAAACGGATGTCTTACGACGTCCGCCCTGAAGAGAGCAACGAACTAAAGCGAACAAAAAGAGACGCCGGCACGGTAGCTCGGCGTGTTCGGTCAGAGGGTTAAGTGCCCTCTGTAGTAAAAAAACTGAGTTAATCGATCCTCAACGAACTTCATCGGATGTCTTAAGACGTCCGCCCCGAGCAAATACAACGAACAAAAGCGAACAAAATGATATTTTATCGGCGGGCATGGTATCTCAGCGTGTTCGGACAGAGGGTTATGCGCTCTCAGTAATAAAAAAAAGTCAGGTAATCGATCATCAACGAACTAAAACGGATGTCTTACGACGTCCGCCCTGAAGAGAGCAACGAACTAAAGCGAACAAAAAGAGACGCCGGCACGGTATCTCGGCGTGTTCGGTCAGAGGGTTAAGTGCCCTCTGTAGTAAAAAAACTGAGTTAATCGATCCTCAACAAACTTCATCGGATGTCTTAAGACGTCCGCCCCGAGCAAATACAACGAACAAAAGCGAACAAAATGAGATTTTATCGGCGGGCATGGTAGCTCAGCGTGTTCGGACAGAGGGTTATGCGCTCTCAGTAATAAAAAAAAGTCAGGTAATCGATCATCAACGAACTAAAACGGATGTCTTACGACGTCCGCCCTGAAGAGAGCAACGAACTAAAGCGAACAAAAAGAGACGCCGGCACGGTATCTCGGCGTGTTCGGTCAGATGGTTAAGTGCCCTGTGTAGTAAAAAAACTGAGTTAATCGATCCTCAACGAACTTCATCGGATGTCTTAAGACGTCCGCCCCGAGCAAATACAACGAACAAAAGCGAACAAAATGAGATTTTATCGGCGGGCATGGTAGCTCAGCGTGTTCGGACAGAGGGTTATGCGCTCTCAGTAATAAAAAAAAGTCAGGTAATCGATCATCAACGAACTAAAACGGATGTCTTACGACGTCCGCCCTGAAGAGAGCAACGAACTAAAGCGAACAAAAAGAGACGCCGGCACGGTATCTCGGCGTGTTCGGTCAGAGGGTTAAGTGCCCTCTGTAGTAAAAAAACTGAGTTAATCGATACTCAACGAACTTCATCGGATGTCTTAAGACGTCCGCCCCGAGCAAATACAACGAACAAAAGCGAACAAAATGAGATTTTATCGGCTGGCATGGTAGCTCAGCGTGTTCAGACAGAGGGTTATGCGCTCTCAGTAATAAAAAAAAGTCAGGTAATCGATCATCAACGAACTAAAACGGATGTCTTACGACGTCCGCCCTGAAGAGAGCAACGAACTAAAGCGAACAAAAAGAGACGCCGGCACGGTATCTCGGCGTGTTCGGTCAGATGGTTAAGTGCCCTGTGTAGTAAAAAAACTGAGTTAATCGATCCTCAACGAACTTCATCGGATGTCTTAAGACGTCCGCCCCGAGCAAATACAACGAACAAAAGCGAACAAAATGAGATTTTATCGGCGGGCATGGTAGCTCAGCGTGTTCGGACAGAGGGTTATGCGCTCTCAGTAATAAAAAAAAGTCAGGTAATCGATCATCAACGAACTAAAACGGATGTCTTACGACGTCCGCCCTGAAGAGAGCAACGAACTAAAGCGAACAAAAAGAGACGCCGGCACGGTATCTCGGCGTGTTCGGTCAGAGGGTTAAGTGCCCTCTGTAGTAAAAAAACTGAGTTAATCGATACTCAACGAACTTCATCGGATGTCTTAAGACGTCCGCCCCGAGCAAATACAACGAACAAAAGCGAACAAAATGAGATTTTATCGGCGGGCATGGTAGCTCAGCGTGTTCAGACAGAGGGTTATGCGCTCTCAGTAATAAAAAAAAGTCAGGTAATCGATCATCAACGAACTAAAACGGATGTCTTACGACGTCCGCCCTGAAGAGAGCAACGAACTAAAGCGAACAAAAAGAGACGCCAGCACGGTATCTCGGCGTGTTCGGTCAGAGGGTTAAGTGCCCTCTGTAGTAAAAAAACTGAGTTAATCGATCCTCAACGAACTTCATCGGATGTCTTAAGACGTCCGCCCCGAGCAAATACAACGAAAAAAAGCGAACAAAATGAGATTTTATCGGCGGGCATGGTAGCTCAGCGTGTTCGGACAGAGGGTTATGCGCTCTCAGTAATAAAAAAAAGTCAGGTAATCGATCATCAACGAACTAAAACGGATGTCTTACGAAGGTCCGCCCTGAAGAGAGCAACGAACTAAAGCGAACAAAAAGAGACGCCGGCACGGTAGCTCGGCGTGTTCGGTCAGAGGGTTAAGTGCCCTCTGTAGTAAAGAAACTGAGTTAATCGATCCTCAACGAACTTCATCGGATGTCTTAAGACGTCCGCCCGAGCAAATACAATGAACAAAAGCGAACAAAATGAGACTTTATCGGCGGGCATGGTAGCTCAGCGTGTTCGGACAGAGGGTTATGCGCTCTCAGTAATAAAAAAAAGTCAGGTAATCGATCATCAACGAACTAAAACGGATGTCTTATGACGTCCGCCCTGAAGAGAGCAACGAACTAAAGCGAACAAATAGAGACGCCGGCACGGTAGCTCGGCGTGTTCGGTCAGAGGGTTAAGTGCCCTCTGTAGTAAAAAAACTGAGTTAATCGATCCTCAACGAACTTCATCGGATGTCTTAAGACGTCCGCCCCGAGCAAATACAACGAACAAAAGCGAACAAAATGAGATTTTATCGGCGGGCATGGTAGCTCAGCGTGTTCGGACAGAGGGTTATGCGCTCTCAGTAATAAAAAAAAGTCAGGTAATCGATCATCAACGAATTAAAATGGATGTCTTACGACGTCCGCCCTGAAGAGAGCAACGAACTAAAGCGAACAAGAAGAGACGCCGGCACGGTAGCTCGGCGTGTTCGGTCAGAGAGTTAAGTGCCCTCTGTAGTAAAAAAACTGAGTTAATCGATACTCAACGAACTTCATCGGATGTCTTAAGACGTCCGCCCCGAGCAAATACAACGAACAAAAGCGAACAAAATGAGATTTTATCGCCGGGCATGGTAGCTCAGCGTGTTCGGACAGAGGGTTATGCGCTCTCAGTAATAAAAAAAAGTCAGGTAATCGATCATCAACGAACTAAAACGGATGTCTTACGACGTCCGCCCTGAAGAGAGCAACGAACTAAAGCGAACAAAAAGAGACGCCGGCACGGTAGCTCGGCGTGTTCGTTCAGAGGGTTAAGTGCCCTCTGTAGTAAAAAAACTGAGTTAATCGATCCTCAACGAACTTCATCGGATGTCTTAAGACGTCCGCCCCGAGCAAATACAACGAACAAAAGCGAACAAAATGAGATTTTATCGGCGGGCATGGTAGCTCAGTGTGTTCGGACAGAGGGTTATGCGCTCTCAGTAATAAAAAAAAGTCAGGTAATCGATCATCAACGAACTAAAACGGATGTCTTACGACGTCCGCCCTGAAGAGAGCAACGAACTAAAGCGAACAAAAAGAGACGCCGGCACGGTAGCTCGGCGTGTTCGGTCAGAGGGTTAAGTGCCCTCTGTAGTAAAAAAACTGAGTTAATCGATCCTCAACGAACTTCATCGGATGTCTTAAGACGTCCGCCCCGAGCAAATACAACGAACAAAAGCGAACAAAATGAGATTTTATCGGCGGGCATGGTAGCTCAGCGTGTTCGGACAGAGGGTTATGACCTCTCAGTAATAAAAAAAAGTCAGGTAATCGATCATCAACGAACTAAAACGGATGTCTTACGACGTCCGCCCTGAAGAGAGCAACGAACTAAAGCGAACAAAAAGAGACGCCGGCACGGTAGCTCGGCGTGTTCGGTCAGAGGGTTAAGTGCCCTCTGTAGTAAAAAAACTGAGTTAATCGATCCTCAACGAACTTCATCGGATGTCTTAAGACGTCCGCCCCGAGCAAATACAACGAACAAAAGCGAACAAAATGAGATTTTATCGGCGGGCATGGTAGCTCAGCGTGTTCGGACAGAGGGTTATGCGCTCTCAGTAATAAAAAAAAGTCAGGTAATCGACCATCAACGAACTAAAACGGATGTCTTACGACGTCCGCCCTGAAGAGAGCAACGAACTAAAGCGAACAAAAAGAGACGCCGGCACGGTAGCTCGGCGTGTTCGGTCAGAGGGTTAAGTGCCCTCTGTAGTAAAAAAACTGAGTTAATTGATCCTCAACGAACTTCATCGGATGTCTTAAGACGTCCGCCCCGAGCTAATACAACGAACAAAAGCGAACAAAATGAGATTTTATCGGCGGGCATGGTAGCTCAGCGTGTTCGGACAGAGGGTTATGCGCTCTCAGTAATAAAAAAAAGTCAGGTAATCGATCATCAACGAACTAAAACGGATGTCTTACGACGTCCGCCCTGAAGAGAGCAACGAACTAAAGCGAACAAAAAGAGACGCCGGCACGGTAGCTAGGCGTGTTCGGTCAGAGGGTTAAGTGCCCTCTGTAGTAAAAAAACTGAGTTAATCGATCCTCAACGAACTTCATCGGATGTCTTAAGACGTCCGCCCCGAGCAAATACAACGAACAAAAGCGAACAAAATGAGATTTTATTGCCGGGCATGGTAGCTCAGCGTGTTCGGACAGAGGGTTATGCGCTCTCAGTAATAAAAAAAAGTCAGGTAATCGATCATCAACGAACTAAAACGGATGTCTTACGACGTCCGCCCTGAAGAGAGCAACGAACTAAAGCGAACAAAAAGAGACGCCGGCACAGTAGCTCGGCGTGTCGGTCAGAGGGATAAGTGCCCTCTGTAGTAAAAAAACTGAGTTAATCGATACTCAACGAACTTCATCGGATGTCTTAAGACGTCCGCCCCGAGCAAATACAACGAACAAAAGCGAACAAAATGAGATTTTATCGGCGGGCATGGTAGCTCAGCGTGTTCGGACAGAGAGTTATGCGCTCTCAGTAATAAAAAAAAGTCAGGTAATCGATCATCAACGATCTAAAACGGATGTCTTACGACGTCCGCCCTGAAGAGAGCAACGAACTAAAGCGAACAAAAAGAGACGCCGGCACGGTAGCTCGGCGTGTTCGGTCAGAGGGTTAAGTGCCCTGTGTAGTAAAAAAACTGAGTTAATTGATCCTCAACGAACTTCATCGGATGTCTTAAGACGTCCGCCCCGAGCTAATACAACGAACAAAAGCGAACAAAATGAGATTTTATCGGCGGGCATGGTAGCTCAGCGTGTTCGGACAGAGGGTTATGCGCTCTCAGTAATAAAAAAAAGTCAGGTAATCGATCATCAACGAACTAAAACGGATGTCTTACGACGTCCGCCCTGAAGAGAGCAACGAACTAAAGCGAACAAAAAGAGACGCCGGCACGGTAGCTCGGCGTGTTCGGTCAGAGGGTTAAGTGCCCTCTGTAGTAAAAAAACTGAGTTAATCGATCCTCAACGAACTTCATCGGATGTCTTAAGACGTCCGCCCCGAGCAAATACAACGAACAAAAGCGAACAAAATGAGATTTTATCGCCGGGCATGGTAGCTCAGCGTGTTCGGACAGAGGGTTATGCGCTCTCAGTAATAAAAAAAAGTCAGGTAATCGATCATCAACGAACTAAAACGGATGTCTTACGACGTCCGCCCTGAAGAGAGCAACGAACTAAAGCGAACAAAAAGAGACGCCGGCACGGTAGTTCGGCGTGTCGGTCAGAGGGTTAAGTGCCCTCTGTAGTAAAAAAACTGAGTTAATCGATACTCAACGAACTTCATCGGATGTCTTAAGACGTCTGCCCCGAGCAGATACAACGAACAAAAGCAAACAAAATGAGATTTTATCGGCGGGTATGGTAGCTCAGCGTGTTCGGACAGAGGGTTATGACCTCTCAGTAATAAAAAAAAGTCAGGTAATCGATCATCAACGAACTAAAACGGATGTCTTACGACGTCCGCCCTGAAGAGAGCAACGAACTAAAGCGAACAAAAAGAGACGCCGGCACGGTAGCTCGGCGTGTCAGTCAGAGGGTTAAGTGCCCTCTGTAGTAAAAAAACTGAGTTAATCGATACTCAACGAACTTCATCGGATGTCTTAAGACGTCCGCCCCGAGCAAATACAACGAACAAAAGCGAACAAAATGAGATTTTATCGGCGGGCATGGTAGCTCAGCGTGTTCGGACAGAGGGTTATGCGCTCTCAGTAATAAAAAAAAGTCAGGTAATCGATCATCAACGAACTAAAACGGATGTCTTACGACGTCCGCCCTGAAGAGAGCAACGAACTAAAGCGAACAAAAAGAGACGCCGGCACGGTAGCTCGGCGTGTCAGTCAGAGGGTTAAGTGCCCTCTGTAGTAAAAAAACTGAGTTAATCGATACTCAACGAACTTCATCGGATGTCTTAAGACGTCCGCCCCGAGCAAATACAACGAACAAAAGCAAACAAAATGAGATTTTATCGGCGGGCATGGTAGCTCAGCGTGTTCGGACAGAGGGTTATGACCTCTCAGTAATAAAAAAAAGTCAGGTAATCGATCATCAACGAACTTAAACGGATGTCATACGACGTCCGCCCTGAAGAGAGCAACGAACTAAAAGAGACGCCGGCACGGTAGCTCGGCGTGTTCGGTCAGAGGGTTAAGTGCCCTCTGTAGTAAAAAAACTGAGTTAATCGATCCTCAACGAACTTCATCGGATGTCTTAAGACGTCCGCCCCGAGCAAATACAACGAACAAAAGCGAACAAAAAGAGATTTTATTGGCGGGCATGGTAGCTCAGCGTGTTCGGACAGAGGGTTATGCGCTCTCAGTAATAAAAAAAGTCAGGTAATCGATCATCAACGAACTAAAACGGATGTCTTACGACGTCCGCCCTGAAGAGAGCAACGAACTAAAGCGAACAAAAAGAGACGCCGGCACGGTAGCTCGGCGTGTTCGGTCAGAGGGTTAAGTGCCCTCTGTAGTAAAAAAACTGAGTTAATCGATCCTCAACGAACTTCATCGGATGTCTTAAGACGTCAGCCCCGAGCAAATACAACGAACAAAAGCGAACAAAATGAGATTTTATCGGCGGGCATGGTAGCTCAGCGTGTTCGGACAGAGAGTTATGCGCTCTCAGTAATAAAAAAAAGTCAGGTAATCGATCATCAACGAACTAAAACGGATGTCTTACGACGTCCGCCCTGAAGAGAGCAATGAACTAAAGCGAACAAAAAGAGACGCCGGCACGGTAGCTCGGCGTGTCGGTCAGAGGGTTAAGTGCCCTCTGTAGTAAAAAAACTGAGTTAATCGATACTCAACGAACTTCATCGGATGTCTTAAGACGTCCGCCCCGAGCAAATACAACGAACAAAAGCGAACAAAATGAGATTTTATCGGCGGGCATGGTAGCTCAGCGTGTTCGGACAGAGAGTTATGCGCTCTCAGTAATAAAAAAAAGTCAGGTAATCGATCATCAACGATCTAAAACGGATGTCTTACGACGTCCGCCCTGAAGAGAGCAACGAACTAAAGCGAACAAAAAGAGACGCCGGCACGGTAGCTCGGCGTGTTCGGTCAGAGGGTTAAGTGCCCTCTGTAGTAAAAAAACTGAGTTAATCGATCCTCAACGAACTTCATCGGATGTCTTAAGACGTCCGCCCCGAGCAAATACAACGAACAAAAGCGAACAAAATGAGATTTTATCGGCGGGCATGGTAGCTCAGCGTGTTCGGACAGAGGGTTATGCGCTCTCAGTAATAAAAAAAAGTCAGGTAATCGACCATCAACGAACTAAAACGGATGTCTTACGACGTCCGTCCTGAAGAGAGCAACGAACTAAAGCGAACAAAAGGAGACGCCGGCACGGTAGCTCGGCGTGTTCGGTCAGAGGGTTAAGTGCCCTCTGTAGTAAAAAAACTGAGTTAATTGATCCTCAACGAACTTCATCGGATGTCTTAAGACGTCCGCCCCGAGCTAATACAACGAACAAAAGCGAACAAAATGAGATTTTATCGGCGGGCATTGTAGCTCAGCGTGTTCGGACAGAGGGTTATGCGCTCTCAGTAATAAAAAAAAGTCAGGTAATCGATCATCAACGAACTAAAACGGATGTCTTAGGACGTCCGCCCTGAAGAGAGCAACGAACTAAAGCGAACAAAAAGAGACGCCGGCACGGTAGCTCGGCGTGTTCGGTCAGAGGGTTAAGTGCCCTCTGTAGTAAAAAAACTGAGTTAATCGATCCTCAACGAACTTCATCGGATGTCTTAAGACGTCCGCCCCGAGCAAATACAACGAACAAAAGCGAACAAAATGAGGTTTTATCGCCGGGCATGGTAGCTCAGCGTGTTCGGACAGAGGGTTATGCGCTCTCAGTAATAAAAAAAAGTCAGGTAATCGATCATCAACGAACTAAAACGGATGTCTTACGACGTCCGCCCTGAAGAGAGCAACGAACTAAAGCGAACAAAAAGAGACGCCGGCACGGTAGCTCGGCGTGTCGGTCAGAGGGTTAAGTGCCCTCTGTAGTAAAAAAACTGAGTTAATCGATACTCAACGAACTTCATCGGATGTCTTAAGACGTCTGCCCCGAGCAGATACAACGAACAAAAGCAAACAAAATGAGATTTTATCGGCGGGTATGGTAGCTCAGCGTGTTCGGACAGAGGGTTATGACCTCTCAGTAATAAAAAAAAGTCAGGTAATCGATCATCAACGAACTAAAACGGATGTCTTACGACGTCCGCCCTGAAGAGAGCAACGAACTAAAGCGAACAAAAAGAGACGCCGGCACGGTAGCTCGGCGTGTCAGTCAGAGGGTTAAGTGCCCTCTGTAGTACAAAAACTGAGTTAATCGATACTCAACGAACTTCATCGGATGTCTTAAGACGTCCGCCCCGAGCAAATACAACGAACAAAAGCGAACAAAATGAGATTTTATCGGCGGGCATGGTAGCTCAGCGTGTTCGGACAGAGGGTTATGCGCTCTCAGTAATAAAAAAAAGTCAGGTAATCGATCATCAACGAACTAAAACGGATGTCTTACGACGTCCGCCCTGAAGAGAGCAACGAACTAAAGCGAACAAAAAGAGACGCCGGCACGGTAGCTCGGCGTGTCAGTCAGAGGGTTAAGTGCCCTCTGTAGTAAAAAAACTGAGTTAATCGATACTCAACGAACTTCATCGGATGTCTTAAGACGTCCGCCCCGAGCAAATACAACGAACAAAAGCAAACAAAATGAGATTTTATCGGCGGGCATGGTAGCTCAGCGTGTTCGGACAGAGGGTTATGACCTCTCAGTAATAAAAAAAAGTCAGGTAATCGATCATCAACGAACTTAAACGGATGTCATACGACGTCCGCCCTGAAGAGAGCAACGAACTAAAAGAGACGCCGGCACGGTAGCTCGGCGTGTTCGGTCAGAGGGTTAAGTGCCCTCTGTAGTAAAAAAACTGAGTTAATCGATCCTCAACGAACTTCATCGGATGTCTTAAGACGTCCGCCCCGAGCAAATACAACGAACAAAAGCGAACAAAAAGAGATTTTATTGGCGGGCATGGTAGCTCAGCGTGTTCGGACAGAGGGTTATGCGCTCTCAGTAATAAAAAAAGTCAGGTAATCGATCATCAACGAACTAAAACGGATGTCTTACGACGTCCGCCCTGAAGAGAGCAACGAACTAAAGCGAACAAAAAGAGACGCCGGCACGGTAGCTCGGCGTGTTCGGTCAGAGGGTTAAGTGCCCTCTGTAGTAAAAAAACTGAGTTAATCGATCCTCAACGAACTTCATCGGATGTCATAAGACGTCAGCCCCGAGCAAATACAACGAACAAAAGCGAACAAAATGAGATTTTATCGGCGGGCATGGTAGCTCAGCGTGTTCGGACAGAGAGTTATGCGCTCTCAGTAATAAAAAAAAGTCAGGTAATCGATCATCAACGAACTAAAACGGATGTCTTACGACGTCCGCCCTGAAGAGAGCAATGAACTAAAGCGAACAAAAAGAGACGCCGGCACGGTAGCTCGGCGTGTCGGTCAGAGGGTTAAGTGCCCTCTGTAGTAAAAAAACTGAGTTAATCGATACTCAACGAACTTCATCGGATGTCTTAAGACGTCCGCCCCGAGCAAATACAACGAACAAAAGCGAACAAAATGAGATTTTATCGGCGGGCATGGTAGCTCAGCGTGTTCGGACAGAGAGTTATGCGCTCTCAGTAATAAAAAAAAGTCAGGTAATCGATCATCAACGATCTAAAACGGATGTCTTACGACGTCCGCCCTGAAGAGAGCAACGAACTAAAGCGAACAAAAAGAGACGCCGGCACGGTAGCTCGGCGTGTTCGGTCAGAGGGTTAAGTGCCCTATGTAGTAAAAAAACTGAGGTAATCGATCCTCAACGAACTTCATCGGATGTCTTAAGACGTCCGCCCCGAGCAAATACAACGAACAAAAGCGAACAAAATGAGATTTTATTGGCGGGCATGGTAGCTCAGCGTGTTCGGACAGAGGGTTATGCGCTCTCAGTAATAAAAAAAAGTCAGGTAATCGATCATCAACGAACTAAAACGGATGTCTTACGACGTCCGCCCTGAAGAGAGCAACGAACTAAAGCGAACAAAAAGAGACGCCGGCACGGTAGCTCGGCGTGTCGGTCAGAGGGTTAAGTGCCCTCTGTAGTAAAAAAACTGAGTTAATCGATACTCAACAAACTGCATCGGATGTCTTAAGACGTCCGCCCCGAGCAGATACAACGAACAAAAGCAAACAAAATGAGATTTTATCGGCGGGCATGGTAGCTCAGCGTGTTCGGACAGAGGGTTATGCGCTCTCAGTAATAAAAAAAAGTCAGGTAATCGATCATCAACGAACTAAAATGGATGTCTTACGACGTCCGCCCTGAAGAGAGCAACGAACTAAAGCGAACAAGAAGAGACGCCGGCACGGTAGCTCAGCGTGTTCGGTCAGAGAGTTAAGTGCCCTCTGTAGTAAAAAAACTGAGTTAATCGATCCTCAACGAACTTCATCGGATGTCTTAAGACGTCCGCCCCGAGCAAATACAACGAACAAAAGCGAACAAAATGAGATTTTATCGGCGGGCATGGTAGCTCAGCGTGTTCGGACAGAGGGTTATGTGCTCTCAGTAATAAAAAAAAGTCAGGTAATCGATCATCAACGAACTAAAACGGATGTCTTACGACGTCCGCCCTGAAGAGAGCAACGAACTAAAGCGAACAAAAAGAGACGCCGGCACGGTAGCTCGGCGTGTCAGTCAGAGGGTTAAGTGCCCTCTGTAGTAAAAAAACTGAGTTAATCGATACTCAACGAACTTAATCGGATGTCTTAAGACGTCCGCCCCGAGCAGATACAACGAACAAAAGCAAACAAAATGAGATTTTATCGGCGGGCATGGTAGCTCAGCGTGTTCGGACAGAGGGTTATGACCTCTCAGTAATAAAAAAAAGTCATGTAATCGATCATCAACGAACTTAAACGGATGTCATACGACGTCCGCCCTGAAGAGAGCAACGAACTAAAAGAGACGCCGGCACGGTAGCTCGGCGTGTTCGGTCAGAGGGTTAAGTGCCCTCTGTAGTAAAAAAACTGAGTTAATCGATCCTCAACGAACTTCATCGGATGTCTTAAGACGTCCGCCCCGAGCAAATACAACGAACAAAAGCGAACAAAATGAGGTTTTATTGGCGGGCATGGTAGCTCAGCGTTTTCGGACAGAGGGTTATGCGCTCTCAGTAATAAAAAAAGTCAGGTAATCGATCATCAACGAACTAAAACGGATGTCTTACGACGTCCGCCCTGAAGAGAGCAACGAACTAAAGCGAACAAAAAGAGACGCCGGCACGGTAGCTCGGCGTGTTCGGTCAGAGGGTTAAGTGCCCTCTGTAGTAAAAAAACTGAGTTAATCGATCCTCAACGAACTTCATCGGATGTCTTAAGACGTCAGCCCCGAGCAAATACAACGAACAAAAGCGAACAAAATGAGATTTTATCGGCGGGCATGGTAGCTCAGCGTGTTCGGACAGACAGTTATGCGCTCTCAGTAATAAAAAAAAGTCAGGTAATCGATCATCAACGAACTAAAACGGATGTCTTACGACGTCCGCCCTGAAGAGAGCAACGAACTAAAGCGATCAAAAAGAGACGCCGGCACGGTAGCTCGGCGTGTCAGTCAGAGGGTTAAGTGCCCTCTGTAGTAAAAAAACTGAGTTAATCGATACTCAACGAACTTAATCGGATGTCTTAAGACGTCCGCCCCGAGCAGATACAACGAACAAAAGAAACAAAATGAGATTTTATCGGCGGGCATGGTAGCTCAGCGTGTTCGGACAGAGGGTTATGACCTCTCAGTAAAAAAAAAAAGTCAGGTAATCGATCATCAACGAACTTAAACGGATGTCTTACGACGTCCGCCCTGAAGAGAGCAACGAACTAAAAGAGACGCCGGCACGGTAGCTCGGCGTGTTCGGTCAGAGGGTTAAGTGCCCTCTGTAGTAAAAAAACTGAGTTAATCGATCCTCAACGAACTTCATCGGATGTCTTAAGACGTCCGCCCCGAGCAAATACAACGAACAAAAGCGAACAAAATGAGATTTTATCGGCGGGCATGGTAGCTCAGCGTGTTCGGACAGAGGGTTATGCGCTCTCAGTAATAAAAAAAAGTCAGGTAATCGATCATCAACGAACTAAAACGGATGTCTTACGACGTCCGCCCTGAAGAGAGCAACGAACTAAAGCGAACAAATAGAGACGCCGGCACGGTAGCTCGGCGTGTTCGGTCAGAGGGTTAAGTGCCCTCTGTAGTAAAAAAACTGAGTTAATCGATCCTCAACGAACTTCATCAGATGTCTTAAGACGTCCGCCCCGAGCAAATACAACGAACAAAAGCGAACAAAATGAGATTTTATCGGCGGGCATGGTAGCTCAGCGTGTTCGGACAGAGGGTTATGCGCTCTCAGTAATAAAAAAAAGTCAGGTAATCGATCATCAACGAACTAAAACGGATGTCTTACGACGTCCGCCCTGAAGAGAGCAACGTACTAAAGCGAACAAAAAGAGACGCCGGCACGGTAGCTCGGCGTGTTCGGTCAGAGGGTTAAGTGCCCTCTGTAGTAAAAAAACTGACTTAATCGATCCTCAACGAACTTCATCGGATGTCTTAAGACGTCAGCCCCGAGCAAATACAACGAACAAAAGCGAACAAAATGAGATTTTATCGGCGGGCATGGTAGCTCAGCGTGTTCGGACAGAGGGTTATGCGCTCTCAGTAATAAAAAAAAGTCAGGTAATCGATCATCAACGAACTAAAACGGATGTCTTACGACGTCCGCCCTGAAGAGAGCAACGAACTAAAGCGAACAAATAGAGACGCCGGCACGGTAGCTCGGCGTGTCAGTCAGAGGGTTAAGTGCCCTCTGTAGTAAAAAAACTGAGTTAATCGATACTCAACGAACTTAATCGGATGTCTTAAGACGTCCGCCCCGAGCAGATACAACGAACAAAAGCAAACAAAATGAGATTTTATCGGCGGGCATGGTAGCTCAGCGTGTTCGGACAGAGGGTTATGACCTCTCAGTAATAAAAAAAAGTCAGGTAATCGATCATCAACGAACTTAAACGGATGTCATACGACGTCCGCGCTTAAGAGAGCAACGAACTAAAAGAGACGCCGGCACGGTAGCTCGGCGTGTTCGGTCAGAGGGTTAAGTGCCCTCTGTAGTAAAAAAAACTGAGTTAATCGATACTCAACGAACTTAATCGAATGTCTTAAGACGTCCGCCCCGAGCAGATACAACGAACAAAAGCGAACAAAATGAGATTTTATCAGCGGGCATGGTAGCTCAGCGTGTTCGGACAGAGGGTTATGCGCTCTCAGTAATAAAAAAAAGTCAGGTAATCGATCATCAACGAACTAAAACGGATGTCTTACGACGTCCGCCCTGAAGAGAGCAACGAACTAAAGCGATCAAAAAGAGACGCCGGCACGGTAGCTCGGCGTGTCAGTCAGAGGGTTAAGTGCCCTCTGTAGTAAAAAAACTGAGTTAATCGATACTCAACGAACTTAATCGGATGTCTTAAGACGTCCGCCCCGAGCAGATACAACGAACAAAAGAAACAAAATGAGATTTTATCGGCGGGCATGGTAGCTCAGCGTGTTCGGACAGAGGGTTATGACCTCTCAGTAAAAAAAAAAAGTCAGGTAATCGATCATCAACGAACTTAAACGGATGTCTTACGACGTCCGCCCTGAAGAGAGCAACGAACTAAAAGAGACGCCGGCACGGTAGCTCGGCGTGTTCGGTCAGAGGGTTAAGTGCCCTCTGTAGTAAAAAAACTGAGTTAATCGATCCTCAACGAACTTCATCGGATGTCTTAAGACGTCCGCCCCGAGCAAATACAACGAACAAAAGCGAACAAAATGAGATTTTATCGGCGGGCATGGTAGCTCAGCGTGTTCGGACAGAGGGTTATGCGCTCTCAGTAATAAAAAAAAGTCAGGTAATCGATCATCAACGAACTAAAACGGATGTCTTACGACGTCCGCCCTGAAGAGAGCAACGAACTAAAGCGAACAAATAGAGACGCCGGCACGGTAGCTCGGCGTGTTCGGTCAGAGGGTTAAGTGCCCTCTGTAGTAAAAAAACTGAGTTAATCGATCCTCAACGAACTTCATCGGATGTCTTAAGACGTCCGCCCCGAGCAAATACAACGAACAAAAGCGAACAAAATGAGATTTTATCGGCGGGCATGGTAGCTCAGCGTGTTCGGACAGAGGGTTATGCGCTCTCAGTAATAAAAAAAAGTCAGGTAATCGATCATCAACGAACTAAAACGGATGTCTTACGACGTCCGCCCTGAAGAGAGCAACGTACTAAAGCGAACAAAAAGAGACGCCGGCACGGTAGCTCGGCGTGTTCGGTCAGAGGGTTAAGTGCCCTCTGTAGTAAAAAAACTGACTTAATCGATCCTCAACGAACTTCATCGGATGTCTTAAGACGTCAGCCCCGAGCAAATACAACGAACAAAAGCGAACAAAATGAGATTTTATCGGCGGGCATGGTAGCTCAGCGTGTTCGGACAGAGGGTTATGCGCTCTCAGTAATAAAAAAAAGTCAGGTAATCGATCATCAACGAACTAAAACGGATGTCTTACGACGTCCGCCCTGAAGAGAGCAACGAACTAAAGCGAACAAATAGAGACGCCGGCACGGTAGCTCGGCGTGTCAGTCAGAGGGTTAAGTGCCCTCTGTAGTAAAAAAACTGAGTTAATCGATACTCAACGAACTTAATCGGATGTCTTAAGACGTCCGCCCCGAGCAGATACAACGAACAAAAGCAAACAAAATGAGATTTTATCGGCGGGCATGGTAGCTCAGCGTGTTCGGACAGAGGGTTATGACCTCTCAGTAATAAAAAAAAGTCAGGTAATCGATCATCAACGAACTTAAACGGATGTCATACGACGTCCGCGCTTAAGAGAGCAACGAACTAAAAGAGACGCCGGCACGGTAGCTCGGCGTGTTCGGTCAGAGGGTTAAGTGCCCTCTGTAGTAAAAAAAACTGAGTTAATCGATACTCAACGAACTTAATCGAATGTCTTAAGACGTCCGCCCCGAGCAGATACAACGAACAAAAGCGAACAAAATGAGATTTTATCAGCGGGCATGGTAGCTCAGCGTGTTCGGACAGAGGGTTATGCGCTCTCAGTAATAAAAAAAAGTCAGGTAATCGATCATCAACGAACTAAAACGGATGTCTTACGACGTCCGCCCTGAAGAGAGCAACGAACTAAAGCGATCAAAAAGAGACGCCGGCACGGTAGCTCGGCGTGTCAGTCAGAGGGTTAAGTGCCCTCTGTAGTAAAAAAACTGAGTTAATCGATACTCAACGAACTTAATCGGATGTCTTAAGACGTCCGCCCCGAGCAGATACAACGAACAAAAGAAACAAAATGAGATTTTATCGGCGGGCATGGTAGCTCAGCGTGTTCGGACAGAGGGTTATGACCTCTCAGTAAAAAAAAAAAGTCAGGTAATCGATCATCAACGAACTTAAACGGATGTCTTACGACGTCCGCCCTGAAGAGAGCAACGAACTAAAAGAGACGCCGGCACGGTAGCTCGGCGTGTTCGGTCAGAGGGTTAAGTGCCCTCTGTAGTAAAAAAACTGAGTTAATCGATCCTCAACGAACTTCATCGGATGTCTTAAGACGTCCGCCCCGAGCAAATACAACGAACAAAAGCGAACAAAATGAGATTTTATCGGCGGGCATGGTAGCTCAGCGTGTTCGGACAGAGGGTTATGCGCTCTCAGTAATAAAAAAAAGTCAGGTAATCGATCATCAACGAACTAAAACGGATGTCTTACGACGTCCGCCCTGAAGAGAGCAACGAACTAAAGCGAACAAATAGAGACGCCGGCACGGTAGCTCGGCGTGTTCGGTCAGAGGGTTAAGTGCCCTCTGTAGTAAAAAAACTGAGTTAATCGATCCTCAACGAACTTCATCGGATGTCTTAAGACGTCCGCCCCGAGGAAATACAACGAACAAAAGCGAACAAAATGAGATTTTATCGGCGGGCATGGTAGCTCAGCGTGTTCGGACAGAGGGTTATGCGCTCTCAGTAATAAAAAAAAGTCAGGTAATCGATCATCAACGAACTAAAACGGATGTCTTACGACGTCCGCCCTGAAGAGAGCAACGTACTAAAGCGAACAAAAAGAGACGCCGGCACGGTAGCTCGGCGTGTTCGGTCAGAGGGTTAAGTGCCCTCTGTAGTAAAAAAACTGACTTAATCGATCCTCAACGAACTTCATCGGATGTCTTAAGACGTCAGCCCCGAGCAAATACAACGAACAAAAGCGAACAAAATGAGATTTTATCGGCGGGCATGGTAGCTCAGCGTGTTCGGACAGAGGGTTATGCGCTCTCAGTAATAAAAAAAAGTCAGGTAATCGATCATCAACGAACTAAAACGGATGTCTTACGACGTCCGCCCTGAAGAGAGCAACGAACTAAAGCGAACAAATAGAGACGCCGGCACGGTAGCTCGGCGTGTCAGTCAGAGGGTTAAGTGCCCTCTGTAGTAAAAAAACTGAGTTAATCGATACTCAACGAACTTAATCGGATGTCTTAAGACGTCCGCCCCGAGCAGATACAACGATCAAAAGCAAACAAAATGAGATTTTATCGGCGGGCATGGTAGCTCAGCGTGTTCGGACAGAGGGTTATGACCTCTCAGTAATAAAAAAAAGTCAGGTAATCGATCATCAACGAACTTAAACGGATGTCATACGACGTCCGCGCTTAAGAGAGCAACGAACTAAAAGAGACGCCGGCACGGTAGCTCGGCGTGTTCGGTCAGAGGGTTAAGTGCCCTCTGTAGTAAAAAAAACTGAGTTAATCGATACTCAACGAACTTAATCGAATGTCTTAAGACGTCCGCCCCGAGCAGATACAACGAACAAAAGCGAACAAAATGAGATTTTATCAGCGGGCATGGTAGCTCAGCGTGTTCGGACAGAGGGTTATGCGCTCTCAGTAATAAAAAAGAGTCAGGTAATCGATCATCAACGAACTTAAACAGATGTCTTACGACGTCCGCCCTGAAGAGAGCAACGAACCAAAGCGAACAAAAAGACACGCCGGCACGGTAGCTCAGCGTGTTCGGTCAGAGGGTTAAGTGCCCTCTGTAATAAAAAAACTGAGTTAATCGATACTCAACGAACTTCATCGGATGTCTTAAGACGTCCGCCCCGAGCAAATACAACGAACAAAAGCGAACAAAATGAGATTTTATCGGCGGGCATGGAAGCTCAGCGTGTTCGGACAGAGGGTTATGCGCTCTCAGTAATAAAAAAGAGTCAGGTAATCGATCATCAACGAACTTAAACGGATGTCTTACGACGTCCGCCCTGAAGAGACCAACGAACTAAAGCGAACAAAAAGAGACGCCGGCACGGTAGCTCAGCGTGTTCGGTCAGAGGGTTAAGTGCCCTCTGTAATAAAAAAACTGAGTTAATCGATACTCAACGAACTTAATCGGATGTCTTAAGACGTCCGCCCCGAGCAAATACAACGAACTAAAGCGAACAAAATGAGATTTTATCGGCGGGCATGGTAGCTCAGCGTGTTCGGACAGAGGGTTATGCGCTCTCAGTAATAAAAAAGAGTCAGGTAATCGATCATCAACGAACTTAAACGGATGTCTTACGACGTCCGCCCTGAAGAGACCAACGAACTAAAGCGAACAAAAAGAGACGCCGGCACGGTAGCTCAGCGTGTTCGGTCAGAGGGTTAAGTGCCCTCTGTAATAAAAAAACTGAGTTAATCGATACTCAACGAACTTAATCGGATGTCTTAAGACGTCCGCCCCGAGCAAATACAACGAACAAAAGCGAACAAAATGAGATTTTATCGGCGGGCATGGTAGCTCAGCGTGTTCGGACAGAGGGTTATGCGCTCTCAGTAATAAAAAAGAGTCAGGTAATCGATCATCAACGAACTTAAACGGATGTCTTACGACGTCCGCCCTGAATAGAGCAACGAACCAAAGCGAACAAAAAGAGACGCCGGCACGGTAGCTCAGCGTGTTCGGTCAGAGGGTTAAGTGCCCTCTGTAGTAAAAAAACTGAGTTAATCGATCCTCAACGAACTTCATCGGATGTCTTAAGACGTCCGCCCTGAGCAAATACAACGAACAAAAGCGAACAAAATGAGATTTTATCGGCGGGCATGGTAGCTCAGCGTGTTCGGACAGAGGGTTATGCGCTCTCAGTAATAAAAAAAAGTAAGGTAATCGATCATCAACGAACTAAAACGTATGTCGTACGACGTCCGCCCTGAAGAGAGCAACGAACCAAAGCGAACAAAAAGAGATGCCGGCACAGTAGCTCAGCGTGTTCGGTCAGAGACCCAGTTGGCCTATGTAATAAACAAAAACTGAGTGGAAGGATCAACAAACACACTTGAATGGATGTCATTGTGACGTCTGCAACGGCCAAACAACGATCGACAACGAACAAAATGTTGTTGTTGTTGTGGTCTTCAGTCCTGAGACTGGGTTGATGCAGCTCTCCATGCTACTCTATCCTGTGCAAGCTTCTTCATCTCCCATTACCTACTGCAGCCTACATCCTTCTGAATCTGCTTAGTGTATTCATCTCTTGGTCTCCCTCTACGATTTTTACCCTCCACGCTGCCCTCCAATACTAAATTGGTGATCCCTTGATGCCTCAGAACATGTCCTACCAACCGATCCTTTCTTCTGGTCAAGTTGTGCCACAACTTCTCTTCTCCCCAATCCTATTCAATACTTCCTCATTACTTATGTGATGTACCTATCTAAACTTCTGCATTCTTATGTAGCACCACTTTTCGAAAGCTTCTATTCTCCTCTTGTCCAAACTACTTATTTCACTTCCATACATGGCTACACTCCATACAAATACTTTCAGAAAAGACTTCCTGACACTTAAATCAATACTCGATGTTAACAAATTTCTCTTCTTCAGAAACGCTTTCCTTGCCATTGATAGTCTACATTTTATGTCCTCTCTACTTCGACCATCATCAGTTATTTTGCATCCCAAATACCAAAACTCCTTTACTACTTTAAGTGTCTCATTTCCTAATTTAATTCCCGCAGCATCACCCGACTTAATTCGATTACATTCCATTATCCTCGTTTTGCTTTTGTTGGTGTTCATTTTATATACCCCTCTCAAGACACTGTCCATTCCATTCAACTGCTCTTCCAAGTTCTTTGCAGTCTCTGATAGAATTACAATGTCATCAGCGAACCTCAAAGTTTTTATTTCTTCTCCCTGGGTTTTAATTCCTACTCCGAATTTTTCTTTTGTTTCCTTCACTGCTTGCTCAATATACAGTTGAATAACAGCGGGGAGAGGCTACAACCCTGTCTCACTCCCTTCCCAACCGCTGCTTCCCTTTCATGTCCCTCGACTCTTATAACTGCCATCTGGTTTTTGTACAAATTGTAAATAGCCTTTCGCTCCTTGTATTTTACCTCTGCCACCTTTAGAATTTGAAAGAGAGTATTCCAATCAACATTGTCAAAACCTTTCTCTAACAAATGCTAGAAACGTAGGTTTGCCTTTCCTTAATCTTTCTTCTAAGATAAATCGTAAGGTCAGTATTGCCTCACGTGTTCCAGTATTTCTACGGAATCCAAACTGATCTTCCCCGAGGTCGGCTTCTACAATTTTTTCCATTCGTCTGTAAAGACATCGTGTTGGTATTTTGCAGCTGTTGCTTATTAAACTGATATTTCGGTAATTTTCACATCTGTCAACAGGTCATAACCAATAGATTGTAGTCAGAGTCCACATCTGCCCCTGGAAATGTCTTACCATTTAAAACCTGGTTCCTAAATCTCTGTCTTACCATTATATATTCTATCAGAAACCAGTCAGTATCTCCAGGGTTCTTCCATGTATACAATCTTCTTTCATGATTCTTAAACCAAGTGTTAGCTATGATTAAGTTGTGCTCTGTGCAAAATTCTACCAAGCGGCTTCCTCTTTCATTTCTTAGCCCCAATCCTTATCCACCTACTACGTTTCCTTCTCTCCCTTTTCCTACACTCGAATTACAGTCACCCATGACTATCAAATTTTCATCTCCCTTCACTATCTGAATAATTTCTTTTATTTCATCATACATTTCTTTTATTTCATCATACATTTCTTCAATTTCTTCGTCATCTGCACAGCTAGTTGGCATATAAACTTGTACTGCTGTTGTAGGTGTGGGCTTCGTATCTATCTTGGCCACAATAATACGTTCACTATGCTGTTTGTAGTAGCTTACCCGCATTCCTATATTCCTATTCATTATTAAACCTACTCCTGCATTACCCCTATTTGATTTTGTGTTTATAGCCCTGTATTCACCGGACCAGAACTCTTCTTCCTCCTGCCACAAAACTTCACTAATTCCCACTATATCTAACTACAACCTGTCCATTTCCCTTTTTAAATTTTCTAACCTACCTGCCCGATTAAGGGATCTGACATTCCACGCTCCGATCCGTAGAACGCCAGTTTTCTTTCTCCTGATAGCGACATCCACTTGAGTAGTCCCCGCCCGGAGATCCTAATGGGTGACTATTTTACCTCCGGAATACTTTACCCAAGAGGACGCCATCATCATTTAATCATACAGTAAAGCTGCATGCACTCGTAAAAAATTACGGCTGTAGTTTCCCCTTGCTTTCAGCCGTTCGCAGTACCAGGACAGCAAGGCCGTTTTGGTTAGTGTTATAAGGCCAGATCAGTCAATCATCCAGACTGTTGCCCCTGCAACTACTGAAAAGGCTGCTGCCCCTCTTCAGGAACCACACGTTTGTCTGGCCTCTCAACAGATACCCTTCCGTTGTGGTTGCACCTACGGTATGGCTATCTGTATCACAGAGACACGTAAGCCTCCCCACCAACGGCAAGGTCCATGGTTCATGGGGGGCGACGAACAAAATGAAGAAAAGAAAAAAAAAACCTGGCTAGCGCTCGGAGCCTTACGCCAAAGAACTCGGGTTCGATTCCACCTCCGGCACTTTTCTTTTTTCCTCTGTTACTTGCAAAATTGCAGCGCATTGTTACAGGAGAATCGTGAAATTAATTACCGGGAAGATTGTACAAAAATTTATTTTATAATTCACCATCAATTATCGTAACCAATATTCCGAGACATGATTCAATATGCCTGGTTTTTCTCAAAATTGTCAGAAACTCGAAACATTTTCGTAAATGTTAATGGGCCATGTTTTGGTACAGATTTATTCCAACGCCCAGTGATTGTAAAAAAATCCTGTTCTATATGTTGCGCGAGTAGTCGCAGAAATTATTGCTTTGTTTGTCTTTACGATAATTATCACGGCGGTTCTTGTTTATAATTATTATATGTATAAAAAGTGGATGTTTTCCAATCGACTTTGTTATTCTGATTAAAAAGGCAATGTTTCGTCTCCTATACTTTACAATGAAAAATGGAAACCCCACCGCCATAAATTGTGTTGTTGGACAAAAAGAAAATAACTTTTATTCAGCACTGAAACTAATTTGTTAAAGACAGTTTAGGTTTGGGAAAGTTTGTGAATAATTGGTGGAATAACCAAAGAAAATGAAAAAGATGAAAAAAAAGTGCCAGAGGAGGAATCGAACCCGAGACCTCTGGCGTAAGAGTACGAGCCCTAAACATCTAATGAAAAATGGAAACCCCACCGCCATGAATTGTGTTGTTGGACAAAAAGAAAATAACTTTTATTCAGTACTGAAACTAATTTGTTAAAGACAGTTTAGGTTTGGGAAAGTTTGTGAATAATTGGTGGAATAACCAAAGAAAATGAAAAAGAAGAAAAAGAAAGTGCCAGAGGAGGAGAGGAAACCGAGACCTCTGGCGTAAGAGTACGAGCCCTAATCTTCTAATGAAAAATGGAAACCCCACCGCCATGAATTGTGTTGTTGGACAAAAAGAAAATAACTTTTATTCAGTACTGAAACTAATTTGTTAAAGACAGTTTAGGTTTGGGAAAGTTTGTGAATAATTGGTGGAATAACCAAAGAAAATGAAAAAGATGAAAAAAAAGTGCCAGAGGAGGAATCGAACCCGAGACCTCTGGCGTAAGAGTACGAGCCCTAAACATCTAATGAAAAATGGAAACCCCACCGCCATGAATTGTGTTGTTGGACAAAAAGAAAATAACTTTTATTCAGTACTGAAACTAATTTGTTAAAGACAGTTTAGGTTTGGGAAAGTTTGTGAATAATTGGTGGAATAACCAAAGAAAATGAAAAAGATGAAAAAAAAGTGCCAGAGGAGGAATCGAACCCGAGACCTCTGGCGTAGGAGTATGAGCCCTAAACATCTAATGAAATATGGAAACCCCACCGCCATGAATTGTGTTGTTGGACAAAAAGAAAATAACTTTTATTCAGTACTGAAACTAATTTGTTAAAGACAGTTTAGGTTTGGGAAAGTTTGTGAATAATTGGTGGAATAACCAAAGAAAATGAAAAAGAAGAAAAAAAAAGTGCCAGAGGAAGAATCGAACCCGAGACCTCTGGCGTAAGAGTACGAGCCCTAATCATCTAATGAAAAATGGAAACCCCACCGCCATGAATTGTGTTGTTGGACAAAAAGAAAATAACTTTTATTCAGTACTGAAACTAATTTGTTAAAGACAGTTTAGGTTTGGGAAAGTTTGTGAATAGTTGGTGGAATAACCAAAGAAAATGAAAAAAATGAAAAAAAAGTGCCAGAGGAGGAATCGAACCCGAGACCTCTGGCGTAAGAGTGCGAGCCCTAAACATCTAATGAAAAATGGAAACCCCACCGCCATGAATTGTGTTGTTGGACAAAAAGAAAATAACTTTTATTCAGTACTGAAACTAATTTGTTAAAGAGAGTTTAGGTTTGGGAAAGTTTGTGAATAATTGGTGGAATAACCAAAGAAAATGAAAAAGATGGAAAAAAAAGTGCCAGAGGAGGAATCGAACCCGAGACGTCTGGCGTAAGAGTACGAGCCCTAAACATCTAATGAAAAATGGAAACCCCACCACCATGAATTGTGTTGTTGGACAAAAAGAAAATAACTCTTATTCAGTACTGAAACTAATTTGTTAAAGACAGTTGAGGTTTGGGAAAAATTGTGAATAATTTGTGGAATAACCAAAGAACATGAAAAAGATGAAAAAAAAGTGCCAGAGGAAGAATCGAACCCGAGACCTCTGGCGTAAGAGTACGAGCCCTAAACATCTAATGAAAAATGGAAACCCCACCTCCATGAATTGTGTTGTTGGACAAAAAGAAAATAACTTTTATTCAGTACTGAAACTAATTTGTTAAAGACAGTTTAAGTTTGGGAAAGTTTGTGAATAATTGGTGGAATAACCAAAGAAAATGAAAAAGATGAAAAAAAAGTGCCAGAGGAAGAATCGAACCTGAGACCTCTGGCGTAAGAGTACGAGCCCTAAACATCTAATGAAAAATGGAAACCCCACCGCCATGATTTGTGTTGTTGGACAAAAAGAAAATAACTTTTATTCAGTACTGAAACTAATTTGTTGAAGACAATTTAGGTTTGGAAAAGTTGGTGAATAATTGGTGGAATAACCAAAGAAAATGAAAAAGATGAAAAAAAAAGTGACAGAGGAGGAATCGAACCCGAGACCTCTGGCGTAAGAGTACGAGCCCTAAACATCTAATGAAAAATGGAAACCCCACCGCCATGAATTGTGTTGTTGGACAAAAAGAAAATAACTTTTATTCAGTACTGAAACTAATTTGTTAAAGACAGTTTAGGTTTGGGAAAGTTTGTGAGTAATTGGTGGAATAACCAAAGAAAATGAAATAGGTGAAAAAAAATGTGCCAGAGGAGGAATCGAACCCGAGACCTCTTGCGTAAGAGTACGAGCCCTAAACATCTAATGAAAAATGGAAACCCCACCGCCATGAATTGTGTTGTTGGACAAAAAGAAAATAACTTTTATTCAGTACTGAAACTAATTTGTTAAAGACAGTTTAGGTTTGGGAAAGTTTGTGAATAATTGGTGGAATAACCAAAGAAAATGAAAAAGATGAAAAAAAAAGTGCCAGAGGAGGAATCGAACCGGAGACCTCTGGCGTAAGAGTACGAGCCCTAAACATCTAATGAAAAATGGAAACCCCACCGCCATGAATTGTGTTGTTGGACAAAAAGAAAATAACTTTTATTCAGTACTGAAACTAATTTATTAAAGACAGTTTAGGTTTGGGAAAGTTTGTGAATAATTGGTGGAATAACCAAAGAAAATGAAAAAGAAGAAAAAAAAAGTGCCAGAGGAGGAAACGAACCCGAGACCTCTGGCGTAAGAGTACGAGCCCTAAACATCTAATGAAAAATGGAAACCCCACCGCCATGAATTGTGTTGTTGGACAAAAAGAAAATAACTTTTAATCAGTACTGAAACTAATTTGTTAAAGACAGTTTGAGTTTGGGAAAGTTTGTGAGTAATTGGTGGAATAACCAAAGAAAATGAAATAGGTGAAAAAAAATGTGCCAGAGGAGGAATCGAACCCGAGACCTCTTGCGTAAGAGTACGAGCCCTAAACATCTAATGAAAAATGGAAACCCTACCGCCATGAATTGTGTTGTTGGACAAAAAGAAAATAACTTTTATTCAGTACTGAAACTAATTTGTTAAAGACAGTTTAGGTTTGGGAAAGTTTGTGAATAATTGGTGGAATAACCAAAGAAAATGAAAAAGATAAAAAAAAAGTGCCAGAGGAGGAATCGAACCCGAGACCTCTGGCGTAAGAGTACGAGCCCTAAACATCTAATGAAAAATGGAAACCCCACCTCCATGAATTGTGTTGTTGGACAAAAAGAAAATAACTTTTATTCAGTACTGAAACTAATTCGTTAAAGACAGTTTAAGTTTGGGAAAGTTTGTGAATAATTGGTGGAATAACCAAAGAAAATGAAAAAGATGAAAAAAAAGTGCCAGAGGAAGAATCGAATCCGAGACCTCTGGCGTAAGAATACGAGCCCTAAACATCTAATGAAAAATGGAAACCCCACCGCCATGAATTGTGTTGTTGGTCAAAAAGAAAATAACTTTTATTCAGTACTGAAACTAATTTGTTGAAGACAGTTTAGGTTTGGGAAAGTTTGTGAATAATTGGTGGAATAACCAAAGAAAATGAAAAAGATGAAAAAAAGTGCCAGAGGAAGAATCTAATCCGAGACCTCTGGCGTAAGAGTACGAGCCCTAAACATCTAATGAAAAATGGAAACCCCACCGCCATGAATTGTGTTGTTGGACAAAAAGAAAAAAACTTTTATTCTGTACTGAAACTAATTTGTTAAAGACAGTTTAGGTTTGGGAAAGTTTGTGAATAATTGGTGGAATAACCAAAGAAAATGAAAAAGATGAAAAAAAAGTGCCAGAGGAAGAATCGAACCCGAGACCTCTGGCGTAAGAGTACGAGCACTAAACATCTAATGAAAAATGGAAACCCCACCGCCATGAATTGTGTTGTTGGACAAAAAGAAAATAACTTTTATTCAGTACTGAAACTAATTTGTTAAAGACAGTTTAGGTTTGGGAAAGTTTGTGTATAATTGGTGGAATAACCAAAGAAAATGAAAAAGATGAAAAAAAAGTGCCAGAGGAAGAATCGAACCCGAGACCTCTTGCGTAAGAGTACGAGCCCTAAACATCTAATGAAAAATGGAAACCCCACCGCCATGAATTGTGTTGTTGGACAAAAAGAAAATAACTTTTATTCAGTACTGAAACTAATTTGTTAAAGACAGTTTAGGTTTGGGAAAGTTTGTGAATAATTGGTGGAATAACCAAAGAAAACGAAAAAGATGAAAAAAAAAAGTGCCAGAGGAGGAATCGAACCCGAGACGCCTGGCGTAAGAGTGCGAGCCCTAATCATCTAATGAAAAATGGAAACCCCACCGCCATGAATTGTGTTGTTGGACAAAAAGAAAATAACTTATATTCAGTACTGAAACTAATTTGTTAAAGACAGTTTAGGTTTGGGAAAGTTGGTGAATAATTGGTGGAATAACCAAAGAAAATGAAAAAGATGAAAAAAAAAGTGCCAGAGGAGGAATCGAACCCGAGACCTCTGGCGTAAGAGTACGAGCCCTAAACATCTAATGAAAAATGGAAACCCCACCGCCATGAATTGTGTTGTTGGACAAAAAGAAAATAACTCTTATTCAGTACTGAAACTAATTTGTTAAAGACAGTTAAGGTTTGGGAAGGTTTGTGAATAATTGGTGGAATAACCAAAGAAAATGAAAAAGATGATAAAAAGTGCCAGAGGAAGAATCGAATCCGAGACCTCTGGCGTAAGAGTACGAGCCCTAAACATCTAATGAAAAATGGAAACCCCACCGCCATGACTTGTGTTGTTGGACAAAAAGAAAATAACTTTTATTCAGTACTGAAACTAATTTGTTAAAGACAGTTTAGGTTTGGGAAAGTTTGTGAATAATTGGTGGAATAACCAAAGAAAATGAAAAAGATGAAAAAAAAGTGCCAGAGGAAGAATAGAACCCGAGACCTCTGGCGTAAGAGTACGAGCCCAAAACATCTAATGAAAAATGGAAACCCTACCACCATGAATTGTGTTGTTGGACAAAAAGAAAATAACTTTTATTCAGTACTGAAACTAATTTGTTAAAGACAGTTTAGGTTTGGGAAAGTTTGTGAATAATTGGTGGAATAACCAAAGAAAATGAAATAGGTGAAAAAAAAGTGCCAGAGGAGGAATCGAACCCGAGACCTGTGGCGTAAGAGTACGAGCTCTAAACATCTAATGAAAAATGGAAACCCCACCGCCATGACTTGTGTTGTTGGACAAAAAGAAAATAACTTTTATTCAGTACTGAAACTAATTTGTTAAAGACAGTTTAGGTTTGGGAATGTTTGTGAATAATTGGTGGAATAACCAAAGAAAATGAAAAAGATGAAAAAAAAAGTGCCAGAGGAGGAATCGAACCCGAGACCTCTGGCGTAAGAGTACGAGCCCTAAACATCTAATGAAAAATGGAAACCCCACCGCCATGAATTGTGTTGTTGGACAAAAAGAAAATAACTTTTATTCAGTACTGAAACTAATTTGTTAAAGACAGTTTAGGTTTGGGAAAGTTTGCGAATAATTGGTGGAATAACCAAAGAAAATCAAAAAGATGAAAAAAAAGTGCCAGAGGAGGAATCGAACCCGAGACCTCTGGCGTAAGAGTGCGAGCCCTAAACATCTAATGAAAAATGGAAACCCCACCGCCATGAATTGTGTTGTTGGACAAAAAGAAAATAACTTTTATTCAGTACTGAAACTAATTTGTTAAATACAGTTTAGGTTTGGGAAAGTTTGTGAATAATTGGTGGAATAACCAAAGAAAATGAAATAGGTGAAAAAAAAAGTGCCAGAGGAGGAATCGAACCCGAGACCTGTGGCGTAAGAGTACGAGCCCTAAACATCTAATGAAAAATGGAAACCCCACCTCCATGAATTGTGTTGTTGGACAAAAAGAAAATAACTTTTATTCAGTACTGAAACTAATTTGTTAAAGACAGTTTAGGTTTGGGAAAGTTTGTGAATAATTGGTGGAATAACCAATGAAAATGAAAAAGATGAAAAAAAGTGCCAGAGGAAGAATCGAACCCGAGACCTCTGGCGTAAGGGTACGAGCCCTAAACATCTAATGAAAAATGGAAACCCCACCGCCATGAATTGTGTTGTTGGACAAAAAGAAAATAACTTTTATTCAGTACTGAAACTAATTTGTTAAAGACAGTTTAGGTTTGGGAAAGTTTGTGAATAATTGGTGGAATAACCAAAGAAAATGAAAAAGATGAAATAAAAGTGCCAGAGGAAGAATCTAATCCGAGACCTCTGGCGTAAGAGTACGAGCCCAAAACATCTAATGAAAAATGGAAACCCTACCGCCATGAATTGTGTTGTTGGACAAAAAGAAAATAACTTTTATTCAGTACTGAAACTAATTTTTTAAAGACAGTTTAGGTTTGGGAAAGTTTGTGAATAATTGGTGGAATAACCAAAGAAAATGAAATAGGTGAAAAAAAAGTGCCAGAGGAGGAATCGAACCCGAGACCTGTGGCGTAAGAGTACGAGCCCTAAACATCTAATGAAAAATGGAAACCCCACCGCCATGAATTGTGTTGTTGGACAAAAAGAAAATAACTTTTATTCAGTACTGAAACTAATTTGTTAAAGACAGTTTAGGTTTGGGAATGTTTGTGAATAATTGGTGGAATAACCAAAGAAAATGAAAAAGATGAAAAAAAAAGTGCCAGAGGAGGAATCGAACCCGAGACCTCTGGCGTAAGAGTACGAGCCCTAAACATCTAATGAAAAATGGAAACCCCACCGCCATGAATTGTGTTGTTGGACAAAAAGAAAATAACTTTTATTCAGTACTGAAACTAATTTGTTAAAGACAGTTTAGGTTTGGGAAAGTTTGTGAATAATTGGTGGAATAACCAAAGAAAATGAAAAAGATGAAAAAAAAGTGCCAGAGGAGGAATCGAACCCGAGACCTCTGGCGTAAGAGTACGAGCCCTAAACATCTAATGAAAAATGGAAACCCCACCGCCATGAATTGTGTTGTTGGACAAAAAGAAAATAACTTTTATTCAGTACTGAAACTAATTTGTTAAAGACAGTTTAGGTTTGGGAAAGTTTGTGAATAATTGGTGGAATAACCAAAGAAAATGAAATAGGTGAAAAAAAAAGTGCCAGAGGAGGAATCGAACCCGAGACCTGTGGCGTAAGAGTACGAGCCCTAAACATCTAATGAAAAATGGAAACCCCACCTCCATGAATTGTGTTGTTGGACAAAAAGAAAATAACTTTTATTCAGTACTGAAACTAATTTGTTAAAGACAGTTTAGGTTTGGGAAAGTTTGTGAATAATTGGTGGAATAACCAATGAAAATGAAAAAGATGAAAAAAAAGTGCCAGAGGAAGAATCGAACCCGAGACCTCTGGCGTAAGAGTACGAGCCCTAAACATCTAATGAAAAATGGAAACCCCACCGCCATGAATTGTGTTGTTGGACAAAAAGAAAATAACTTTTATTCAGTACTGAAACTAATTTGTTAAAGACAGTTTAGGTTTGGGAAAGTTTGTGAATAATTGGTGGAATAACCAAAGAAAATGAAAAAGATGAAATAAAAGTGCCAGAGGAAGAATCTAATCCGAGACCTCTGGCGTAAGAGTACGAGCCCTAAACATCTAATGAAAAATGGAAACCCCACCGCCATGAATTGTGTTGTTGGACAAAAAGAAAAAAACTTTCTTCAGTACTGAAACTAATTTGTTAAAGACAGTTGAGGTTTGGGAAGGTTTGTGAATAATTGGTGGAATAACCAAAGAAAATGAAAAAGATGATAAAAAGTGCCAGATAAAGAATCGAATCTGAGACCTCTGGCGTAAGAGTACGAGCCCTAAACATCTAATGAAAAATGGAAACCCCACCGCCATGAATTGTGTTGTTGGACAAAAAGAAAATAACTTTTATTCAGTACTGAAACTAATTTGTAAAAGACAGTTTAGGTTTGGGAAAGTTTGTGAATAATTGGTGGAATAACCAAAGAAAATGAAATAGGTGAAAAAAAAGTGCCAGAAGAGGAATCGAACCCGAGACCTGTGGCGTAAGAGTACGAGCCCTAAACATCTAATGAAAAATGGAAACCCCACCGCCATGAATTGTGTTGTTGGACAAAAAGAAAATAACTTTTATTCAGTACTGAAACTAATTTGTTAAAGACAGTTTAGGTTTGGGAAAGTTTGTGAATAATTGGTGGAATAACCAAAGAAAATGAAAAAGATGAAAAAAAAAGTGCCAGAGGAGGAATCGAACCCGAGACCTCTGGCGTAAGAGTACGAGCCCTAAACATCTAATGAAAAATGGAAACCTCACCGCCATGAATTGTGTTGTTGGACAAAAAGAAAATAACTTTTATTCAGTACTGAAACTAATTTGTTAAAGACAGTTTAGGTTTGGGAAAGTTTGTGAATAATTGGTGGAATAACCAAAGAAAATGAAAAAGATGAAAAAAAAGTGCCAGAGGAGGAATCGAACCCGAGACCTCTGGCGTAAGAGTACGAGCCCTAAACATCTAATGAAAAATGGAAACCCCACCGCCATGAATTATGTTGTTGGACAAAAAGAAAATAACTTTTATTCAGTACTGAAACTAATTTGTTAAATACAGTTTAGGTTTGGGAAAGTTTGTGAATAATTGGTGGAATAACCAAAGAAAATGAAATAGGTGAAAAAAAAAGTGCCAGAGGAGGAATCGAACCCGAGACCTGTGGCGTAGGAGTACGAGCCCTAAACATCTAATGAAAAATGGAAACCCCACCTCCATGAATTGTGTTGTTGGACAAAAAGAAAATAACTTTTATTCAGTACTGAAACTAATTTGTTAAAGACAGATTAGGTTTGGGAAAGTTTGTGAATAATTGGTGGAATAACCAATGAAAATGAAAAAGATGAAAAAAAAGTGCCAGAGAAAGAATCGAACCCGAGACCTCTGGCGTAAGAGTACGAGCCCTAAACATCTAATGAAAAATGGAAACCCCACCGCCATGAATTGTGTTGTTGGACAAAAAGAAAATAACTTTTATTCAGTACTGAAACTAATTTGTTGAAGACAGTTTAGGTTTGGGAAAGTTTGTGAATAATTGGTGGAATAACCAAAGAAAATGAAAAAGATGAAATAAAAGTGCAAGAGGAAGAATCTAATCCGAGACCTCTGGCGTAAGAGTACGAGCCCTAAACATCTAATGAAAATTGGAAAACCCACCACCATGAATTGTGTTGTTGGACAAAAAGAAAATAACTTTTATTCAGTACTGAAACTAATTTGTTAAAGACAGTTTAGGTTTGGGAAAGTTTGTGAATAATTGGTGGAATAACCAAAGAAAATGAAAAAGATGAAAAAAAAGTGCCAGAGGAAGAATCGAACCCGAGACCACTGGCGTAAGAGTACGAGCCCTAAACTTCTAATGAAAAATGGAAACCCCACCGCCATGAATTGTGTTGTTGGACAAAAAGAAAATAACTTTTATTCAGTACTGAAACTAATTTGTTAAAGACAGTTTAGGTTTGGGAAAGTTTGTGAATAATTGGTGGAATAACCAAAGAAAATGAAAAAGATGAAAAAAAAAGTGCCAGAGGAGGAATTGAACCCGAGACGTCTGGCGTAAGAGTGCGAGCCCTAATCATCTAATGAAAAATGGATACCCCACCGCTATGAATTGTGTTGTTGGACTAAAAGAAAATAACTTTTATTCAGTACTGTAACTAATTTGTAAAAGACAGTTTAGGTTTGGGAGAGTTGGTGAATAATTGGTGGAATAACCAAAGAAAATGAAAAAGATGAAAAAAAAAAGTGCCAGAGGAGGAATCGAACCCGAGACCTCTGGCGTAAGAGTACGAGCCCTAAACATCTAATGAAAAATGGAAACCCCACCACCATGAATTGTGTTGTTGGACAAAAAGAAAATAACTCTTATTCAGTACTGAAACTAATTTGTTAAAGACGGTTGAGGTTTGGGAAGGTTTGTTAATAATTGGTGGAATAACCAAAGAAAATGAAAAAGATGATAAAAAGTGCCAAAGGAAGAATCGAATCCGAGACCTGTGGCGTAAGAGTATGAGCCCTAAACATCTAATGAAAAATGGAAACCCCACCGCCATGACTTGTGTTGTTGGACAAAAAGAAAATAACTTTTATTCAGTACTGAAACTAATTTGTTAAAGACAGTTTAGGTTTGGGAAAGTTTGTGAATAATTGGTGGAATAACCAAAGAAAATGAAAAAGATGAAAAAAAAGTGCCAGAGGAAGAATCGAACCCGAGACCTCTGGCGTAAGAGTACGAGCCCTAAACATCTAATGAAAAATGGAAACCCCACCGCCATGAATTGTGTTGTTGGACAAAAAGAAAATAACTTTTATTCAGTACTGAAACTAATTTGTTAAAGACAGTTTAGGTTTGGGAAAGTTTGTGAATAATTGGTGGAATAACCAAAGAAAATGAAATAGGTGAAAAAAAATGTGCCAGAGGAGGAATCGAACCCTAGACCTCTTGCGTAAGAGTACGAGCCCTAAACATCTAATGAAAAATGGAAACCCCACCGCCATGAATTGTGTTGTTGGACAAAAAGAAAATAACTTTTATTCAGTACTGAAACTAATTTGTTAAAGACAGTTTAGGTTTGGGAAAGTTTGTGAATAATTGGTGGAATAACCGAAGAAAATGAAAAAGATAAAAAAAAAGTGCCAGAGGAGGAATCGAACCCGAGACCTCCGGCGTAAGAGTACGTGCCCTAAACATCTAATGAAAAATGGAAACCCCACCTCCATGAATTTTGTTGTTGGACAAAAAGAAAATAACTTTTATTCAGTACTGAAACTAATTTGTTAAAGACAGTTGAGGTTTGGGAAAGTTTGTGAATAATTGGTGGAATAACCAAAGAAAATGAAAAAGATAAAAAAAAAGTGCCAGAGGAGGAATCGAACCCGAGACCTCTGGCGTAAGTGTACGAGCGCTAAACATCTAATGAAAAATGGAAACCCCACCTCCATGAATTTTGTTGTTGGACAATAAGAAAATAACTTTTATTCAGTACTGAAACTAATTTGTTAAAGACAGTTTAAGTTTGGGAAAGTTTGTGAATAATTGGTGGAATAACCAAAGAAAATGAAAAAGATGAAAAAAAAGTGCCAGAGGAGGAATCGAACCCGAGACCTGTGGCGTAAGAGTACGAGCCCTAAACATCTAATGAAAAATGGAAACCCCACCGCCATGAATTGTGTTGTTGGACAAAAAGAAAATAACTTTTATTCAGTACTGAAACTAATTTGTTGAAGACAGTTTAGGTTTGGGAAAGTTTGTGAATAATTGGTGGAATAACCAAAGAAAATGAAATAGGTGAAAAAAAATGTGCCAGAGGAGGAATCGAACCCTAGACCTCTTGCGTAAGAGTACGAGCCCTAAACATCTAATGAAATATGGAAACCCCACCGCCATGAATTGTGTTGTTGGACAAAAAGAAAATAACTTTTATTCAGTACTGAAACTAATTTGTTAAAGACAGTTTAGGTTTGGGAAAGTTTGTGAATAATTGGTGGAATAACCAAAGAAAATGAAAAAGATAAAAAAAAAGTGCCAGAGGAGGAATCGAACCCGAGACCTCTGGCGTAAGAGTACGAGCCCTAAACATCTAATGAAAAATGGAACCCCACCTCCATGAATTTTGTTGTTGGACAAAAAGAAAATAACTTTTATTCAGTACTGAAACTAATTTGTTAAAGACAGTTTAAGTTTGGGAAAGTTTGTGAATAATTGGTGGAATAACCAAAGAAAATGAAAAAGATGAAAAAAAAGTGCCAGAGGAAGAATCGAACCCGAGACCTGTGGCGTAAGAGTACGAGCCCTAAACATCTAATGAAAAATGGAAACCCCACCGCCATGAATTGTGTTGTTGGACAAAAAGAAAATAACTTTTATTCAGTACTGAAACTAATTTGTTGAAGACAGTTTAGGTTTGGGAAAGTTTGTGAATAATTGGTGGAATAACCAAAGAAAATGAAATAGGTGAAAAAAAAGTGCCAGAGGAGGAATCGAACCCGAGACCTGTGGCATAAGAGTACGAGCCCTAAACATCTAATGAAAAATGGAAACCCCACCGCCATGAATTGTGTTGTTGGACAAAAAGAAAATAACTTTTTTTCAATACCGAAACTAATTTGTTAAAGACAGTTTAGGTTTGGGAAAGTTTGTGAATAATTGGTGGAATAACCAAAGAAAATGAAAAAGATGAAAAAAAAAGTGCCAACGGAGGAATCGAACCCGAGACCTCTGGCGTAAGAGTACGAGCCCTAAACATCTAATGAAAAATGGAAACCCCACCGCCATGAATTGTGTTGTTGGACAAAAAGAAAATAACTTTTATTCAGTACTGAAACTAATTTGTTAAAGACAGTTTAGGTTTGGGAAAGTTTGTGAATAATTGGTGGAATAACCAAAGAAAATGAAAAAGATGAAAAAAAAGTGCCAGAGGAAGAATCGAACCCGAGACCTCTGGCGTAAGAGTACGAGCCCTAAACATCTAATGAAAAATGGAAACCCCACCGCCATGAATTGTGTTGTTGGACAAAAAGAAAATAACTTTTATTCAGTACTGAAACTAATTTCTTAAATACAGTTTAGGTTTGGGAAAGTTTGTGAATAATTGGTGGAATAACCAAAGAAAATGAAATAGGTGAAAAAAAAAGTGCCAGAGGAGGAATCGAACCCAAGACCTGTGGCGTAAGAGTACGAGCCCTAAACATCTAATGAAAAATGGAAACCCCACCTCCATGAATTGTGTTGTTGGACAAAAAGAAAATAACTTTTATTCAGTACTGAAACTAATTTGTTAAAGACAGTTTAGGTTTGGGAAAGTTTGTGAATAATTGGTGGAATAACCAATGAAAATGAAAAAGATGAAAAAAAAGTGCCAGAGGAAGAATCGAACCCGAGACCTCTGGCGTAAGAGTACGAGCCCTAAACATCTAATGAAAAATGGAAACCCCACCGCCATGAATTGTGTTGTTGGACAAAAAGAAAATAACTTTTATTCAGTACTGAAACTAATTTGTTAAAGACAGTTTAGGTTTGGGAAAGTTTGTGAATAATTGGTGGAATAACCAAAGAAAATGAAAAAGATGAAATAAAAGTGCCAGAGGAAGAATCTAATCCGAGACCTCTGGCGTAAGAGTACGAGCCCTAAACATCTAATGAAAAATGGAAACCCCACCGCCATGAATTGTGTTGTTGGACAAAAAGAAAAAAACTTTCTTCAGTACTGAAACTAATTTGTTAAAGACAGTTGAGGTTTGGGAAGGTTTGTGAATAATTGGTGGAATAACCAAAGAAAATGAAAAAGATGATAAAAAGTGCCAGATAAAGAATCGAATCTGAGACCTCTGGCGTAAGAGTACGAGCCCTAAACATCTAATGAAAAATGGAAACCCCACCGCCATGACTTGTGTTGTTGGACAAAAAGAAAATAACTTTTATTCAGTACTGAAACTAATTTGTTAAAGACAGTTTAGGTTTGGGGAAGTTTGTGAATAATTGGTGGAATAACCAAAGAAAATGAAAAAGATGAAAAAAAAGTGCCAGAGGAAGAATCGAACCCGAGACCTGTGGCGTAAGAGTACGAGCCCTAAACATCTAATGAAAAATGGAAACCCCACCGCCATGAATTGTGTTGTTGGACAAAAAGAAAATAACTTTTATTCAGTACTGAAACTAATTTGTTGAAGACAGTTTAGGTTTGGGAAAGTTTGTGAATAATTGGTGGAATAACCAAAGAAAATGAAATAGGTGAAAAAAAAGTGCCAGAGGAGGAATCGAACCCGAGACCTGTGGCATAAGAGTACGAGCCCTAAACATCTAATGAAAAATGGAAACCCCACCGCCATGAATTGTGTTGTTGGACAAAAAGAAAATAACTTTTTTTCAATACCGAAACTAATTTGTTAAAGACAGTTTAGGTTTGGGAAAGTTTGTGAATAATTGGTGGAATAACCAAAGAAAATGAAAAAGATGAAAAAAAAAGTGCCAGAGGAGGAATCGAACCCGAGACCTCTGGCGTAAGAGTACGAGCCCTAAACATCTAATGAAAAATGGAAACCCCACCGCCATGAATTGTGTTGTTGGACAAAAAGAAAATAACTTTTATTCAGTACTGAAACTAATTTGTTAAAGACAGTTTAGGTTTGGGAAAGTTTGTGAATAATTGGTGGAATAACCAAAGAAAATGAAAAAGATGAAAAAAAAGTGCCAGAGGAAGAATCGAACCCGAGACCTCTGGCGTAAGAGTACGAGCCCTAAACATCTAATGAAAAATGGAAACCCCACCGCCATGAATTGTGTTGTTGGACAAAAAGAAAATAACTTTTATTCAGTACTGAAACTAATTTGTTAAATACAGTTTAGGTTTGGGAAAGTTTGTGAATAATTGGTGGAATAACCAAAGAAAATGAAATAGGTGAAAAAAAAAGTGCCAGAGGAGGAATCGAACCCAAGACCTGTGGCGTAAGAGTACGAGCCCTAAACATCTAATGAAAAATGGAAACCCCACCTCCATGAATTGTGTTGTTGGACAAAAAGAAAATAACTTTTATTCAGTACTGAAACTAATTTGTTAAAGACAGTTTAGGTTTGGGAAAGTTTGTGAATAATTGGTGGAATAACCAATGAAAATGAAAAAGATGAAAAAAAAGTGCCAGAGGAAGAATCGAACCCGAGACCTCTGGCGTAAGAGTACGAGCCCTAAACATCTAACGAAAAATGGAAACCCCACCGCCATGAATTGTGTTGTTGGACAAAAAGAAAATAACTTTTATTCAGTACTGAAACTAATTTGTTAAAGACAGTTTAGGTTTGGGAAAGTTTGTGAATAATTGGTGGAATAACCAAAGAAAATGAAAAAGATGAAATAAAAGTGCCAGAGGAAGAATCTAATCCGAGACCTCTGGCGTAAGAGTACGAGCCCTAAACATCTAATGAAAAATGGAAACCCCACCGCCATGAATTGTGTTGTTGGACAAAAAGAAAAAAACTTTCTTCAGTACTGAAACTAATTTGTTAAAGACAGTTGAGGTTTGGGAAGGTTTGTGAATAATTGGTGGAATAACCAAAGAAAATGAAAAAGATGATAAAAAGTGCCAGATAAAGAATCGAATCTGAGACCTCTGGCGTAAGAGTACGAGCCCTAAACATCTAATGAAAAATGGAAACCCCACCGCCATGACTTGTGTTGTTGGACAAAAAGAAAATAACTTTTATTCAGTACTGAAACTAATTTGTTAAAGACAGTTTAGGTTTGGGGAAGTTTGTGAATAATTGGTGGAATAACCAAAGAAAATGAAAAAGATGAAAAAAAAGTGCCAGAGGAAGAATCGAACCCGAGACCTCTGGCGTAAGAGTACGAGCCCTAAACATCTAATGAAAAATGGAAACCCCACCGCCATGAATTGTGTTGTTGGACAAAAAGAAAATATCTTTTATTCAGTACTGAAACTAATTTGTTAAAGACAGTTTAGGTTTGGGAAAGTTTGTGAGTAATTGGTGGAATAACCAAAGAAAATGAAATAGGTGAAAAAAATGTGCCAGAGGAGGAATCGAACCCGAGACCTCTTGCGTAAGAGTACGAGCCCTAAACATCTAATGAAAAATGGAAACCCCACCGCCATGAATTGTGTTGTTGGACAAAAAGAAAATAACTTTTATTCAGTACTGAAACTTATTTGTTAAAGACAGTTTAGGTTTGGGAAAGTTTGTGAATAATTGGTGGAATAACCAAAGAAAATGAAAAAGATGAAAAAAAAGTGCCAGAGGAAGAATAGAACCCGAGACCTCTGGCGTAAGAGTACGAGCCCTAAACATCTAATGAAAAATGGAAACCCCACCGCCATGAATTGTGTTGTTGGACAAAAAGAAAATAACTTTTATTCAGTACTGAAACTAATTTGTTAAAGACAGTTTAGGTTTGGGAAAGTTTGTGAATAATTGGTGGAATAACCAAAGAAAATGAAAAAGATGAAAAAAAAAGTGCCAGAGGAGGAATCGAACCCGAGACCTCTGGCGTAAGAGTACGAGCCCTAAACATCTAATGAAAAATGGAAACCTCACCGCCATGAATTGTGTTGTTGGACAAAAAGAAAATAACTTTTATTCAGTACTGAAACTAATTTGTTAAAGACAGTTTAGGTTTGGGAAAGTTTGTGAATAATTGGTGGAATAACCAAAGAAAATGAAAAAGATGAAAAAAAAGTGCCAGAGGAGGAATCGAACCCGAGACCTCTGGCGTAAGAGTACGAGCCCTAAACATCTAATGAAAAATGGAAACCCCACCGCCATGAATTATGTTGTTGGACAAAAAGAAAATAACTTTTATTCAGTACTGAAACTAATTTGTTAAATACAGTTTAGGTTTGGGAAAGTTTGTGAATAATTGGTGGAATAACCAAAGAAAATGAAATAGGTGAAAAAAAAAGTGCCAGAGGAGGAATCGAACCCAAGACCTGTGGCGTAGGAGTACGAGCCCTAAACATCTAATGAAAAATGGAAACCCCACCTCCATGAATTGTGTTGTTGGACAAAAAGAAAATAACTTTTATTCAGTACTGAAACTAATTTGTTAAAGACAGATTAGGTTTGGGTAAGTTTGTGAATAATTGGTGGAATAACCAATGAAAATGAAAAAGATGAAAAAAAAGTGCCAGAGAAAGAATCGAACCCGAGACCTCTGGCGTAAGAGTACGAGCCCTAAACATCTAATGAAAAATGGAAACCCCACCGCCATGAATTGTGTTGTTGGACAAAAAGAAAATAACTTTTATTCAGTACTGAAACTAATTTGTTGAAGACAGTTTAGGTTTGGGAAAGTTTGTGAATAATTGGTGGAATAACCAAAGAAAATGAAAAAGATGAAATAAAAGTGCAAGAGGAAGAATCTAATCCGAGACCTCTGGCGTAAGAGTACGAGCCCTAAACATCTAATGAAAATTGGAAAACCCACCGCCATGAATTGTGTTGTTGGACAAAAAGAAAATAACTTTTATTCAGTACTGAAACTAATTTGTTAAAGACAGTTTAGGTTTGGGAAAGTTTGTGAATAATTGGTGGAATAACCAAAGAAAATGAAAAAGATGAAAAAAAAGTGCCAGAGGAAGAATCGAACCCGAGACCACTAGCGTAAGAGTACGAGCCCTAAACTTCTAATGAAAAATGGAAACCCCACCGCCATGAATTGTGTTGTTGGACAAAAAGAAAATAACTTTTATTCAGTACTGAAACTAATTTGTTAAAGACAGTTTAGGTTTGGGAAAGTTTGTGAATAATTGGTGGAATAACCAAAGAAAATGAAAAAGATGAAAAAAAAAGTGCCAGAGGAGGAATTGAACCCGAGACGTCTGGCGTAAGAGTGCGAGCCCTAATCATCTAATGAAAAATGGAAACCCCACCGCCATGAATTGTGTTGTTGGACTAAAAGAAAATAACTTTTATTCAGTACTGTAACTAATTTGTTAAAGACAGTTTAGGTTTGGGAAAGTTGGTGAATAATTGGTGGAATAACCAAAGAAAATGAAAAAGATGAAAAAAAAAGTGCCAGAGGAGGAATCGAACCCGAGACCTCTGGCGTAAGAGTACGAGCCCTAAACATCTAATGAAAAATGGAAACCCCACCACCATGAATTGTGTTGTTGGACAAAAAGAAAATAACTCTTATTCAGTACTGAAACTAATTTGTTAAAGACGGTTGAGGTTTGGGAAGGTTTGTTAATAATTGGTGGAATAACCTAAGAAAATGAAAAAGATGATAAAAAGTGCCAAAGGAAGAATCGAATCCGAGACCTGTGGCGTAAGAGTACGAGCCCTAAACATCTAATGAAAAATGGAAACCCCACCGCCATGACTTGTGTTGTTGGACAAAAAGAAAATAACTTTTATTCAGTACTGAAACTAATTTGTTAAAGACAGTTTAGGTTTGGAAAAGTTTGTGAATAATTGGTGGAATAACCAAAGAAAATGAAAAAGATGAAAAAAAAGTGCCAGAGGAAGAATCGAACCCGAGACCTCTGGCGTAAGAGTACGAGCCCTAAACATCTAATGAAAAATGGAAACCCCACCGCCATGAATTGTGTTGTTGGACAAAAAGAAAATAACTTTTATTCAGTACTGAAACTAATTTGTTAAAGACAGTTTAGGTTTGGGAAAGTTTGTGAATAATTGGTGGAATAACCAAAGAAAATGAAATAGGTGAAAAAAAATGTGCCAGAGGAGGAATCGAACCCTAGACCTCTTGCGTAAGAGTACGAGCCCTAAACATCTAATGAAAAATGGAAACCCCACCGCCATGAATTGTGTTGTTGGACAAAAAGAAAATAACTTTTATTCAGTACTGAAACTAATTTGTTAAAGACAGTTTAGGTTTGGGAAAGTTTGTGAATAATTGGTGGAATAACCAAAGAAAATGAAAAAGATTAAAAAAAAGTGCCAGAGGAGGAATCGAACCCGAGACCTCCGGCGTAAGAGTACGTGCCCTAAACATCTAATGAAAAATGGAAACCCCACCTCCATGAATTTTGTTGTTGGACAAAAAGAAAATAACTTTTATTCAGTACTGAAACTAATTTGTTAAAGACAGTTGAGGTTTGGGAAAGTTTGTGAATAATTGGTGGAATAACCAAAGAAAATGAAAAAGATGAAAAAAAAGTGCCAGAGGAAGAATCGAACCCGAGACCTCTGGCGTAAGAGTACGAGCCCTAAACATCTAATGAAAAATGGAAACCCCACCGCCATGAATTGTGTTGTTGGACAAAAAGAAAATAACTTTTATTCAGTACTGAAACTAATTTGTTAAAGACAGTTTAGGTTTGGGAAAGTTTGTGAATAATTGGTGGAATAACCAAAGAAAATGAAATAGGTGAAAAAAAATGTGCCAGAGGAGGAATCGAACCCTAGACCTCTTGCGTAAGAGTACGAGCCCTAAACGTCTAATGAAATATGGAAACCCCACCGCCATGAATTGTGTTGTTGGACAAAAAGAAAATAACTTTTATTCAGTACTGAAACTAATTTGTTAAAGACAGTTTAGGTTTGGGAAAGTTTGTGAATAATTGGTGGAATAACCAAAGAAAATGAAAAAGATAAAAAAAAAGTGCCAGAGGAGGAATCGAACCCGAGACCTCTGGCGTAAGAGTACGAGCCCTAAACATCTAATGAAAAATGGAAACCCCACGTCCATGAATTTTGTTGTTGGACAAAAAGAAAATAACTTTTATTCAGTACTGAAACTAATTTGTTAAAGACAGTTTAAGTTTGGGAAAGTTTGTGAATAATTGGTGGAATAACCAAAGAAAATGAAAAAGATGAAAAAAAAGTGCCAGAGGAAGAATCGAACCCGAGACCTGTGGCGTAAGAGTACGAGCCCTAAACATCTAATGAAAAATGGAAACCCCACCGCCATGAATTGTGTTGTTGGACAAAAAGAAAATAACTTTTATTCAGTACTGAAACTAATTTGTTGAAGACAGTTTAGGTTTGGGAAAGTTTGTGAATAATTGGTGGAATAACCAAAGAAAATGAAATAGGTGAAAAAAAAGTGCCAGAGGAGGAATCGAACCCGAGACCTGTGGCATAAGAGTACGAGCCCTAAACATCTAATGAAAAATGGAAACCCCACCGCCATGAATTGTGTTGTTGGACAAAAAGAAAATAACTTTTTTTCAATACCGAAACTAATTTGTTAAAGACAGTTTAGGTTTGGGAAAGTTTGTGAATAATTGGTGGAATAACCAAAGAAAATGAAAAAGATGAAAAAAAAAGTGCCGGAGGAGGAATCGAACCCGAGACCTCTGGCGTAAGAGTACGAGCCCTAAACATCTAATGAAAAATGGAAACCCCACCGCCATGAATTGTGTTGTTGGACAAAAAGAAAATAACTTTTATTCAGTACTGAAACTAATTTGTTGAAGACAGTTTAGGTTTGGGAAAGTTTGTGAATAATTGGTGGAATAACCAAAGAAAATGAAAAAGATGAAAAAAAAGTGCCAGAGGAAGAATCTAATCCGAGACCTCTGGCGTAAGAGTATGAGCCCTAAACATCTAATGAAAAATGGAAACCCCACCACCATGAATTGTGTTGTTGGACAAAAAGAAAATAACTCTTATTCAGTACTGAAACTAATTTGTTAAAGACGGTTGAGGTTTGGGAAGGTTTGTTAATAATTGGTGGAATAACCAAAGAAAATGAAAAAGATGATAAAAAGTGCCAGAGGAAGAATCGAATCCGAGACCTGTGGCGTAAGAGTACGAGCCCTAAACATCTAATGAAAAATGGAAACCCCACCGCCATGACTTGTGTTGTTGCACAAAAAGAAAATAACTTTTATTCAGTACTGAAACTAATTTGTTAAAGACAGTTTAGGTTTGGGAAAGTTTGTGAATAATTGGTGGAATAACCAAAGAAAATGAAAAAGATGAAAAAAAAGTGCCAGAGGAAGAATCGAACCCGAGACCTCTGGCATAAGAGTACGAGCCCTAAACATCTAATGAAAAATGGAAACCCCACCGCCATGAATTGTGTTGTTGGACAAAAAGAAAATAACTTTTATTCAGTACTGAAACTAATTTGTTAAAGACAGTTTAGGTTTGGGAAAGTTTGTGAATAATTGGTGGAATAACCAAAGAAAATAAAATAGGTGAAAAAAAATGTGCCAGAGGAGGAATCGATCCCTAGACCTCTTGCGTAAGAGTACGAGCCCTAAACATCTAATGAAAAATGGAAACCCCACCGCCATGAATTGTGTTGTTGGACAAAAAGAAAATAACTTTTATTCAGTACTGAAACTAATTTGTTAAAGACAGTTTAGGTTTGGGAAAGTTTGTGAATAATTGGTGGAATAACCAAAGAAAATGAAAAAGATAAAAAAAAGTGCCAGAGGAGGAATCGAACCAGAGACCTCTGGCGTAAGAGTACGAGCCCTAAACATCTAATGAAAAATGGAAACCCCACCGCCATGAATTGTGTTGTTGGACAAAAAGAAAATAACTTTTATTCAGTACTGAAACTAATTTGTTAAAGACAGTTTAAGTTTGGGAAAGTTTGTGAATAATTGGTGGAATAACCAAAGAAAATGAAAAAGATGAAAAAAAAGTGCCAGAGGAAGAATCGAACCCGAGACCTCTGGCGTAAGAGTACGAGCCCTAAACATCTAATGAAAAATGGAAACCCCACCGCCATGAATTGTGTTGTTGGACAAAAAGAAAATAACTTTTATTCAGTACTGAAACTAATTTGTTAAAGACAGTTTAGGTTTGGGAAAGTTTGTGAATAATTGGTGGAATAACCAAAGAAAATGAAAAAGATGAAAAAAAAGTGCCAGAGGAGGAATCGAACCCGAGACCTCTGGCGTAAGAGTACGAGCCCTAAACATCTAATGAAAAATGGAAACCCCACCGCCATGAATTGTGTTGTTGGACAAAAAGAAAATAACTTTTATTCAGTACTGAAACTAATTTGTTAAATACAGTTTAGGTTTGGGAAAGTTTGTGAATAATTGGTGGAATAACCAAAGAAAATGAAATAGGTGAAAAAAAAAGTGCCAGAGGAGGAATCGAACCCGAGACCTGTGGCGTAAGAGTACGAGCCCTAAACATCTAATGAAAAATGGAAACCCCACCTCCATGAATTGTGTTGTTGGACAAAAAGAAAATAACTTTTATTCAGTACTGAAACTAATTTGTTAAAGACAGTTTAGGTTTGGGAAAGTTTGTGAATAATTGGTGGAATAACCAAAGAAAATGAAAAAGATGAAAAAAAAGTGCAAGAGGAAGAATCTAATCAGAGACCTCTGGCGTAAGAGTACGAGCCCTAAACATCTAATGAAAAATGGAAACCCCACCGCCATGAATTGTGTTGTTTGACAAAAAGAAAAAAACTTTTATTCAGTACTGAAACTAATTTGTTAAAGACAGTTTAGGATTGGGAAAGTTTGTGAATAATTGGTGGAATAACCAAAGAAAATGAAAAAGATGAAAAGACAGTGCCACAGGAAGAATCGAACCCGAGACCTCTGGCGTAAGAGTACGAGCCCTAAACATCTAATGAAAAATGGAAACCCCACCGCCATGAATTGTGTTGTTGGGCAAAAAGAAAATAACTTTTACTCAGTACTGAAACTAATTTGTAAAGACAGTTTAGGTTTGGGAAAGTTTGTGAATAATTGGTGGAATAACCAAAGAAAATGAAAAAGATGATACAAAGTGCAAGAGGAAGAATCGAATCCGAGACCTCTGGCATAAGAGTACGAGTCCTAAACATCTAATGAAAAATGGAAACCCCACCGCCATGACTTGTGTTGTTGGACAAAAAGAAAATAACTTTTATTCAGTACTGAAACTAATTTGTTAAAGACAGTTTAGGTTTGGGAAAGTTTGTGAATAATTGGTGGAATAACCAAAGAAAATGAAAAAGATGAAAAAAAAGTGCCAGAGGAAGAATAGAACCCGAGACCTCTGGTGTAAGAGTACGAGCCCAAAATATCTAATGAAAAATGGAAACCCCACCGCCATGAATTGTGTTGTTGGACAAAAAGAAAATAACTTTTATTCAGTACTGAAACTAATTTGTTAAAGACAGTTTAGGTTTGGGAAAGTTTGTGAATAATTGGTGGAATAACCAAAGAAAATGAAAAAGATGAAAAAAAAGTGCCAGAGGAAGAATCGAACCCGAGACCTCTGGCGTAAGAGTACGAGCCCTAAACATCTAATGAAAAATGGAAACCCCACCGCCATGAATTGTGTTGTTGGACAAAAAGAAAATAACTTTTATTCAGTACTGAAACTAATTTGTTAAAGACAGTTTAGGTTTGGGAATGTTTGTGAATAATTGGTGGAATAACCAAAGAAAATGAAATAGGTGAAAAAAAATGTGCCAGAGGAGGAATCGAACCCTAGACCTCTTGCGTAAGAGTACGAGCCCTAAACATCTAATGAAAAATGGAAACCCCACCGCCATGAATTGTGTTGTTGGACAAAAAGAAAATAACTTTTATTCAGTACTGAAACTAATTTGTTAAAGACAGTTTAGGTTTGGGAAAGTTTGTGAATAATTGGTGGAATAACCAAAGAAAATGAAAAAGATAAAAAAAAAGTGCCAGAGGAGGAATCGAACCTGAGACCTCCGGCGTAAGAGTACGTGCCCTAAACATCTAATGAAAAATGGAAACCCCACCTCCATGAATTTTGTTGTTGGACAAAAAGAAAATAACTTTTATTCAGTACTGAAACTAATTTGTTAAAGACAGTTGAGGTTTGGGAAAGTTTGTGAATAATTGGTGGAATAACCAAAGAAAATGAAAAAGATGAAAAAAAAGTGCCAGAGGAAGAATCGAACCCGAGACCTCTGGCGTAAGAGTACGAGCCCTAAACATCTAATGAAAAATGGAAACCCCACCGCCATGAATTGTGTTGTTGGACAAAAAGAAAATAACTTTTATTCAGTACTGAAACTAATTTGTTAAAGACAGTTTAGGTTTGGGAAAGTTTGTGAATAATTGGTGGAATAACCAAAGAAAATGAAATAGGTGAAAAAAAATGTGCCAGAGGAGGAATCGAACCCTAGACCTCTTGCGTAAGAGTACGAGCCCTAAACGTCTAATGAAATATGGAAACCCCACTGCCATGAATTGTGTTGTTGGACAAAAAGAAAATAACTTTTATTCAGTACTGAAACTAATTTGTTAAAGACAGTTTAGGTTTGGGAAAGTTTGTGAATAATTGGTGGAATAACCAAAGAAAATGAAAAAGATAAAAAAAAAGTGCCAGAGGAGGAATCGAACCCGAGACCTCTGGCGTAAGAGTACGAGCCCTAAACATCTAATGAAAAATGGAAACCCCACGTCCATGAATTTTGTTGTTGGACAAAAAGAAAATAACTTTTATTCAGTACTGAAACTAATTTGTTAAAGACAGTTTAAGTTTGGGAAAGTTTGTGAATAATTGGTGGAATAACCAAAGAAAATGAAAAAGATGAAAAAAAAGTGCCAGAGGAAGAATCGAACCCGAGACCTGTGGCGTAAGAGTACGAGCCCTAAACATCTAATGAAAAATGGAAACCCCACCGCCATGAATTGTGTTGTTGGACAAAAAGAAAATAACTTTTATTCAGTACTGAAACTAATTTGTTGAAGACAGTTTAGGTTTGGGAAAGTTTGTGAATAATTGGTGGAATAACCAAAGAAAATGAAATAGGTGAAAAAAAAGTGCCAGAGGAGGAATCGAACCCGAGACCTGTGGCATAAGAGTACGAGCCCTAAACATCTAATGAAAAATGGAAACCCCACCGCCATGAATTGTGTTGTTGGACAAAAAGAAAATAACTTTTTTTCAATACCGAAACTAATTTGTTAAAGACAGTTTAGGTTTGGGAAAGTTTGTGAATAATTGGTGGAATAACCAAAGAAAATGAAAAAGATGAAAAAAAAAGTGCCGGAGGAGGAATCGAACCCGAGACCTCTGGCGTAAGAGTACGAGCCCTAAACATCTAATGAAAAATGGAAACCCCACCGCCATGAATTGTGTTGTTGGACAAAAAGAAAATAACTTTTATTCCGTACTGAAACTAATTTGTTGAAGACAGTTTAGGTTTGGGAAAGTTTGTGAATAATTGGTGGAATAACCAAAGAAAATGAAAAAGATGAAAAAAAAGTGCCAGAGGAAGAATCTAATCCGAGACCTCTGGCGTAAGAGTATGAGCCCTAAACATCTAATGAAAAATGGAAACCCCACCACCATGAATTGTGTTGTTGGACAAAAAGAAAATAACTCTTATTCAGTACTGAAACTAATTTGTTAAAGACGGTTGAGGTTTGGGAAGGTTTGTTAATACTTGGTGGAATAACCAAAGAAAATGAAAAAGATGATAAAAAGTGCCAGAGGAAGAATCGAATCCGAGACCTGTGGCGTAAGAGTACGAGCCCTAAACATCTAATGAAAAATGGAAACCCCACCGCCATGACTTGTGTTGTTGCACAAAAAGAAAATAACTTTTATTCAGTACTGAAACTAATTTGTTAAAGACAGTTTAGGTTTGGGAAATTTTGTGAATAATTGGTGGAATAACCAAAGAAAATGAAAAAGATGAAAAAAAAGTGCCAGAGGAAGAATCGAACCCGAGACCTCTGGCATAAGAGTACGAGCCCTAAACATCTAATGAAAAATGGAAACCCCACCGCCATGAATTGTGTTGTTGGACAAAAAGAAAATAACTTTTATTCAGTACTGAAACTAATTTGTTAAAGACAGTTTAGGTTTGGGAAAGTTTGTGAATAATTGGTGGAATAACCAAAGAAAATAAAATAGGTGAAAAAAAATGTGCCAGAGGAGGAATCGATCCCTAGACCTCTTGCGTAAGAGTACGAGCCCTAAACATCTAATGAAAAATGGAAACCCCACCGCCATGAATTGTGTTGTTGGACAAAAAGAAAATAACTTTTATTCAGTACTGAAACTAATTTGTTAAAGACAGTTTAGGTTTGGGAAAGTTTGTGAATAATTGGTGGAATAACCAAAGAAAATGAAAAAGATAAAAAAAAGTGCCAGAGGAGGAATCGAACCCGAGACCTCTGGCGTAAGAGTACGAGCCCTAAACATCTAATGAAAAATGGAAACCCCACCGCCATGAATTGTGTTGTTGGACAAAAAGAAAATAACTTTTATTCAGTACTGAAACTAATTTGTTAAAGACAGTTTAAGTTTGGGAAAGTTTGTGAATAATTGGTGGAATAACCAAAGAAAATGAAAAAGATGAAAAAAAAGTGCCAGAGGAAGAATCGAACCCGAGACCTCTGGCGTAAGAGTACGAGCCCTAAACATCTAATGAAAAATGGAAACCCCACCGCCATGAATTGTGTTGTTGGACAAAAAGAAAATAACTTTTATTCAGTACTGAAACTAATTTGTTGAAGACAGTTTAGGTTTGGGAAAGTTTGTGAATAATTGGTGGAATAACCAAAGAAAATGAAAAAGATGAAAAAAAAGTGCAAGAGGAAGAATCTAATCAGAGACCTCTGGCGTAAGAGTACGAGCCCTAAACATCTAATGAAAAATGGAAACCCCACCGCCATGAATTGTGTTGTTTGACAAAAAGAAAAAAAATTTTATTCAGTACTGAAACTAATTTGTTAAAGACAGTTTAGGATTGGGAAAGTTTGTGAATAATTGGTGGAATAACCAAAGAAAATGAAAAAGATGAAAAAACAGTGCCACAGGAAGAATCGAACCCGAGACCTCTGGCGTAAGAGTACGAGCCCTAAACATCTAATGAAAAATGGAAACCCCACCGCCATGAATTGTGTTGTTGGGCAAAAAGAAAATAACTTTTACTCAGTACTGAAACTAATTTGTAAAGACAGTTTAGGTTTGGGAAAGTTTGTGAATAATTGGTGGAATAACCAAAGAAAATGAAAAAGATGATACAAAGTGCAAGAGGAAGAATCGAATCCGAGACCTCTGGCATAAGAGTACGAGTCCTAAACATCTAATGAAAAATGGAAACCCCACCGCCATGACTTGTGTTGTTGGACAAAAAGAAAATAACTTTTATTCAGTACTGAAACTAATTTGTTAAAGACAGTTTAGGTTTGGGAAAGTTTGTGAATAATTGGTGGAATAACCAAAGAAAAAGAAAAAGATGAAAAAAAAAGTGCCAGAGGAGGAATCGAACCCGAGACCTCTGGCGTAAGAGTACGAGCCCTAAACATCTAATGAAAAATGGAAACCCCACCGCCATGAATTGTGTTGTTGGACAAAAAGAAAATAACTTTTATTCAGTACTGAAACTAATTTGTTAAAGACAGTTTAGGTTTGGGAAAGTTTGTGAATAATTGGTGGAATAACCAAAGAAAATGAAATAGGTGAAAAAAAAAGTACCAGAGGAGGAATCGAACCCGAGACCTCTGGCGTAAGAGTACGAGCCCTAAACATCTAATGAAAAATGGAAACCCCACCGCCATGAATTGTGTTGTTGGACAAAAAGAAAATAACTTTTATTCAGTACTGAAACTAATTTGTTAAAGACAGTTTAGGTTTGGGAAAGTTGGTGAATAATTGGTGGAATAACCAAAGAAAATGAAAAAGATGAAAAAAAAAGTGCCAGAGGAGGAATCGAACCAGAGACCTCCGGCGTAAGAGAACGAGCCCTAAACATCTAATGAAAAATGGAAACCCCACCGCCATGAATTGTGTTGTTGGACAAAAAGAAAATAACTTTTATTCAGTACTGAAACTAATTTGTTAAAGACAGTTTAGGTTTGGGAAAGTTTGTGAATAATTGGTGGAATAACCAAAGAAAATGAAAAAGAAGAAAAAAAAAGTGCCAGAGGAGGAAACGAACCCGAGACCTCTGGCGTAAGAGTACGAGCCCTAAACATCTAATGAAAAATGGAAACCCCACCGCCATGAATTGTGTTGTTGGACATAAAGAAAATAACTTTTATTCAGTACTGAAACTAATTTGTTAAAGACAGTTTAGGTTTGGGAAAGTTTGTGAATAATTGGTGGAATAACCAAAGAAAATGAAAAAGATGAAAAAAAAGTGCCAGAGGAGGAATCGAACCCGAGACCTCTGGCGTAAGAGTACGAGCCCTAAACATCTAATGAAAAATGGAAACCCCACCGCCATGACTTGTGTTGTTGGACAAAAAGAAAATAACTTTTATTCAGTACTGAAACTAATTTGTTAAAGACAGTTTAGGTTTGGGAAAGTTTGTGAATAATTTGTGGAATAACCAAAGAAAATGAAATAGGTGAAAAACAAAGTGCCAGAGGAGGAATCGAACCCGAGACCTGTGGCGTAAGAGTACGAGCCCTAAACATCTAATGAAAAATGGAAACCCCACCGCCATGAACTGAGTTGTTGGACAAAAAGAAAATAACTTTTATTCAGTACTGAAACTAATTTGTTAAAGACAGTTTAGGTTTGGGAAAGTTTGTGAATAATTGGTGGAATAACCAAAGAAAATGAAATAGGTGAAAAAAAAAGTGCCAGAGGAGGAATCGAACCCGAGACCTCTGGCGTAAGAGTACGAGCCCTAAACATCTAATGAAAAATGGAAACCCCACCGCCATGAATTGTGTTGTTGGACAAAAAGAAAATAACTTTTATTCAGTACTGAAACTAATTTGTTAAAGACAGTTTAGGTTTGGGAAAGTTTGTGAATAATTGGTGGAATAACCAAAGAAAATGAAATAGGTGAAAAAAAAAGTGATAGAGGAGGAATCGAACCCGAGACCTCTTGCGTAAGAGTACGAGCCCTAAACATCTAATGAAAAATGGAAACCCCACCGCCATGAATTGTGTTGTTGGACAAAAAGAAAATAACTTTTATTCAGTACTGAAACTAATTTGTTAAAGACAGTTTAGGTTTGGGAAAGTTTGTGAATAATTGGTGGAATAACCAAAGAAAATGAAATAGGTGAAAAAAAAAGTGCCAGAGGAGGAATCGAACCTGAGACCTCTGGCGTAAGAGTATGAGCCCTAAACATCTAATGAAAAATGTAAACAACACCGCCATGAATTGTGTTGTTGGACAAAAAGAAAATAACTTTTATTCAGTACTGAAACTAATTTGTTAAAGACAGTTTAGGTTTGGGAAAGTTTGTGAATAATTGGTGGAATAACCAAAGAAAATGAAATAGATGAAAAAAAAAGTGCCAGAGGAGGAATCGAACCCGAGACCTCTTGCGTAAGAGTACGAGCCCTAAACATCTAATGAAAAATGGAAACCCCACCACCATGAATTGTGTTGTTGGACAAAAAGAAAATAACTTTTATTCAGTACTGAAACTAATTTGTTAAAGACAGTTTAGGTTTGGGAAAGTTTGTGAATAATTGGTGGAATAACCAAAGAAAATGAAAAAGATGAAAAAAATGTGCCAGAGGAGGAATCGAACCCGAGACCTCTGGCGTAAGAGTACGAGCCCTAAACATCTAATGAAAAATGGAAACCCCACCTCCATGAATTGTGTTGTTGGACAAAAAGAAAATAACTTTTATTCAGTACTGAAACTAATTTGTTTAAGACAGTTTAGGTTTGGGAAAGTTTGTGAATAATTGGTGGAATAACCAAAGAAAATGAAATAGGTGAAGAAAAAAGTGCCAGAGGAGGAATCGAACCTGAGACCTCTGGAGTAAGAGTACGAGCCCTAAAGATCTAATGAAAAATGGAAACCCCACCCCCATGAATAGTGTTGTTGGACAAAAAGAAAATAACTTTTATTCAGTACTGAAACTAATTTGTTAAAGACAGTTTAGGTTTGGGAAAGTTTGTGAATAATTGGTGGAATAACTAAAGAAAATGAAAAAGATGAAAAAAAAGTGCCAGAGGAGGAATCGAACCCGAGACCTGTGGCGTAAGAGTACGAGCCCTAAACATCTAATGAAAAATGGAAACCCCACCGCCATGAATTGTGTTGTTGGACAAAAAGAAAATAACTTTTATTCAGTACTGAAACTAATTTGTTAAATACAGTTTAGGTTTGGGATAGTTTGTGAATAATTGGTGGACTAACCAAAGAAAATGAAATAGGTGAAAAAAAAAGTGCCAGAGGAGGAATCGAACCCGAGACCTCTTGCGTAAGAGTACGAGCCCTAAACATCTAAAGAAAAATGGAAACCCCACCGCCATGAGTTGTGTTGTTGGACAAAAAGAAAATAACTTTTATTCAGTACTGAAACTAATTTGTTAAAGACAGTTTAGGTTTGGGAAAGTTTGTGAATAATTGGTGGAATAGCCAAAGAAAATGAAATAGGTGAAAAACAAAGTGCCAGAGGAGGAATCGAACCCGAGACCTGTGGCGTAAGAGTACGAGCCCTAAACATCTAATGAAAAATGGAAACCCCACCGCCATGAACTGAGTTGTTGGACAAAAAGAAAATAACTTTTATTCAGTACTGAAACTAATTTGTTAAAGACAGTTTAGGTTTGGGAAAGTTTGTGAATAATTGGTGGAATAACCAAAGAAAATGAAATAGGTGAAAAAAAAAGTGCCAGAGGAGGAATCGAACCCGAGACCTCTGGCGTAAGAGTACGAGCCCTAAACATCTAATGAAAAATGGAAATCCCACCGCCATGAATTGTGTTGTTGGACAAAAAGAAAATAACTTTTATTCAGTACTGAAACTAATTTGTTAAAGACAGTTTAGGTTTGGGAAAGTTTGTGAATAATTGGTGGAATAACCAAAGAAAATGAAATAGGTGAAAAAAAAAGTTCCAGAGGAGGAATCGAACCCGAGACCTCTTGCGTAAGAGTACGAGCCCTAAACATCTAATGAAAAATGGAAACCCCACCGCCATGAATTGTGTTGTTGGACAAAAAGAAAATAACTTTTATTCAGTACTGAAACTAATTTGTTAAAGACAGTTTAGGTTTGGGAAAGTTTGTGAATAATTTGTGGAATAACCAAAGAAAATGAAAAAGATGAAAAGAAAAGTGCCAGAGGAGGAATCGAACCCGAGACCTCTTGCGTAAGAGTACGAGCCCTAAACATCTAATGAAAAATGGAAACCCCACCACCATGAATTGTGTTGTTGGACAAAAAGAAAATAACTTTTATTCAGTACTGAAACTAATTTGTTAAAGACAGTTTAGGTTTGGGAAAGTTTGTGAATAATTGGTGGAATAACCAAAGAAAATGAAAAAGATGAAAAAAAAGTGCCAGAGGAGGAATCGAACCCGAGACCTCTGGCGTAAGAGTACGAGCACTAAACATCTAATGAAAAATGGAAACCCCACCGCCATGAATTGTGTTGTTGGACAAAAAGAAAATAACTTTTATTCAGTACTGAAACTAATTTGTTTAAGACAGTTTAGGTTTGGGAAAGTTTGTGAATAATTGGTGGAATAACCAAAGAAAATGAAATAGGTGAAGAAAAAAGTGCCAGAGGAGGAATCGAACCTGAGACCTCTGGAGTAAGAGTACGAGCCCTAAAGATCTAATGAAAAATGGAAACCCCACCCCCATGAATAGTGTTGTTGGACAAAAAGAAAATAACTTTTATTCAGTACTGAAACTAATTTGTTAAAGACAGTTTAGGTTTGGGAAAGTTTGTGAATAATTGGTGGAAAAACCAAAGAAAATGAAAAAGATGAAAAAAAAGTGCCAGAGGAGGAATCGAACCCGAGACCTGTAGCGTAAGAGTACGAGCCCTAAACATCTAATGAAAAATGGAAACCCCACCGCCATGAATTGTGTTGTTGGACAAAAAGAAAATAACTTTTATTCAGTACTGAAACTAATTTGTTAAATACAGTTTAGGTTTGGGATAGTTTGTGAATAATTGGTGGACTAACCAAAGAAAATGAAATAGGTGAAAAAAAAAGTGCCAGAGGAGGAATCGAACCCGAGACCTCTTGCGTAAGAGTACGAGCCCTAAACATCTAATGAAAAATGGAAACCCCACCGCCATGAATTGTGTTGTTGGACAAAAAGAAAATAACTTTTATTCAGTACTGAAACTAATTTGTTAAAGACAGTTTAGGTTTGGGAAAGTTTGTGAATAATTGGTGGAATAACCAAAGAAAATGAAAAAGATGAAAAAAAAAGTGCCAGAGTAGGAAACGAACCCGAGACCTCTGGCGTAAGTGTACGAGCCATAAACATCTAATGAAAAATGGAAACCCCACCGCCATGAATTGTGTTGTTGGAAAAAAGAAAATAACTTTTATTCAGTACTGAAACTAATTTGTTAAAGACAGTTTAGGTTTGGGAAAGTTTGTGAATAATTGGTGGAATAACCAAAGAAAATGAAAAAGATGAAAAAAAAAGTGCCAGAGGAGGAATCGAACCCGAGACCTCTGGCGTAAGAGTACGAGCCCTAAACATCTAATGAAAAATGGAAACCCCACCGCCATGAACTGAGTTGTTGGACAAAAAGAAAATAACTTTTATTCAGTACTGAAACTAATTTGTTAAATACAGTTTAGGTTGTGAAAGTTTGTGAATAATTGGTGGAATAACCAAAGAAAATGAAATAGGTGAAAAAAAAAGTTCCAGAGGAGGAATCGAACCCGAGACCTGTGGCATAAGAGTACGAGCCCTAAACATCTAATGAAAAATGGAAACCCAACCGCCATGAATTGTGTTGTTGGACAAAAAGAAAATAACTTTTATTCAGTACTGAAACTAATTTGTTAAATACAGTTTAGGTTTGGGAAAGTTTGTGAATAATTGGTGGAATAACCAAAGAAAATGAAAAAGAAGAAAAAAAAAGTGCCAGAGGAGGAAACGAACCCGAGACCTCTGGCGTAAGAGTACGAGCCCTAATCATCTAATGAAAAATGGAAACCCCACCGCCATGAATTGTGTTGTTGGACATAAAGAAAATAACTTTTATTCAGTACTGAAACTAATTTGTTAAAGACAGTTTAGGTTTGGGAAAGTTTGTGAATAATTGGTGGAATAACCAAAGAAAATGAAATAGGTGAAAAAAAAAGTGCCAGAGGAGGAATCGAACCTGAGACCTGTGGCGTAAGAGTACGAGCCCTAAACATCTAATGAAAAATGGAAACCCCACCTCCATGAATTGTGTTGTTGGACAAAAAGAAAATAACTTTTATTCAGTACTGAAACTAATTTGTTAAAGACAGTTTAGGTTTGGGAAAGTTTGTGAATAATTGGTGGAATAACCAAAGAAAATGAAAAAGATGAAAAAAAAGTGCCAGAGGAGGAATCGAACCCGAGACCTTTGGCGTAAGAGTACGAGCCCTAAATATCTAATGAAAAATGGAAACCCCACCGCCATGAATTGTGTTGTTGGACAAAAAGAAAATAACTTTTATTCAGTACTGAAACTAATTTGTTAAAGACAGTTTAGGTTTGGGAAAGTTGTGAATAATTGGTGGAATAACCAAAGAAAATGAAAAAGATGAAAAGAAAAGTGCCAGAGGAGGAATCGAACCCGAGACCTCTGGCGTAAGAGTACGAGCCCTAAGCATCTAATGAAAAATGGAAACCCCACCGCCATGAATTGTGTTGTTGGACAAAAAGAAAATAACTTTTATTCAGTACTGAAACTAATTTGTTAAAGACAGTTTAGGTTTGGGAAAGTTTGTGAATAATTGGTGGAATAACCAAAGATAATGAAATAGGTGAAAAAAAATGTTCCAGAGGAGGAATCGAACCCGAGACCTCTTGCGTAAGAGTACGAGCCCTAAACATCTAATGAAAAATGGAAACCCCACCGCCATGAATTGTGTTGTTGGACAAAAAGAAAATAACTTTTATACAGTACTGAAACTAATTTGTTAAAGACAGTTTAGGTTTGGGAAAGTTTGTGAATAATTGGTGGAATAACCAAAGAAAATGAAAAAGATGAAAAAAAAGTGCCAGAGGAGGAATCGAACCCGAGACCTCTGGCGTAAGAGTACGAGCCCTAATCATCTAATGAAAAATGGAAACCCCACCGCCATGAATTGTGTTGTTGGACAAAAAGAAAATAACTTTTATTCAGTACTGAAACTAATTTGTTAAAGACAGTTTAGGTTTGGGAAAGTTTGTGAATAATTGGTGGAATAACCAAAGAAAATGAAATAGGTGAAAAAAAAAGTGCCAGAGGAGGAATCGAACCTGAGACCTCTGGCGTAAGAGTACGAGCCCTAAACATCTAATGAAAAATCGAAACCCCACCGCCATGAATAGTGTTGTTGGACAAAAAGAAAATAACTTTTATTCAGTACTGAAACTAATTTGTTAAAGACAGTTTAGGTTTGGGAAAGTTTGTGAATAATTGGTGGAATAACCGAAGAAAATGAAAAAGATGAAAAAAAAGTGCCAGAGGAGGAATCGAACCCGAGACCTGTGGCGTAAGAGTACGAGCCCTAAACATCTAATGAAAAATGGAAACCCCACCGCCATGAATTGTGTTGTTGGACAAAAAGAAAATAACTTTTATTCAGTACTGAAACTAATTTGTTAAATACAGTTTAGGTTTGGGAAAATTTGTGAATAATTGGTGGAATAACCAAAGAAAATGAAATAGGTGAAAAAAAAAGTGCCAGAGGAGGAATCGAACCCGAGACCTGTGGCGTAAGAATACGAGCCCTAAACATCTAATGAAAAATGGAAACCCCACCGCCATGAATTGTGTTGTTGGACAAAAAGAAAATAACTGTTATTCAGTACTGAAACTAATTTGTTAAAGACAGTTTAGGTTTGGGAATGTTTGTGAATAATTGGTGGAATAACCAAAGAAAATGAAAAAGATGAAAAAAAAGTGCCAGAGGAGGAATCGAACCCGAGACCTGTGGCGTAAGAGTACGAGCCATAAACATCTAATGAAAAATGGAAACCCCACCGCCATGAATTGTGTTGTTGGACAAAAAGAAAATAACTTTTATTCAGTACTGAAACTAATTTGTTAAAGACAGTTTAGGTTTGGGAAAGTTTGTGAATAATTGGTGGAATAACCAAAGAAAATGAAAAAGATGAAAAAAAAAGTGCCAGAGGCGGAATCGAACCCGAGACCTCTGGCGTAAGAGTACGAGCCCTAAACATCTAATGAAAAATGGAAACCCCACCGCCATGAATTGTGTTGTTGGAGAAAAAGAAAATAACTTTTATTCAGTACTGAAACTAATTTCTTAAATACAGTTTAGGTTTGGGAAAGTTTGTGAATAATTGGTGGAATAACCAAAGAAAATGAAATAGGTGAAAAAAAAAGTTCCAGAGGAGGAAACGAACCCGAGACCTCTGGCGTAAGAGTACGAGCCCTAATCATCTAATGAAAAATGGAAACCCCACCGCCATGAATTGTGTTGTTGGACAAAAAGAAAATAACTTTTATTCAGTACTGAAACTAATTTGTTAAAGACAGTTTAGGTTTGGGAAAGTTTGTGAATAATTGGTGGAATAACCAAAGAAAATGAAATAGGTGAAAAAATAAGTGCCAGAGGAGGAATCGAACCTGAGACCTGTGGCGTAAGAGTACGAGCCCTAAACATCTAATGAAAAATGGAAACCCCACCTCCATGAATTGTGTTGTTGGACAAAAAGAAAATAACTTTTATTCAGTACTGAAACTAATTTGTTAAAGACAGTTTAGGTTTGGGAAAGTTTGTGAATTATTGGTGGAATAACCAAAGAAAATGAAAAAGATGAAAAAAAAAGTGCCAGAGGAGGAATCGAACCCGAGACCTCTGGCGTAAGAGTACGAGCCCTAAACATCTAATGAAAAATGGAAACCCGGCCGCCATGAATTGTGTTGTTGGACAAAAAGAAAATAACTTTTATTCAGTACTGAAACTAATTTGTTAAAGACAGTTTAGGTTTGGGAAAGTTTGTGAATTATTGGTGGAATAACCAAAGAAAATGAAAAAGATGAAAAAAAAAGTGCCAGAGGAGGAATCGAACCCGAGACCTCTGGCGTAAGAGTACGAGCCCTAAACATCTAATGAAAAATGGAAACCCGGCCGCCATGAATTGTGTTGTTGGACAAAAAGAAAATAACTTTTATTCAGTACTGAAACTAATTTGTTAAAGACAGTTTAGGTTTGGGAAAGTTTGTGAATAATTGGTGGAATAACCAAAGAAAATGAAATAGGTGAAAAAAAAAGTTCCAGAGGAGGAATCGAACCCGAGACCTCTGGCATAAGAGTACGAGCCTTAAACATCTAATGAAAAATGGAAACCCCACCGCCATGAATTGTGTTGTTGGACAAAAAGAAAATAACTTCTATTCAGTACTGAAACTAATTTGTTAAAACTGTTTAGGTTTGGGAAAGTTTGTGAATAATTGGTGGAATAACCAAAGAAAATGAAATAGGTGAAAAAAAAAGTGCCAGAGGAGGAATCGAACCCGAGACATCTGGCGTAAGAGTACGAGCCCTAAACATCTAATGAAAAATGGAAACCCCACCGCCATGAATTGTGTTGTTGGACAAAAAGAAAATAACTTTTATTCATTACTGAAACTAATTTGTTAAAGACAGTTTAGGTTTGGGAAAGTTTGTGAATAATTGGTGGAATAACCAAAGAAAATGAAATAGGTGAAAAAAAATGTGCCAGAGGAGGAATCGAACCCGAGACCTCTTGCGTAAGAGTACGAGCCCTAAACATCTAATGAAAAATGGAAACCCCACCGCCATGAATTGTGTTGTTGGACAAAAAGAAAATATCTTTTATTCAGTACTGAAACTAATTTGTTAAAGACAGTTTAGGTTTGGGAAAGTTTGTGAATAATTGGTGGAATAACCAAAGAAAATGAAAAAGATGAAAAAAAAAGTGCCAGAGGAGGAAACGAACCTGAGACCTCTGGCGTAAGAGTACGAGCCCTAAACATCTAATGAAAAATGGAAACCCCACCGCCATGAATTGTGTTGTTGGACAAAAAGAAAATAACTTTTATTCAGTACTGAAACTAATTTGTTAAATACAGTTTAGGTTTGGGAAAGTTTGTGAATAATTGGTGGAATAACCAAAGAAAATGAAATAGGTGAAAAAAAAAGTTCCAGAAGAGGAATCGAACCCGAGACCTGTGGCGTAAGAGTACGAGCCCTAAACATCTAATGAAAAATGGAAACCCCACCGCCATGAATTGTGTTGTTGGACAAAAAGCAAATAACTTTTATTCAGTACTGAAACTAATTTGTTAAAGACAGTTTAGGTTTAGGAAAGTTTGTGAATAATTGGTGGAATAACCAAAGAAAATGAAAAAGATGAAAAAAAAAGTGCCAGAGGAGGAATCGAACCGGAGACCTCTGGCGTAAGAGTACGAGCCCTAAACATCTAATGAAAAATGGAAACCCCACCGCCATGAATTGTGTTGTTGGACAAAAAGCAAATAACTTTTATACAGTACTGAAACTAATTTGTTAAATACAGTTTAGGTTTGGGAAAGTTTGTGAATAATTGGTGGAATAACCAAAGAAAATGAAAAAGATGAAAAAAAAGTGCCAGAGGAGGAAACGAACCCGAGACCTCTGGCGTAAGAGTACGAGCCCTAAACATCTAATGAAAAATGGAAACCCCACCGCCATGAATTGTGTTGTTGGACAAAAAGAAAATAACTTTTATTCAGTACTGAAACTAATTTGTTAAAGACAGTTTAGGTTTGGGAAAGTTTGTGAATAATTGGTGGAATAACCAAAGAAAATGAAATAGGTGAAAAAATAAGTGCCAGAGGAGGAATCGAACCTGAGGCCTCTGGCGTAAGAGTACGAGCCCTAAACATCTAATGAAAAATGGAAACCCCACCGCCATGAATTGTGTTGTTGGACAAAAAGAAAATAACTTTTATTCAGTACTGAAACTAATTTGTTAAAGACAGTTTAGGTTTGGGAAAGTTTGTGAATAATTGGTGGAATAACCAAAGAAAATGAAAAAGATGAAAAAAAAAGTGCCAGAGGAGGAATCGAACCGGAGACCTCTGGCGTAAGAGTACGAGCCCTAAACATCTAATGAAAAATCGAAACCCCACCGCCATGAATTGTGTTGTTGGACAAAAAGAAAATAACTTTTATTCAGTACTGAAACTAATTTGTTAAAGAAAGTTTAGGTTTGGGAAAGTTTGTGAATAATTGGTGGAATAACCAAAGAAAATGAAAAAGAAGAAAAAAAAAGTGCCAGAGGAGGAAACGAACCCGAGACCTCTGGCGTAAGAGTACGAGCCCTAATCATCTAATGAAAAATGGAAACCCCACCGCCATGAATTGTGTTGTTGGACATAAAGAAAATAACTTTTATTCAGTACTGAAAGTAATTTGTTAAAGACAGTTTAGGTTTGGGAAAGTTTGTGAATAATTGGTGGAATAACCAAAGAAAATGAAATAGGTGAAAAAAAAAGTGCCAGAGGAGGAATCGAACCTGAGACCTGTGGCGTAAGAGTACGAGCCCTAAACATCTAATGAAAAATGGAAACCCCACCTCCATGAATTGTGTTGTTGGACAAAAAGAAAATAACTTTTATTCAGTACTGAAACTAATTTGTTAAAGACAGTTTAGGTTTGGGAAAGTTTGTGAATTATTGGTGGAATAACCAAAGAAAATGAAAAAGATGAAAAAAAAAGTGCCAGAGGAGGAATCGAACCCGAGACCTCTGGCGTAAGAGTACGAGCCCTAAACATCTAATGAAAAATGGAAACCCCGCCGCCATGAATTGTGTTGTTGGACAAAAAGAAAATAACTTTTATTCAGTACTGAAACTAATTTGTTAAATACAGTTTAGGTTTGGGAAAGTTTGTGAATAATTGGTGGAATAACCAAAGAAAATGAAATAGGTGAATAAAAAAGTGCCAGAGGAGGAATCGAACCCGAGACCTCTGGCATAAGAGTACGAGCCCTAAACATCTAATGAAAAATGGAAACCCCACCGCCATGAATTGTGTTGTTGGACAAAAAGCAAATAACTTTTATTCAGTACTGAAACTAATTTGTTAAAGACAGTTTAGGTTTGGGAAAGTTTGTGAATAATTGGTGGAATAACCAAAGAAAATGAAACAGATGAAAAAAAAAGTGTCAGAGGAGGAATCGAACCCGAGACCTCTGGCGTAAGAGTACGAGCCCTAAACATCTAATGAAAAATGGAAACCCCACCGCCATGAATTGTGTTGTTGGACAAAAAGAAAATAACTTTTATTCAGTACTGAAACTAATTTGTTAAAGACAGTTTAGGTTTGGGAAAGTTTGTGAATAATTGGTGGAATAACCAAAGAAAATGAAATAGGTGAATAAAAAAGTGCCAGAGGAGGAATCGAACCCGAGACCTCTGGCATAAGAGTACGAGCCCTAAACATCTAATGAAAAATGGAAACCCCACCGCCATGAATTGTGTTGTTGGACAAAAAGCAAATAACTTTTATTCAGTACTGAAACTAATTTGTTAAAGACAGTTTAGGTTTGGGAAAGTTTGTGAATAATTGGTGGAATAACCAAAGAAAATGAAACAGATGAAAAAAAAAGTGTCAGAGGAGGAATCGAACCCGAGACCTCTGGCGTAAGAGCCCTAAACATCTAGGACAGACGGCGACTCGGCAACGCGTTCACATTTTGTACACATACGTCACTTAAAAAACTTTGGATTGATTTATCCCGGGATTTTCCGGGTAGTGCGTCCTTATATTTTAACCACGTGATGTGTTAGGGGTCCTCTCTCACTACACAAAATGCTTCACGCTACGCGCTGCGGCGCGCTTTTCGAAGCGAACTTTACTACCGCTCAATTTCCTCGCTCAGCGTTGGGAGGGAACAACCATCACAGCCACGTACGTATATGAGCAGGGGCGTAACAGAATATTAACCACGCTGCCTCCGCGAACTGTACCCAAATTAAAATACTGGAACCACCCATCCGTTCTCCTTTCCCTCTCCCAAGCCTTAACCGCTGGCTGCGTTGCCTCAATACACCACGCAGTGGGTCGCTCCACTGTCAGACCTAGACGCACTCCGATATATCCACTTAGTCGGTGGGACTAACTAACTCTTTATGTCATACCATAGGAACCAATTAAAACAAACAAACACGCAGTGCCACGCCATTTTTTGACAATTAATTAATTCTTCGTTGCTGTTGTCGGTTCTCCACGACAGCGGCCGGCTACCGCGCGTCGTACAGGCAGCATCTCTGGACCCAGCGAAGCTGAGTTGTTGCATCGCTGAAGTCGCGCGCGCTCACCACCTGTGCTTTCGTCGACGTTCACGGCTCATCTACAGCATATTTTGTTTCCTTAATACATTGTACACGTATATTTACAGTAACCACCAGGTGTCATTACACTATTGGCCATTAAAATTGCCACACCAAGAAGAAATTCAGATGATAAACGAGTATCCGTTGGAGAAATATATTATACTACAACTGGCATGTGATTACATTGTCACACAATTTGGTTGCATAGATTCTGACAAATCAGTACCCACATCAATCACCTCTGGCCGTAATAAACGATAGTCCTGGGCATTCAGTGAAACAGAACTCGGATGGCGTGTACAGGTACAGCTGCCCATGCAGCTTCAACATGATACCACAGTTCATCAAGAGTAGTGACTGGCGTATCGTGATGAGACGTTTTCAATTGGCGACAGATCTGGAGCATGTGCTGGCTAGGGCAGCAGCTGAAAATTTTTGTATCCAGAAAGGCCAGTACAGGACCTGCAACATGCAGTCGTGCATTATCCTCCTGAAATATATGGTATCGCAGGGATCGAATGAAGGGTAGAGCCATGGGTCGTAACACATCTGAAACGTAACGTCCACCGTTCAAAGTGCCGTCAATGCGAACAAGAGGTGACCGAGACGTGTAACCAATTGCACCCCATACTATCTCGCCGGGTGGTACCCCAGTATGGCGAAGACGAATACACGCTTCCAATGTGCGTTCACTGCGATGTCGCCAAACACGGATGCGACCGTCATGCTGTAAACAGAACCTGGATTCATCCGAAAGAATGACGTTTTGCCATTCGTGCACTCAGGTTCGTCGTCGAGTACACCATCGCAAGAGCTTCTGTCTGTGATGCAGCGTCAAGGGTAACCGCAGCCACGGTCTCCGAGCTGATACTCCGTGCTGCTGCAAACATCGTCGAACAGTTCGTGCAGATGGTTGTTGTCTTGCGAACGTCCCCATCTGTTGACTTAGGGATCGAGACGTGGCTGCACGAACCGTTACAGCCATGCGGATAAGATGCCTGTGATCTCGACTGCTAGTGATACGAGGCCGTTGGGATCCAGCACGGCGTTCCGTATTACCCTCCTGAACCCACCAATTCCCTATTCTGCCGACAGTCATTGGATCGCGACCAAAGCGAGGAGCAATGTCGCGATACGGTAAACCGCAATCGCTATGGGCTACAATTCGACCTTTATCAAAGTCGGAAACGTGACGGTACGCATTTCTCGTCCTTACACGAGGCATCGCAACAACGTTTCACCAGGCAACACCGGTCAACTGCTGTTTGTGTATGAGAAATCGGTTGGAAACTTTCGTCATCTCAGCACGTTATAGGTGTCGCCACTGGCGCCAACCTTGTGTGAATGCTCTGAAAAGCTAATCATTTGCATGTCACAGCATCTTCTTCGTGTCGGTTAAATTTCGCGTCTGAAGCGCGTTATCTTCGTAGTGTAGCAATCTTAATGGCCAGTACTGTAGTTTTAAAAAGTCCGTTGCACCTCTTGGGACCTTCCCTCGTCAGAGAAGTATTGTCACCCTATGTATTCAATTATTTTTTGGATGTCTTCGAATCTCTGTCTTCCCCTACAATTTTTACCCTCTACAGCTCCCTGTAGTAGTACGGATGTTATCCCCTGACGTCTTAACCCACGTCTCATCGGCCTATCCCTTCTCTTTGTCAGTTTTTTTCATATATTCTTTCTCACGATTCCTTCTCACTCTACCTGTATTTCATTCTACTGTAGTACCACATCTCAAACGCTTTACTTCTGTTCCGGATTCCTCAGTCTGTGAGTCAACACCATGCAGTGCTGTGCTCCAAACGTACGTTCTTAGGAATTCATTGCTCAAACTAAGGTCTATGTTTTAGTCGCCTTCTTGAGGCCAGGGGTGTCCTTCTTGTCAGTGCTAGTCTGCTTTCTATGTCCTCCTTGCCTCATACGTCATGGATTGTTTTGCTTCCAGTTTAGCAGGATTTCTTAACTTCCTCTACCACGTGATCACAAATTTTTATGTTTATTTCCTGGCTACTCTCGTATGTTCAACTTCTCGTTGCTTTTGTATTTTTCTGCCTTACTCTCATTCCACATTCCGTACTCATTAGACTGCTCATTCCATTCAACAGATTCTGTAAATTTGCTTCACCATAACTGACGATAGCAATTTCATCAGTATATCATCACTAATTCTGGTGTCACCCCGCCAGACACCACACTTGCTAACACTCAGCCCAGTTGTACAGCCGACTTTGCTAGCGATGGTTCACGGACAAAATACGCTCTCATTTGCCGAGACGATAGTTAGCATAGCCTTCAGCTACGTCATTTGCTACGACCTAGCAAGGCGCCATTATCAGTTACTATTGATATTGTAAATCATGTACCGTCAAGACCGACGTTCATCATTAATGGATTAAAGTTAAGAATTTCCACCAGCTACGTCCGTTGTTTCTCAATTCTAATTCCCTTGTCCTGTTCCAGACCTCACGCCAGCCTGCGTTAGCTAACACGCGTGCATTTCGCTCTCCTCCAGTAACACGGTGTTGGCTCTCCTGCCAACCACAACACTAATATCTTTTCAGCTCGAATTTTAACCTCACTGTTGAACATTTCTTGTATTTCCTTCATTGCTTCTTCGAGGTATAGACTGAATACTTAGTGTGAAAGATAGCACTTCGTATCAAGCAACATATGATCAATAATGCAATAATCCCAGCTAAATTGCAATCCGATACAGAGTAAACATGAAGTGTCAAAATCATTCATGTATGGTGGCAAAAATCTTGTACCTCCCACTGTGTTAGTTCTTCCATTCAGATTTGTTGGAGGAGAAGCCTGCGGGCGATCAACGTTGAGTTTCTCAAATGTAAACTGCAGTGAGTGAACTGTAGAATTTTCAGAACTGCAGCACAACAAGGGCAATTTATGGCATAGTGTTAAAAAGCAATTGACAAACACTCCAAAACAGCTACACTATGTGACCAAAAGTATACGGACACCTTGCTGAAAATGACTTACAAGTTCGTGGCGCCCTCCATCGGTAAGGCTGGATTTCAGTACGGTGTTGGCCCAACCTCAGTCTTGATGACAGCTTCAATCTGGTGCTGGAAGGTTTCTTGGGGAATGGCAGCCCATTCTTCACGGAGTGCTGCACTAAGGAGAGGTATCGATGTCGGTCGGTGAGGGCTGGCACGAAGTCGGCGTTCCAAAACATCCCAAAGGTGTTCTGTAGGATTCAGGCGAGGACTCCGTGCAGGGCAGTCCAATACAGGGATGTTTTTGTCTTGTAACCAGATTGGTTCAAAAAGCACTATCTTGCACCCCAGTGATTATTATATTATACAGGTTGGTCCATTCACTGTGACGGGGTCAAATATCTCACGAAATAAGCGACAAACGAAAAAACTGCAAAGAACGAAACTTGTCTAGCTTGAAGAGGGAAACCAGATGGCGCTGCCATAGATCAAAAGGGTAACAGCTGCGTTTTTTGTTGTTTTTTTTTTGTTGGACCACTTTTTTCGCTTTGTGATAGATGGCGCTGTAATAGTCACAAACATGTGGCTCACAATTTTAGACGAACAGTTGGTAACATGTAGGTTTTTAAATTAAAATACAGAACGTAGGTACGTTTGAACATTTTATTTCGGTTGTTCCAATGTGATACATGTACCTTTGCGAACTTATCATTTCTGAGAACGTATGCTGCTACAGCGTAATTGCCTGTAAATACCACATTAATGCAAAAAGTGCTCAAAATGATGTCCGTCAACGTCAATGCATTTGGCAATACGTGTAACGAGATTCCTCTCAACAGCGAGTAGTTCACCTTCCGTAATGTTCGCACATTCACTGACAATGCGCTGACGCTTGTTGTCAGGCATTGTCGGTGGATCACAATAGCAAATATACTTCAACTTTCCCCCCAGAAAGAAATCCGGGCCAACGTTTTTGAGATTCCCGATTCTCGCGCAATTTGTCTGCTACTGATGTGCGGATCAGCCGTGACAGCAGCTAAAACACCTGACGTTCACATATAGCTAACACTTCCTGTCTCCTTAAATTACGTAACTATCCGGCGAACGGCCAGGACACTTGGATGATGTCGTCCAGGATACCGAGCAGCACACACAGCACACGCCCGTTGGGCATTTTGATCACAATAGCCACACATCAACACGATATCGACCTTTTCCGCAATTGGTAAACGGTCCATTTTAACACGGGTAATGTATCACGAAGCAAATACCGTCCGCACTGGCGGAATGTTACGTGACACCACGTACTCATACGTTTGTGAGTATTACAGCCAAAAAAAGTGGTTCAACTAAAACATTCATATTTCTTTACGTACTACACGAATATGTAATAAAAAATGGGGTTCCTATTTTAAAAAAAACGCAGTTGATATCCATTTGACCTATAGCAGCGCCATCTACCGGGCCAACCATAGCGCCGTCTGGCTTCCCCCTTCAAGCTAGCCGAGTTTCGTTCTTTGTAGTTTTTCGTTTGATGGTTATTTCGTGAAATATTTGACCCGGTCACTATCAATGGACCACCCTATGTACAGGGTGTTACAAAAAGGTACGGCCAAACTTTCAGGAAGCATTCCTCACACACAATGAAAGAAAATATATTATGTGGACATGTGACCGGAAACGCTTACTTTCCATGTTAGGGCTCATTTTATTACTTCTCTTCGAATCACATTAATCATGGAATGGAAACACACAGCAACAGAATGTACCAGCGAGACTTCAAACACTTTGTTACAGGAAATGTTCAAAATGTCCTCCGTTAGCGAGGATACATGCATCCACCCTCGGTCGCATGGAAACCCTGATGCGCTGATGCAGTCCTGGAGAATGGCGTATTGTATCACAGCCGTCCACAATACGAGCACGAAGAGTCTCTACATTTGGTATCGGGGTTGCGTAGACGAGAGCTTTCAAATGCCGCCATAAATGAAAGTCAAGAGGGTTGAGGTCAGGAGAGCGTGGAGGCCACGGAATTGGTCCGCCTCTACCAATCCATGGGTCACTGAATCTGTTGTTGAGAAGCGTACCAACACTTGGACTGAAATGTGCAGGAGCTCCATCGTGCATGAATCACATGTTGTGTCGTACTGGTAAAGGCACATGTTCCAGCAGCACAGGTAGAGTATCCCGTGTGAAATCATGATAACGTGCTCCATTGAGCGTAGGTGGAAGAACATGGGGCCCAATCAAGACATCACCAACAATGCCTGCCCAAACGTTCACAGAAAATCTGTGTTGATGACGTGATTGCACAATTGCGTGCGCAGTCTCGTCAGCCCACACATGTTGATTGCGAAAATTTACAATTTGGTCACGTCGGAATGAAGCCTCATCCGTAAAGAGAACATTTGCACTGAAATGAGGATTGACACATTGGCGGATGAACCATTCGCAGTAGTGTACCCGTGGAGGCCAATCAGCTGCTGATAGTGCCTGCACACGCTGTACACGGTACGGAAACAACTGGTTCTCCCGTAGCACTCTCCATACAGTGAAGTGGTCAACGTTACCTTGTACAGCAGCAACTTCTCTGACGCTGACATTAGGGTTATCGTCAACTGCACGAAGAATTGCCTCGTCCATTGCAGGTGTCCTCGTCGTTCTAGGTCTTCCCCAGTCGCGAGTCATAGGCTGGAATGTTCCGTGCTCCCTAAGACGCCGATCAACTGCTTCGAACGTCTTCCTGTCGGGACACCTTCGTTGTGGAAATCTGTCTCGATACAAACGTACCGCGCCAGGGCTATTGCCCCGTGCTAATCCATACATTAAATGGGCATCTGCCAACTCCGCATTTGTAAACATTGCACTGACTGCAAAAGCACGTTCGTGATGAACACTAAGCTGTCGATGCTACGTACTGATGTGCTTGATGCTAGTACTGTAGAGCAATGAGTCGCATGTCAACACAAGCACCGAAGTCAACATTACCTTCCTTCAATTGGGCCAAATGGCGGTGAATCGAGGAAGTACAGTACATACTGACGAAACTAAAATGAGCTCTAACATGGAAATGAAGCGTTTCCGCACACATGTCCACATAACATCTTTTCTTTATTTGTGTGTGAGGAATGTTTCCTGAAAGTTTGGCCGCACCTTTTTGTAACACCCTGTATTTCTATGGGACCAAATTGCTGAGGTCATTGGTCCTCAGGCTTACAGACTACTTCATCTAACTTAAACTCTTACGCTAAGGACAAACACACACAACCCATGCCCGAGGGAGGACTCGAACCTCCGACGGGGAAGCCCCACGAACCGTGACAGGGCGTCTCAGATCCCGCGCCGATAATTAATTACCAAACATCTGGACTGTCTACAAACTTGGATCAGATGTACATGTTGATACTGGAAGACATCTCCTAAAGATGCCATGAAACCTTCCTCGCATGGTACTTTTGGTTCGAGCCTTTAAAAAGGATATTAATTAAAAAGAAATGTCAGTGCACTGTTACTATTCAAGGGGAACAAAGCTAGAACACTGATGTAGGATGTGGCAAAAGTATTTGCAAGGCTCGCCCTCCCACCATTTGGTATTTTTACACCCTGTTTAACGCATTTCCATCTCAGCTGGTTGATTTAAATTACTGGCGCTACTGAGTTGCTGTTTTTCCTGACCGTCATCGGCGCCAGTAGCGAGTATGGATATATCCCCTCTTATGGGAACTTTGCTCGGCTGCTATTACTTCCCGGTTGCCATCTGTCGTGGAGTGAGTCGGAACGTGCGAGGAGGAGAGTTCACGGCGGCAGTTCGGGTCGTGAGCTGCCAATCCAAAGGTCCCGGGTTCGATTCCCTGCTGGGTCGGAGATTTTCTCCGCCAAGGGACTGGGTGTTGTGTTGTCCTAATCGTCATCATTTCATCCCCATCGACGCGCAAGTCGCCCAAGTGGCGTCAAATCGAAAGACTTGCACCCGGCGAACGGTCTAACCGACGGGAGGCCCTCGTCACACGACATTTCATTTCATCTCATAAGCCGGGCCTGACCTTTGGTGGACTGGTGGTCGGTCGGTTCGTCCGAGGACATCTCCGTGCGGCGCAGTCAACTGGGCCCGCTGTCGGCCTCTGCGCAGTGTCGGAGTCTGCCTGGAGCTGTCTGATCGGTACGAGCGTCGTCGCTTGCCGACGTGAAGGTTTAGTAGTTTTGAGCATTACGTTGTTGTATCCGGCATTGCTGTTGTGGAGGTTTTCCTGTGGGAGACAACGGGTGAAGTGTTCGAGATGTACATCTACATCTACATCCATACTCCGCAAGCCACCGCACGGTGTGTGGCGGAGGGTACCTTGAGTACCTCTAGCGGTTCTCCCTTCTATTCCAGTCTCGTATTGTTCGTGGAAAGAAGCATTGTCGGTATGCTTCTGCGTGGGCTCTAATCTCTCTGATTTTATCCTGAAGGTCTCTTCGCGAGATATACGTAGGAGGGAGCAATAGACTGCTTGACTCCTCGGTGAATGTACGTTCTCGAATCTGTATAGCTACTGAACGTCTCTCCTGCAGAGTCTTCCACTGGAGTTTATCTATCCGTAACGCTTTCGCGATTACTAAATGATCCTGTAACGAAGCGCGCTGCTCTCCGTTGGATCTTCTCTATCTCTTCTATCAACCCTATCTGGTACGGACCCCACACTGCTGAGCAGTATTCTAGCAGTGGGCAAACAAGCGTACTGTAACCTACTTCCTTTGTTTTCGGATTGCATTTCCTTAGGATTCTTCCAATGAATCTCAGTCTGGTATCTGCTTTACCGGCCATCAACATTATATGATCATTCCATTTTAAATCACTCCTAATGCGTACTCCCAGATAATTTATGGAATTAACTGCTTCCAGTTGCTGACCTGCCATTTTGTTGCTAAATGATAAGATATCTATCTTTCTGTGTATTCGCAGCACATTACTCTTCGCTACATTGAGATTCAATTGCCATTCCCTGCACCATGCGTCAATTCGCTGCAGATCCTCCTGCATTTCAGTACAATTTTCCATTGTTGCAACCTCTCGATACACCACAGCATCATCTGCAAAAAGCCTCAGTGAACTTCCGATGTCATCCACAAAATCATTTATATATATTGTGAATAGCAACGGTCCTACGACACTCCCCTGCGGCACACCTGAAATCACTCTTACTTCCGGAGACTTCACTCCATTGAGAATGACATGCTGCCTCCAGTTATCTAGGAACTCTTCAATCCAGTCACACAATTGGTCTGATAGTCCATATGCTCTAACTTTGTTCATTAAACAACTGTGGGGATCTGTATCAAACGCCTTACGGAAGTCAAGAAACACGGCATGTACTTGTGAACCCGTGTCTATGGCCTTCGTGGACGAATAGCGCGAGCTGGGTTTCACACGATCGTCTTTTTCTAAACCCATGCTGACTCCTACAGAGTAGATTTCTATTCTCCAGAAAAGTCATGATACTCTAACATAATACGTGTTCCAAAATTCTACAACTGAGCGACGTTAGAGATATAGGTCTATAGTTCTGCACATCTGTTCTACGTCCCTTCTTGTAAACGGGGATGACCTGTGCCCTTTTCCGATCCTTTGGAACGCTTCGCTCTTCTAGAGACCTACGGTACACCGCTGCAAGAAGGGGGGCAAGTTCCTTCGCGTACTCTGTGTAAAATCGAACTGGTATCCCATCAGGTCCAGCGGCCTTTCCTCCTTTGAGCGATTTTAATTGTTTCTCTATCCCTCTGTCGTCTATTACGATATCTACCATTTTGTCATCCATCTAGAGAAGGAACTACAGTGCAGTCTTCCTCTGTGAAACAGCTTTGGAAAAAGCCGTCAGGTGGAATTGACCAAATTAATTTATCCATAGTCAAGTGCACCAGTGGAATCTTCTCCCTTGTGGCCGTTAGTGTTCTGGTTGCCTGCCGTGGCCGCTAACGTAAATTCAGGCAGTTTCTTTTCCTCGCCTGTTGTTGCTGCCCAACATGGTGTGTAGTTTTGGCAGCTCAGTTCACATACGCGTTTGTTTGGGGATAGTGATACTTGTAAGTGTTTTGGGGCCTTGAATTCTCGTGTACTCCGCCGTTGCAAGCAAGCGGTTATCGGTCGGTCCGTGACTGTCCCTTGGTTGGGTTCGCACGAATTAAAGGCAGTCAGACCTACCACCTGTCTCGCCTAAGTGAGATGAAATGTCGTGTGACGAGGGCCTCCTGGCGGGTAGACCGTTCGCCTGGTGCAAGTCTTTCGATTTGTCGCCACTTCGGCGACTTGCGCGTCGATGGGGATGAAATGATGACGATTAGGACAACACAACACCCAGTCCCTGAGCGGAGAAAATCTCCGACCCAGCCGGGAATCGAACCCGGGCCCTTCAGGATTGACAGTCCGTAGCGCTGACCATTTTTTTATTCTGTCGCGCTGACCACTTTTTAATTTTTTTTCTACCTACTTTTTTTTGTTTTTTTATTTATTTTTTATTGAACACACGGATAGTACATATGTATATATACACAAAGCAACAGTTCTTCAAGGTACCAGTTAAACATATACAAATGAGTGTCAGGTAAACAAATTATTAGAATAACATTAAATACAACATATAAAATGTAGACTGGCAATGGCAAGGAAAGCGTTTCTGAAGAAGAGAAATTTGTTAACATCGAATATAGATTTATGTATCAGGAAGTCGTTTCTGAAAGTATTTGTTTGGAGTGTAGCCATGTATGGAAGTGAAACATGGACGATAACTAGTTTGGACAAGAAGAGAATAGAAGCTTTGTAAATGTGGTGCTACAGAAAAATGCTGAAGATTAGATGGGTAGATCACATAACTAATGAGGAGGTATTGAATAGGATTGGGGAGAAGAGAAGTCTGTGGCACAACTTGACTAGAAGAAGGGATCGGTTGGTGGGACATGTTCTGAGGCATCAAGGGATCACCAATTTAGCGTTGGAGGGCAGCGTGGAGGGTAAAAATCGTAGAGGGAGACCGAGAGATGAATACACTAAGCAGATGCAGAAGGATGTAGGTTGGAGTAGGTACTGGGGGATGAAGCAGCTTGCACAGGATAGGGTAGCATGGAGAGCTGTATCAAACCAGTCTCAGGACTGAAGACAACAACAACAACAACAAAATATAACATCCTTTTTTTGTAATAATTTGTATTATAGAAACTAAAGGTACATATATATTCACTATGCAAGAGTTCTTCAAGGTACCATTCCATTGAAACATATACAAATGAGTGTTAGTTAAGCAAAAAAATAAATAAATACATTAAAAAGAAAAACATTAAATACAACAAAGTATAACATATTCTGTCTTCTTGTGTATATATATATATATATATATATATATATATATATATATATATATATATATATAGTCGATGCATGGAAACGTGGATAAGGGTGTTGCATCATGTGACAGGTATGCATGGTACACCCCAGCTTTGAGGGGGGGGGTCAAGGAAGACGGTGCGGAGATAACCGGCAAAAGTTTGTCGGTAAGATGGTTTTCGGGTGAGGGTGCTATGCGAGGTCACAACTTTGTACCAGAAGTCAAGGACTGTATGCGGACCATTTTGAAAGAGGTATTCTAAAGCCAGTCCTCGAAACCAGATGAGAGTATGGTGCTTAGCAAGAGGGTAGTGAAATGTCTGGGGCAACAACAGGAAATCCGGGGTTACCGTCGTCGGCGGGGCACGGAGGTAAAAGCCCACGATTCGTTGGATGAGGAGCCATACGTTTTGTTTCAGGGGGCACGTGAGACGGTGCTCGTCGGTGTCTTGGAGCTGACAGTCAGGGCAGAGTGGGGAGGTGGCCAGTCCTATGCGATAAAGTCGACTATTAGGCGGGAATAGACTAAAACGTAACAGAGCGCAGACACAGGCGACGGTAAAAAGGGTGCATGCACACACCCCCAAACCGTGCGCCAGTTAATGTCAGGATGCTGTAGCACCACGGGGTCGCAAGGGTTGGACAGCATAAACAAACGATGATAATCTTTTGTACGGGGAGGACGGGTGACAGGAAGATCGGCCCGAACATAGCTGAGTTCTATGAAACAATTGGCGACGTGGTACAATAATGGAGAAATAGGTGCCACATTGATCGGTGGATCGAGAGAAGCTGGTCGGAGGATATCTAAGAGACTGCGTGTTAAGGACGGGGCGTCCCCTGCCAGTGCCGCAACAGAGTGTGAACAAAGAGTGCAGAAGATCGTGCCCGCACGTTGACGAGTCCGAGGCCACCTTTTGCAGGAGGCAATGTTAGAGTGCTGTAGCGGACTTTGAAAAGTGCCCCTGCTGACACGAAATATCCAAAGGCTGATTGGATGCGGCGGCCAAGGATCTGGGCGACGTGTACCAGTTTAGGGGCTACATACATGTTGACATAGGACACACGTTGGAGTTGGTTTAAGTTACGGTGCACCTGACCGCGGACATGGTGCCGAATCGACTGCAAAAGCCGCCGGTATGCCAGGGCCACTGTGCGGTGTGTGGAGCTCGTAAATTCGATACCCAAGTAACGAAGGGTGGTACTGACTGGGAGTGGGTTCGGCACCATAGCCGGGAGGCCGCGCCCAACCTGCACCAAAGTCGATTTACGGACATTAAGAATGCTACCAGAAACACGTCCATACTGGTGGATCCATTGGATGGCGTCATTGAGTTTCGTGGAGGAGCAGGTGAGAAAAGGGAGATCGTCCGCATAAGCCCTACAGTGGAAGGTGAGGTCACGCAAAGTGAGGCCCTGCAGTGATGAAGGGCTCAAGTGCAATGGCATATAGTAAAGTAGACATAGGGCATACTTGACGTACAGAGCGGCGTGTAGGAATCGGTCCTACAAGCCTCCCATTGACTTGTACCATCGAGACGGCGGGAAGTAGTAACCGGCGAATGGCATCGACAAAAAGTAATGGGAACCCCATACGTGTGGCCACCATGAGGAGGAATGGGTGTCGAACGCGATCAAAGGCACTCGTGAAATCGACGGATACCAGTGGTGCACGAAGGCGACAAACCGACGCCAGTGCGATGAGGTTACGGCTTTCTCCTAGGGCTGTTTGTAAGGTGGCCCCACAACCACGTGCAGTCTGCTCAGGTGAAAGGACCGTAGGTAAGACGGTGCGCATGCGCGCTGCTAAGAGGCGTGCATAGATTCTATAGTCTGCATTCAGGAGTGTAAGGGGGCGATATGCACAGACATGAGACCCTCCCTTCGGTTTAGGCACAGGTAGAAGAATGCCAGTGACGAATTCAGGTGGAATTGGGAAGTATGGAGTAAAGAGTTCCTGAATCATTTCCGTCCAGCGAGGAAGCATCAACGTGGTGAACGCCCGGTAAAACTCCACTGGGAGATCATCTGGTCCTGCTGATTTGTTCTTGGCCCCTCTGTTGATCGCATCTACCACCTCTTCTGCGGTGATTGCAGACATCATGGACGTTGACTCCGCTACGGTGAGGGTCCGGTCAGGGGAAGGACGGAGATCATCAGGAATGGGCGTCGCCATCTGTTCATCATCATAAAATTGGCGATAATGTTCAGCAAAGGCAGACACCACCGCCGCCTGTGTTGTGTGGTGAACACCATCGGAGGTCGTGATGTTGGAGACGAAAAGTCGACGTCGACGACTATGGTCGGATGCGGATGGGGTTTCGTCGTGGAGGAGGTCTTGTCGTCGGGAACGCACCACGACACCATGCAGTCGTGCACGTCGGAGAGAGAGGAGACGAGCTTTGGTACTAAATGAAACAATAAGTTTACTGTTACCAGTCACTCTTTATTTGTTTCCACGACGCGTTTCGAAGGTTTAAACCTCCATCATCAGGTGGATATACATCAGTTAATATGGCATTTGTGTGTATGTGTTGTGTTACGATTTCTTAGGAGGAAGTTGTGACACTGTCTAGTGGAGAAAACAAAACAGTATTTCAGAACTTGGTCTGTTTTGACAAAAATTGAACTTGTATCTAGCAGTAAACATAAATTAAATAAGATAAAGTACCTCCAGTGGTCACAGGATCCTTTCACAGTCGTAACACATCACATGAACACTATCATATTGTATAAACAAATATGGCGTCGTAATCTATTAGGTGCATGGATCGTACAGCAAAAGAGAAAACGTTCTCACAAAGTCCAGAGAATATACGTCCTAACAACATTATTACAGAAAACTTTTTTGAAGGATTTGGAGGTGCTGAATACATTTGTTGGAGTAAATATTTCAGGCAGTAAGTAAATACGATTTTGACAGCTTAAAATAGCATAAAGTTCATACTCATTTATACACTCAGGTGAGGTGTTAGAAACTTTAAGTACAATAATCATATTGGCTACAGTGATAAAATAAAATAAAATAATATACAATTGACAATTCTTATAGGGGTTCATAGGTAGATATGAAAGGCTGGAGGCAGAGGGGGAAGGAATATAAAGAGAACATGAGAGGGAGGGAGAGGGTGGAGAGAGAGATTGTATGACAGCAAACTTTAGAAGGCAAAGGATCTTAAGATTATATCTGTTGCATGTATTAACTGTCTAAAGATTGTGGTAATACATTGGTAAATGCTTAAAAAGTGCACATGGATGTGCATTTGTATCAGCAGTTGTATACATAGTTTCAAGCTGACAAGGGGTACAAGCTGTTGGTGTGATTGTATATCTGTAAATGAAGTCAATCTCCTGTACACTCAGGGCTGTTATGGTAACATAAATACATATTAGTGGTAAATCTTAGGGTCTGTGTGTGTGTGTGTGTGTGTGTGTGTGTGTGTGTGTGTGTGTGTGTGTGTGTGTTTAGCAATTTTTAATGACGTAGGCAGTTGTTGAAAACGGAGATGATACTACTGTAAATATTGTCATTTTTGTCATTTAAGATGCATTCAGGTTGTTTAGTTTGATGTTTGTATATTTGGAGTGTTTCAAGGATGTCTAGTTTCCTGCCTTTTGGTTGGATGTGTAGGATGCTGATACTTGTGTTGTTAACATGGTGTTTTGTTTCATGTAGGTGGGTGGCAATAGCTGATGTGTGGTATTTTTTGTTTTTTAATGCTGCCATGTGTTCTTTGAACCTAATCTCAAATGATCTCCCTGTCTGGCCTTATGTAGAAGCAGTCACAGTCTAAACATTTAATTTTGTATACGCCTGTGTGATGCAGAGGGTTTTGTGTGCTGATGTTGTGGGGTAATTTCTGTCCGATCCTGTTGTCTTGGTGCGAAGTTATCACGTGGTTCGTAATTATTTTCTTCGTACTGTGTCTTGTGGATTTCACTGCTTTTTGCTTTCTTTTTCACGTGCGCTTCGTCTTTTTCTTGCGTCGTCTTCCGAAAATATGAACTCTAGTTCCCTTAGAATACCTTTAAATGCTTCGACGTCATTGCCTCCGCGACCTACTAATGAATGCTGGTATTTCAATGGTAGCTTCATCGCGCATAATTTAATCAAATCTCCGTCACTGTATGGTACATCTAAGCATTGATTTTTGTTTTCCATTACTTCGAAAAATTTCACGGGACTCTTCTCTCCTGAATTGTCAAAATATGGGTTGTGCAATAATTCGTACTTCACTCTGTTCTGTGCTTCGCTGGACCAATATCGTGAGAGAAACTTCTCTCTGAAATCTTCGTACGATCGGCATGTCGCTGCAACATTCTGCATGGTTTCTGCGACTGTTCCTGACATGTGTGCACATATAAAGTCTAATTTGTGTGCTAGCGTCCAGTGTTCTGGTAATCCTACTCGGAATTGATCAATAAAAGTTCGTGGATGTAATGAGTTTCCTTCTCGAAAGTGTTGAAATTTTCTGACTGTGAGGAAATGATCGTTGTCGTACTTCGTCATAGTTCCATATGAAATTCGCGATTCTTCGCCACTTTTGTTTCTGATCATTTCTCTCGTCGTTCTTTCCGGTTGTGGTAAATCCATTGGATATTGTCCACTGTAACTTTCGCGTAGCCACGGTGCAGGCTGTCTGATTTCACATATGCTACTTTCCGCTTGTGACTGGAATCGCAAATGCATAATGTGTTCCTTAATTACTTGTGTGTCCGGTGCTGTTACAGATACAGACGTGGTTGCAGACTCAGTGCTTGTTCGATCCTGTTCACTACGCTCTTCAATGGTTTGCAACAACTCTGTTCGCAATTTCTGAAATTGTCGCTTCGTTTGCGCTTCTATTTTGACTATGCGGTTATCATATCTTTTCAGCGCCGCTTTTGTGATACGTTTGTGTAACACACTGTTTTCAACAATTTCACGCGCTGTACCTGCTGCTTGTCTAGTAATTTCGTTTATCTTTTTCTTTAGTTTCTTGACTTCTCCCTGGGTGTTGTTTCGTAATGTTTTGATCTCGTCCTGAGTGTCATTACGCAATGTTTGTACGTCCGCTTGTACCTTGTCAATGTCTGTTCTCAACTGATTGTCTTCAATATGACTTGGGTGTAACTGAATTTTTTTGTTTTGTTCTTTAATCTCACGCATTTGTCTCGTGGTTTCTGCAATTTGTTTCGTCGTTTCTGCATTCTGAATTTTAATTTGGTTCGCAATTGCTTTACTTTGCCTTGTCATGGTTTCCGTAATTAATTGCAATAATTCTGCCAGATTGGTGAGTCCTATTGCGTCTTCTACCGACGTCCTACGCTCTGTGCTTTCGCCCAAGTGTTGGTTCGCAACCGATTGCATTGAACTGTGCTGTGACACGTTTCTGCTCGCATTCCTTGTACTCTGTGGTAAGGGAATTCTGATTACTTGAACTATGGGTTCTACGTATTCAAGACGCAAGTTACAATCCTCATCGACTGTCTCTCTACTTTCCTGTTCCTCTGTCGTACGCTGACCTAGGTTTTCTGTGCCTTGGCGTACATTATCCTCGTTATGGTGCGTTATCTGTCCTATATCTCGCGATATTGCATCGTCTGTTGTACTGTCCTCTATTCTCTGTCCATTTTCATGCTGGGTCTCTACCTCAATTCGGTCAAGGTCTCGATCTGCCATTGCTAATCTTTCGGAATCCCTTATTTTCTGATTAAAAAGCAATTCACGCGCCCTACTTCGCGTCAACATGCGCTCATACGATCTCACGCTTTTCATAAACTTTTTGCACACACTACTTGACAAACCATTCACTTGCTTGTTGGGTCAGAATCAACTTGTCAACGAGGTATCCGCCGCCTGCGCGCTTGCATTGGAGAGAAAACTTAATTCTAACAATATTAAAATTCATAACTTAATTATGCTATTGTCTCTTCCAGAATGTCTCACATTTCTAGAATACTTTCTTACTATCTGTCACTGCAGCCACTGTTTTCGACTATGTATAACTTTTAAAAAAATTTTACCACGAAAATTTTTCAACAGGATATTTTTCTGACATATTTAGGCATGTGGTCGACCTTCCATCATGGTATTTTACCATCCTGGCAGGGTCGCCATTTTCTAAACATTCATGGCGGTGTCTGTTTGTTCTATATTGTGTCTCCCTACCGCTTTCGCGCAACGGCGCTCTGAGCTTGTTTTTTAGGGAATTGACTAGTTTGAACCTGGGACCTGTTGCTGGTAAGGAGACGCCAGACCACACACGACGTGTAGAATTCAGAAGAGTTCAGTGAGACTAGCGATGATATAACCAAATACTTAATGATCTCAGCGTCAGCTCCACTGTACTCCCTGTAAAACAATCTTAATACTAACTAAATTTAGTGGAAGTGGTTCGAGGCTTTCCTATTTTTAGTTAGCTGGTAAAATAACGTAGAAAAAGCAGTTACGTTTACCATGTTGTTGTCTTCAGTCCTGAGACTGGTTTGATGCAGCTCTCCATGCTACTCTGTCCTGTGCAAGATTCTTCATCTCCCAGTACCTACTGCAGCCTACATCCTTCTGAATCTGCTTAGTGTATTCATCTCTTGGTCTCCCTCTACGATTTTTACCCTCCACGCTGCCCTCCAATACTAAATTGGTGATCCCTTGATGCCTCAGAACTTGTCCTACCAACCGATCCCTTCTTCTGGTCAACTTGTGCGACAAACTTCTCTTCTCCCCAATCCTATTCAATACTTCCTCATTAGTTATGTGATCTACCCATCTAATTTTCAGCATGCTTCTGTAGCACCACATTTCGAAAGCTTCTATTCTCTTCTTGTCCAAACTATTTATCGTCCATGTTTCACTTCCATACTTGGCTACACTCCATACAAATACTTTCAGAAATGACTTCCTGACACTTAAATCTATACTCAATGTTAACAAATTTTTCTTCTTCAGAAACGTTTCCCTTGCCATTGCCAGTCTACATTTAATATCCTCTCAACTTCGACCATCATCAGTTATTTTGCTCCCCAAATAGCAAAACGCCTTTACTACTTTAAGTGTCTCATTTCCTAATCTAATTCCCTCAGAATCACCCGACTTAATTCGACTACATTCCATTATTCTCGTTTTGCTTTTGTTGATGTTCATCTTATATACTCCTCTCAAGACACTGTCCATTCCGTCCAACTGCTCTTCCAAGTCCTTTGCAGTCTCTGACAGAATTACAATGTCATCGGCGAACCTCAAAGTTTTTCTTTCATCTCCATGGATTTTAATACCTACTCCGAATTTTCCTTTTGTTTCCTTCACTGGTTGCTCAATATACAGATTGAATAACATCGGGGAGAGACTACAACCTTGTCTCACTCCCTTCTCAACCACTGCTTCCCTTTCGTGCCCCTGGACTCTTATAACTGCCACCTGGTTTCTGTACAAATTGTACGTTTACCATTGGAAATTTTATTCTACTCACAAAACATTGTTTATAAATTGCACTCTTGATAAAAGGAAATGTTTTAATACAGGATGGTAAAAACCAACTGCGTTCAAAACAAAAATGGAAGGTGTTGGATTTGCCTGACACCTTACAGAATCATAAGTTGATTTTTGAAAGCGTACGTAGTGTACGTGATACCTCTGTCAGGAGAATCCTCGTCACCTCTAGAAATAAACTTTCCGCAGACGAAAGGCGTCGGGGCTATCCGAGCTGTGTGGAGTAAAGCCGAACGGATGAATGCCAATCGCTGTCTGACTATGTGGTTGATTGGTTTTGTGAATGATCAGCGTTGTTATAATTACTAGCGAAGTCCATAGATTCAGACTACCAGAAGGAAATAAACGACTGACAGGAACAACAAGTGAGGAAGATTACGTACTATCTTCAAGGTGTACCCAAGAAAATGATATTTTGACAGAAAATGTTTGGCCAGATCGCTACACTAGTAAGGACGAATTGCACAGTACCCGGCTAGCAGCCGCTTAAGTTCTATTCTGGAAGTAACGCGGAAATCGTGTTGTACGAACACGAAACAACGCCTAACCGGAAAACAATGGCAGGATAACTAAACCTGTGATTCTGGCAGCATTACTGAAATTAATCGGGGAACAAATTTGGCAATGGTAGGAATGACTGCAGAATTGCTGATGACAAGATTGTTTGTTAGAACGAGGAAGGAGGAGAAACGGGGACATCACACAAATCACGGAAGAAGAAGACGATTCCAAATTTATATAAAAATTTCGTAATACTACTTTTCGATCTCATGCTTGAGAAGCTGGTGTGTATGGTTTAAATGGCTCTGACAAAGGAACCTCCACATCGCACCCCCTCAGATTTAGTTATAAGTTGGCACAGTGGATAGGCCTTGAAAAACTGATCCCAGAGGCACCACAAGACATTTCAACTTCCACTGTTCTGAATAAAGTTTGATGGCATCCAGTACAAAATATACACGTTTCAAATCCACAGAGCGAAATACAGCCACGTGCGATAGAAGCATGCTTTATCAAGAGGCGTGACATTGCACTTCGGCACACTTAAGACGAAATAACTTGTCTTATATTTCCATCCTTCGCATGGAGTGCAGCCTTCGCAAGGAGTGGAGCCTTCACATGCATTGCAGCCTTCGCAAGGAGTACAGCCTTCGCAAGGAGTACAGCATTCGCAAGGAGTACAGCATTCGCAATGAGTGGAGCCTTCGCAATGAGTGCAGCCTTCGCATGGAGTGCAGCATTCTCAAAGAGTGCCGCCTTTGCATGGAGTGTGGCCTTTGCATGGTTTTCAGCCTTCACATGGAGTGCAGCCTTCACATAGAGTGCAGCCATTCATATGGAATGCAGCCTTCACATGGAGTGCAGCCTTCACATGGAGTGCTGCCTTCGCATGGAGTGCTGCCTTCACATGGACTGCAGCCACAAGGTGTGTTGTCCTCAAAATGTGAGCTTTCCTTCTCAAGGAGTGCAGCCTTTGCAAGGAGTGCAGCCTTTGCAAGGAGTGCAGCCTTTGCAAGGAATGCAGCCTTCGCAAGGAGTGCAGCCTTCACAAGGAATGCAGCCTTCACATTAATTGCTGCCTTCGCAAGGAGTACAGCCTTCGCAAGGAGTGCAGCATTCGCAAGGAGTGCAGCATTCGCAAGGATTGGAGCCTTCGCAAGGAGTGCAGCCTTTGCATGGAATGCAGCCTTCGCAAAGAGTGCCGCCTTTGCATGGAGTGTGGCCTTTGCACGGATTTCAGCCTTCACATGGAGTGCAGCCTTAACATGGAGTGAAACCTTCACATGGAGTGTAGCCTTCCCAATGGAGTGCAACATTGGCATGGAGTGTAGCCTTCGCAAGGAGTGCATCAGTCGCATGGGGTGCAGCCTTCACACCTACAGCAGCATTCGCATGGGGTACAGCCTTCGTATCTAGTGCAGGCATTCACATGGAGTGCAGCCTACACATGAAGTGCAGCCTTCACATGGAGTACAGCCTTCAGAAGGAGTGCAGCCATTCATATGGAATGCAGCCTTCACATGGAGTGCAGCCTTCACATGGAGTGCTGCCTTCGCATTGAGTCCAGCTTTCACATGGACTGCAGCCACAAGGTGTGCTGTCCTCAAAAGATGAGCTTTCCATCACAAGGAGTGCAGCCTTTGCAAGGAGTGGAGCCTTTGCTAGGAGTGCAGCCTTTGCAAGGAGTGCAGCCTTTGCAAGGAGTGCAGCCTTCGCAAGGAATGCAGCCTTCACATGCATTGCAGCCTTCGCAAGGAGTACAGCCTTTGCAAGGAGTGCAGCATTCGCAAGGAGTGCAGCATTCGCATGGGGTGCTGCCTTCACACCTACAGAAGCATTCGCATGGGGTACAGCCTTCGTATGTAGTGCAGGCATTCACATGGAGTGCAGCCTACACATGAAGTGCAGCCTTCACATGGAGTGCAGCCTTCACATGGAGTGCAGCCATTCATATGGACTGCAGCCTTCACATGGAGTGCAGCCTTCACATGGAGTGCTGCCTTCGCATGGTGTGCTGCCTTCACATGGACTGCAGCCGCAAGGTGTGTTGTCCTCAAAAGATGAGCTTTTCTTCACAAGGAGTGCAGCCTTTGCAAGGAGTGGAGCCTTTGCAAGGAGTGCAGCCTTTGCAAGGAGTGCTGCCTTCGCAAGGAGTGCAGCCTTCGCAAGGAATGCAGCTTTCACATGCATTGCAGCCTTCGCAAGGAGTACAGCCTTCGCATGGAGTGCAGCATTCGCAAGGAGTGCAGCATTCGCAAGGAGTGGAGCCTTCGCAAGGAGTGCAGCCTTCGCTTGGAGTGCAGCCTTCGCAAAGAGTGCCGCCTTCGCATGGAGTGTGGACTTTGCATGGATTGCAGCATTCGCAAGGAGTGCAGCCTTCACATGGAGTGAAGCCTTCACATGGAGTGTAGCCTTCCCAATGGAGAGCAACATTGGCATGGAGTGTAGCCTTCGCAAGGAGTGCATCAGTCACATGAGGTGCAGCCTTCACACCTACAGCAGCATTCGCATGGGGTACAGCCTTCGTATGTAGTGCAGGCATTCACATGGAGTGCAGCCTACACATGAAGTACAGCCTTCACATGGCGTGCAGCCTTCACATAGAGTACAGCCATACATATGGAATGCAGCCTTCACATGGAGTGCAGCCTTCACATGGAGTGCTGCCTTCGCATGGAGTGCTGCCTTCACATGGACTGCAGCCACAATGTGTGTTGTCCTCAAAAGATGAGCTTTCCTTCACAAGGAGTGCAGCCTTTTCAAGGTGTGGAGCCTTTGCAAGGAGTGCAGCCTTTGCAAGGAGTGCAGCCTTTGCAAGGAGTGCTGCCTTCGCAAGGAATGCAGCCTTCACATGCATTGCAGCCTTTGCAAGGAGTACAGCCTTTGCAAGGAGTGCAGCATTCGCAAGGAGTGCAGCATTCGCAAGGAGTGCAGCATTCGCAAGGAGTGCAGCATTTGCAAGGAGTGGAGCCTTCGGAAGGAGTGCGGCCTTCGCATGGAGTGCAGCCTTCGCAAAGAGTGCCGCCTTTGCATGGAGTGTGGCCTTTGCATGGATTTCAGAATTCTCGTGGAGTGCAGCCTTCACATGGAGTGAAGCCTTCATATGGAGTGTAGCCTTCCCAATGGAGTGCAACATTGGCATGGAGTGTAGCCTTCGCAAGGAGTGCATCAGTCACATGGGGTGCAGCCTTCACACCTACAGCTGCATTTGCATGGGGTACAGCCTTCGTATGTAGTGCAGGCATTCACATGGAGTGCAGCCTACACATGAAGTGCAGCCTTCACATGGAGTGCAGCCTTCACATGGAGTGCAGCCATTCATATGTAATACAGCCTTCACATGGAGTGCAGCCTTCACATGGAGTGCTGCCTTCGCATATAGTGCAGCCTTCACATGGACTGCAGCCACAAGGTGTGTTGTCCCCAAAAGATGAGCTTTCCTTCACAAGGAGTGCAGCCTTTGCAAGGAGTGGAGCCTTTGCAAGGAGTGGAGCCTTTGCAAGGAGTGCAGCCTTTGCAAGGAGTGCAGCCTTTGCAAGGAGTGCAGCCTTCGCAAGGAATGCAGCCTTCACATGCATTGCAGATTTCGCAAGGAGTACAGCCTTCGCAAGGAGTTCAGCATTCGCAAGGAGTGCAGCATTCGCAAGGAGTGGAGCCTTCGCAAGGAGTGCAGCCTTCACATGGAGTGCAGCCTTCGCAAAGAGTGGAGCCTTCACATGCATTGCAGCCTTCGCAAGGAGTACAGCCTTCGCAAGGAGTACAGCATTCGCAAGGAGTACAGCATTCGCAATGAGTGGAGCCTTCGCAATGAGTGCAGCCTTCGCATGGAGTGCAGCATTCTCAAAGGGTGCCGCCTTTGCATGGAGTGTGGCCTTTGCATGGTTTTCAGCCTTCACATGGAGTGCAGCCTTCACATAGAGTGCAGCCATTCATATGGAATGCAGCCTTCACATGGAGTGCAGCCTTCACATGGAGTGCTGCCTTCGCATGGAGTGCTGCCTTCACATGGACTGCAGCCACAAGGTGTGTTGTCCTCAAAATGTGAGCTTTCCTTCTCAAGGAGTGCAGCCTTTGCAAGGAGTGCAGCCTTTGCAAGGAGTGCAGCCTTTGCAAGGAATGCAGCCTTCGCAAGGAGTGCAGCCTTCGCAAGGAATGCAGCCTTCACATTCATTGCTGCCTTCGCAAGGAGTACAGCCTTCGCAAGGAGTGCAGCATTCGCAAGGAGTGCAGCATTCGCAAGGATTGGAGCCTTCGCAAGGAGTGCAGCCTTTGCATGGAATGCAGCCTTCGCAAAGAGTGCCGCCTTTGCATGGAGTGTGGCCTTTGCACGGATTTCAGCCTTCACATGGAGTGCAGCCTTAACATGGAGTGAAACCTTCACATGGAGTGTAGCCTTCCCAATGGAGTGCAACATTGGCATGGAGTGTAGCCTTCGCAAGGAGTGCATCAGTCGCATGGGGTGCAGCCTTCACACCTACAGCAGCATTCACATGGGGTACAGCCTTCGTATGTAGTGCAGGCATTCACATGGAGTGCAGCCTACACATGAAGTGCAGCCTTCACATGGAGTACAGCCTTCAGAAGGAGTGCAGCCATTCATATGGAATGCAGCCTTCACATGGAGTGCAGCCTTCACATGGAGTGCTGCCTTCGCATTGAGTCCAGCTTTCACATGGACTGCAGCCACAAGGTGTGTTGTCCTCAAAAGATGAGCTTTCCGTCACAAGGAGTGCTGCCTTTGCAAGGAGTGGAGCCTTTGCTAGGAGTGCAGCCTTTGCAAGGAGTGCAGCCTTTGCAAGGAGTGCAGCCTTCGCAAGGAATGCAGCCTTCACATGCATTGCAGCCTTCGCAAGGAGTACAGCCTTTGCAAGGAGTGCAGCATTCGCAAGGAGTGCAGCATTCGCATGGGGTGCTGCCTTCACACCTACAGAAGCATTCGCATGGGGTACAGCCTTCGTATGTAGTGCAGGCATTCACATGGAGTGCAGCCTACACATGAAGTGCAGCCTTCACATGGAGTGCAGCCTTCACATGGAGTGCAGCCATTCATATGGACTGCAGCCTTCACATGGAGTGCAGCCTTCACATGGAGTGCTGCCTTCGCATGGTGTGCTGCCTTCACATGGACTGCAGCCGCAAGGTGTGTTGTCCTCAAAAGATGAGCTTTTCTTCACAAGGAGTGCAGCCTTTGCAAGGAGTGGAGCCTTTGCAAGGAGTGCAGCCTTTGCAAGGAGTGCTGCCTTCGCAAGGAGTGCAGCCTTCGCAAGGAATGCAGCTTTCACATGCATTGCAGCCATCGCAAGGAGTACAGCCTTCGCATGGAGTGCAGCATTCGCAAGGAGTGCAGCATTCGCAAGGAGTGGAGCCTTCGCAAGGAGTGCAGCCTTCGCTTGGAGTGCAGCCTTCGCAAAGAGTGCCGCCTTCGCATGGAGTGTGGACTTTGCATGGATTGCAGCATTCGCAAGGAGTGCAGCCTTCACATGGAGTGAAGCCTTCACATGGAGTGTAGCCTTCCCAATGGAGAGCAACATTGGCATGGAGTGTAGCCTTCGCAAGGAGTGCATCAGTCACATGAGGTGCAGCCTTCACACCTACAGCAGCATTCGCATGGGGTACAGCCTTCGTATGTAGTGCAGGCATTCACATGGAGTGCAGCCTACACATGAAGTACAGCCTTCACATGGCGTGCAGCCTTCACATAGAGTACAGCCATACATATGGAATGCAGCCTTCACATGGAGTGCAGCCTTCACATGGAGTGCTGCCTTCGCATGGAGTGCTGCCTTCACATGGACTGCAGCCACAATGTGTGTTGTCCTCAAAAGATGAGCTTTCCTTCACAAGGAGTGCAGCCTTTTCAAGGTGTGGAGCCTTTGCAAGGAGTGCAGCCTTTGCAAGGAGTGCAGCCTTTGCAAGGAGTGCTGCCTTCGCAAGGAATGCAGCCTTCACATGCATTGCAGCCTTTGCAAGGAGTACAGCCTTTGCAAGGAGTGCAGCATTCGCAAGGAGTGCAGCATTCGCAAGGAGTGCAGCATTCGCAAGGAGTGCAGCATTTGCAAGGAGTGGAGCCTTCGGAAGGAGTGCGGCCTTCGCATGGAGTGCAGCCTTCGCAAAGAGTGCCGCCTTTGCATGGAGTGTGGCCTTTGCATGGATTTCAGAATTCTCGTGGAGTGCAGCCTTCACAAGGAGTGAAGCCTTCATATGGAGTGTAGCCTTCCCAATGGAGTGCAACATTGGCATGGAGTGAAGCCTTCGCAAGGAGTGCATCAGTCGCATGGGGTGCAGCCTTCACACCTACAGCTGCATTTGCATGGGGTACAGCCTTCGTATGTAGTGCAGGCATTCACATGGAGTGCAGCCTACATATGAAGTGCAGCCTTCACATGGAGTGCAGCCTTCACATGGAGTGCAGCCATTCATATGTAATACAGCCTTCACATGGAGTGCACCCTTCACATGGAGTGCAGCCATTCATATTTAATGCAGCCTTCACATGGAGTGCAGCCTTCACATGGAGTGCTGCCTTCGCATGGAGTGCTGCCTTCACATGGACTGCAGCCACAAGGTGTGTTGTCCTCAAAATATGAGCTTTCCTTCACAAGGAGTGCATCCTTTGCAAGGAGTGCAGCCTTTGCAAGGAGTGCAGCCTTTGCAAGGAGTGCAGCCTTCGCAAGGAATGCAGCCTTCACATGCATTGCAGCCTTCGCAAGGAGTACAGCCTTCGCAAGGTGTGCAGCATTCGCAAGGAGTGCAGCATTCGCAAGGAGTGGAGCCTTCGCAAGGAGTGGAGCCTTCACATGCATTGCAGCCTTCGCAAGGAGTACAGCCTTTGCAAGGAGTGCAGCATTCGCAAGGAGTGCAGCATTCGCAAAGAGTGGAGCCTTCGCAAGCAGTGCAGCCTTCGCATGGAGTGGAGCATTCTCCAAGAGTGCCGCCATTGCATGGAGTGTGGCCTTTGCATGGATTTCAGCCTTAACATGGAGTGCAGCCTTCACATGGAGTTAAGCCTTCATATGGAGTGTAGCCTTCGCAATGGAGTGCAACATTGACATGGAGTGTAGCCTTCGCAAGGAGTGCATCAGTCGCATGGGGTGCAGCCTTCACACCTACAGCAGCATTTGCATGGGTTACAGCCTTCATATGTAGTGCAGGCATTCACATGGAGTGCAGCCTACACATGAAGTGCAGACTTCACATGGAGTGCAGCCTTCACATGGAGTGCAGCCATTCATATGGAATGCAGCCTTCACATGGAGTGCTGCCTTCGCATGGAGTGCTGCCTTCACATGGACTGCAGCCACAAGGTGTGTTGTCCTCAAAATATGAGCTTTCCTTCACAAGGAGTGCAGCCTTTGCAAGGAGTGCAGCCTTCGCAAGGAGTGCAGCCTTCACAAGGAATGCAGCCTTCACATGCATTGCAGCCTTTGCAAGGAGTACAGCCTTCGCAAGGAGTGCAGCCTTCGCAAGGAATGCAGCCTTCACATGCATTGCAGCCTTCGTGAGGAGTACAGCCTTCGCAAGGAGTGCAGCATTCGCAAGGGATGCAGCATTCGCATGGAGTGGAGCCTTCGCAAGGAGTGCAGCCTTTGCATGGAGTGCAGCCTTCGCAAAGAGTGCCGCCTTTGCATGGAGTGTGGCCTTTGCATGGATTTCATCTTTCACATGGAGTGCAGCCTTCACATGGAGTGAAGCCTTCACATGGAGTGCAGCCATTCATATGGAATGCAGCCTTCACATGGAGTGCAGCCTTCACATGGAGTGCTGCCTCCGCATGGAGTGCTGCCTTCACATGGACTGCAGCCACAAGGTGTGTTGTCCTCAAAAGATGAGCTTTCCTTCACAAGGAGTGCAGCCTTTGCAAGGAGTGGAGCCTTTGCAAGGAGTGCAGCCTTTGCAAAGAGAGCAGCCTTTGCAAGGAGTGCAGCCTTCGCAAGGAATGCAGCCTTCACATGCATTGCAGCCTTTGCAAGGAGCACAGCCTTTGCAAGGAGTACAGCATTCGTAAGGAGTGCAGCATTCGCAAGGAGGGGAGCGTTTGCAAGTAGTGAAGCCTTCACATGCATTGCAGCCTTTGCAAGGAGTACAGCCGTCGCAAGGAGTACAGCATTCGCAAGGAGTGCAGCATTCGCAAGGAGGGGAGCGTTTGCAAGTAGTGCAGCCTTCACATGCATTGCAGCCTTCACAAGGAGTACAGCCTTCGCAAGGAGTGCAGCATTCGCAAGGAGTGCAGCATTCGCAAGGAGTGCAGCATTCGCAAGGAGTGGAGCCTTTGCATGGAGTGCAGCCTTCGCAAAGAGTGCCGCCTTTGCATGGAGTGTGGCCTTTGCATGGTTTTCAGCCTTCACATGGAGTGCAGCCTTCACATGGAATGAAGCCTTCACATGGAGTGTAGCCTTCCCAATGGAGTGCAACATTGGCATGGAGTGTAGCTTTCGCAAGGAGTGCATCAGTCACATGGGGTGCAGCCTTCACAACTACAGCAGCATCAGCATGGGGTACAGCCTTCGTATGTAGTGCAGGCATTCACATGGAGTGCAGCCTACACATGAAGTGCAGCCTACACATGAAGTGCAGCCTTCACATGGAGTGCTGCCTTCGCATGGAGTACTGCCTTCACATGGACTGCAGCCACAAGGTGTGTTGTCCTCAAAAGATGAGCTTTCCTTCACAAGGAGTGCAGCCTTTGCAAGGAGTGGAAACTTTGCAAGGAATGCAGCCTTTGCAAGGAGTGCAGCCTTTGCGACTAGTGCAGCCTTCGCAAGGAATGCAGCCTTCACATGCATTGCAGCCTTTGCAAGGAGTGCAGCATTCGCAAGGAGTGCAGCATTCGCAAGGAGTGGAGCCTTCGCAAGGAGTGCAGCCTTCACATGCATTGCAGCCTTCGCAAGGAGTACAGCCTTCGCAAGGAGTGCAGCATTCGCAAGAAGTGCAGCATTCGCAAGGAGTGGAGCCTTTGCAAGGAGTGCGGCGTTCGCATGGGGTGCAGCCTTCGCATGGTGTGTGGCCTTTGCAAGGATTTCAGCCTTCACATGTAGTGCAGCCTTCACATGGAGTGAAGCCTTCACATGGAGTGTAGCCTTCGCAATGGAGTGCAGCATTGGCATGGAGTGTAGCCTTCGCAATGAGTGCATCAGTCGCATGGGGTGCAGCCTTCACACCTACAGCAGCATTCGCAAGGGGTACAGCCTTCGTATGTAGTGCAGGCATACACTTGTAGTGCAGCCTACACATGAAGTGCAGCCTTCACATGGAGTGCAGCCTTCACATGGAGTGCAGCCATTCACATGGATTGCAGCCTTCACATGGAGTGCAGCCTTCACATGGAGTGAAGCCTTCACATGGAGTGTAGCCTTCCCAATGGAGTGCAACATTGGCATGGAGTGTAGCCTTCGCAAGGAGTGCATCAGTCGCATGGGGTGCAGCCTTCACACCTACAGCAGCATTCGCATCGAGTACAGCCCTCGTATGTAGTGCAGGCATTGACATGTAGTGCAGCCTACACATGAAGTGCAGCCTTCACATGGAGTGCGCCCTCACATGGAGTGCAGCCATTCATATGGAATGCAGCCTTCACATGGAGTGCAGCCTTCATATGGAATGCAGCCTTCACATGGAGTGCAGCCTTCAGATGGAGTGCTGCCTTCGCATGGAGTGCTGCCTTCGCATGGAGTGCTGCCTTCACATGGACTGCAGCCACAAGGTGTGTTGTCCTCAAAAGATGAGCTTTCCTTCACAAGGAGTGCAGCCTTTGCAAGGAGTGGAGCCTTTGCAAGGAGTGCAGCCTTTGCAAGGAGTGCAGCCTTTGCAAGGAGTGCAGCCTTCGCAAGGAATGCAGCCTTCACATGCATTGCAGCCTTTGGAAGGAGTACAGCCTTTGCAGGGAGTACAGCATTCGCAAGGAGTGCAGCATTTGCAAGGAATGGAGCGTTCGCAAGGAGTGCAGCCTTCACATGCATTGCAGCCTTCGCAAGGAGTACAGCTTTCGCAAGGAGTGCAGCATTCGCAAGGAGTGCAGCATTCGCAAGGAGTGCAGCCTTCGCAAGGAGTGGAGCCTTCGCATGGAGTGCAGCCTTCGCAAAGAGTGCCGCCTTTGCATGGAGTGTGGCCTTTGCATGGACTGCAGCCTTCACATGGAGTGCAGCCTTCACATGGAGTGAAGCCTTCACATGGAGTGTAGCCTTCACAATGGAGTGCAACATTGACATGGAGTGTAGCCTTCGCAAGGCGTGCGTCAGTCGCATGGGGTGCAGCCTTCACACCTACAGCAGCATTCGCATGGGGTACAGCCTTCGTATGTAGTGCAGGCATTCACATGGAGTGCAGCCTACACATGAAGTGCAGCCTTCACATGGAGTGCAGCCTTTGCAAGGAATGCAGCTTTCACATGCATTGCAGCCTTCGCAAGGAGTACTGCCTTAGCAAAGAGTGCAGCCATCGCAAGGAGTGTAGCCTTCGCAAGGAGTACAGCCTTCGCATGGAGTGCAGCCTTCGCAAAGAGTGCCGCCTTCGCATGGAGTGTGGCCTTTGCATGGATTTCAGCCTTCACATGGAGTGCAGCCTTCACATGGAGTGAAGCCTTCACATGGAGTGTAGCCTTCCCAATGGAGTGCAACATTGGCATGGAGTGTATCCTTCACAAGGAGTGCATCAGTCATAAGGGGTGCAGCCTTCACACCTACAGCAGCATTTGCTTGGGGTACAGCCTTCGTATGTAGTGCAGGCATTCACATGGAGTGCAGCCTACACATGAAGTGCAGCCTTCACATGGAGTGCAGCCTTCACATGGAGTGCAGCCATTCATATGGAATGCAGCCTTCACATGGAGTGCAGCCTTCAGATGGAGTGCTGCCTTCGCATGGAGTGCTGCCTTCACATGGACTGCAGCCACAAGGTGTGTTGTCCTCAAAAGATGAGCTTTCCTTCACAAGGAGTGCAGCCTTTGCAAGGCATGCTGTCTTTACAAGGCGTGCTGTCTTTGAAAGACGTGCTGTGTTTGCAAGGTGTGCTGTCTTGTCAATATGCGCTGTCTTGGCCAGGCGTGCTGTCTTGGAGAGACGTGCAGTTTTGTGAAGACATGCTGTCTTGTCAAGGCGTGCAAAGTTTCTCATGCATGCTGTATTGGGCAGGTGTGCTGTCTTGGCAAGGCATGCTGTCTTGGCAAGGTGTATTGTCTTGGCAATGTGTGCAGTCTTCGCAAGGTGTGCTGTCTTATCAAGGTTTGCTGTCTTATCAAGGTGTGCCATCTAGGCAACATGTGCTGTCTTGGCAAGGTATGCTGTCTTGGCAAGGTGTGCATTCTTGGCAAGGCGTGCTGTCTTCACAAGGCGTGCTGTCTTGGCAATGTGTGCTGTCTTTGCAACATGTGCTGTCTTGTTAATTCATGCTGTCTTCGCCAGGTGTGCTGTCTTGGAGAGACATGCAGTTTTGTGAAGGCGTGGTGTCTTGTCAAGGCGTGCAGTGTTGGCCAGACGTGCTGTATTGGTCAGGCGTGATGTCTTGGCAAGGCATGCTGTCTTGACAAAGCGTGTTGTGTTGGCAAGACTTGCTGTTATGGCAAGGCATGTTGCCTTGGCAACATGTGTTGCCTTGGCAAGGCATGCTATCTTGGCAAGGCATGCTTTCTTTGCAAGACATGCTGTCTTTGCAAGGTGTGCTGTCTGTGCAAGGTGTGCTGTCTTGGCAACATGTGCCGTCTTGGCGAGGTGTGCTGTCTTGGCAAGGTGTGCTGTCTTGGCAAGGTATGCTGTTTTAGCAAGGTGTTCTGTCTTGGCAAGGCGTGCTGTATTGGCAAGGCATGCTGTCCTGGAAAGGCGTGCTGTCTTGACAAGGTGAGTTGTCTTGGCAAGACTTGCTGTTATGGCAAGGCATGTTGCCTTGGCAACACGTGTTGCCTTGGCAAGGCATGCTATCTTGGCAAGGCATGCTGTCTTTGCAAGGCATGCTGTCTTTGCAAGGTGTGCTGTCTTGGCAAGGCGTGCTGTCTGTGCATAGTGTGCTGTCTTGGCAACATGTGCCATCTTGGCAAGGTGTGCTGTCTTGGCAAGTTGTGCTGTCTTGGCAAGGCATGCTGTCTTGGGAAAGCATTTGTCTTGGCAAGGCATGCAGTTTTGGCAAGCTGTGCAGTCTTAGCTTGGCGTGCTGTCATAGCAATCCATGCTGTTTTAGCAAGCCGTGCTTTCTTAGCTTGTTCTGCCTTGGCCAAATGCGTTGCCTTGGCAAGGCGTGCTGTCTTTCAAGGCGTGCTGTTTTGACAAGGCGTGTTGTCTTGTCAAGGTGTGCTGTCATGGCAAAGTGTGCTGTCTTAACGAGGCATATTTTTTTGACATGGCATACTGTCTTGGCCAGGAGTGTTGACTTCCGAACACGTGATTTATTGGCAAGGCGTGCTGTCTTTCAAGGTGTGCTGTCTTGGCAAGGTGTGCAGACTTGTGAATACCCGCTGTCTTGGCCAGGTGTGCTGTCTTGAAGAGACGTGCAGTTTTGTGACGGCGTGCTGTCTTGTCAAGGCGTGCCGTGTTGGCCAGGCAAGCTGTATTGGTCAGGCGTGCTGTCTTGATGAGGCATGCTGCCTTGGCAAGGTATTCCTTCTTGGCAAGGTGTGATGTCTTGCCAAGGCATTCTTTCTTGGCAAGGTGTGCTGTCTTTGCAAGGCATGCTGTTTTCGAAAGGCATGCTGTCTTGGCAAGGTGTGCTGTCATGGCAAGGTGTGCTGTCATGGCAAGGTGTGCTGTCTTGGGAAGGTGTGCTGTCTTTGCAAGGCGTGCTGTCCTCGCAAGGTGTGCTGTCCTGGCAAGGCGTGCTGTCCTGGCAAGGCGTGCTGACCTGGCAAGCCGTGCTGCCAAACAAGGTGTGCTGCCATGGCAAGGTGTGCTGTCTTGGCAAGGCGTGCTGTCTTGACAAGGCGTGCTGTCTTGGCAAGGCTTGCTGTCTTGGCAATGCGTGCTGTCTTGGAAAAGTGTGCTGACTTGGAGAGGCTTGCTCTCTTGGCTAGCCATGCTGTCCTCGCCAGGCGTGCTGTCTTGGCAAGGCGTGCTGTCTTGGCTAGTCTTTCAGTCTTTCCAAGTTGTGCTGTCTTCGCAAGATGTCCTTTTTTGGAAGGCATACCCTCTTGTCAGGTCGTGATGTCTCTGCATTATGTGATGTCTTGGCAATGTGTGCTGAATTAGCAAGGTAAGTAGTCTTGGCAAAGCGTGCTTTATTGGCAAGTGAACCATCTTGGCAAAGTGGGCCATCTTGGCAAATCATTCCGTTTTGGCAAGGTGTGCTGTCTTGACAAGGCATGCTGTCTTTGCAAGGCATTGTGTCTTGGCAAGGCATGCTGTCTTGGCGAGGTTTGCTGTCTTGGCAAGGTGTGCTGTTTTGACAAGGCATGCTGTCATTGCAAGGTGTGCTGTCATGGCAACGCTTGCTGTCTTGGTCTGCTGTCTTGCCGAGGCATGCTGTCTTTGCAAGGAGTGCTTTCTTGACAAAGCGAGCTGTCTTGACAAGGCGAACTGTCTTGCAAGGCGTGCTGTCTTAGCATGGCGTTCTGTATTGGCAAGGTGTGCTGTTTTTGCAGGGTTGCTTTCTTGGCAAGGCATGGCGTGGTGTCTTGGCAAGGTGTGCTGACTTGACAAGGCGTGCTGTCTTGACAAGGCATTCTGTCTTAACAAGGCATGCTGTCTTGGCAAGGCGTACTGTCTTGCCAAGGCATGCTGTCCTGGCAAGGTGTGCTGTCTTGGCAAGGTGGCTGTCTTTGCAAGGCGTGCTGTATTGGCAAGGTGTGCTGTCTTTGTAGGGTTGCTGTCTCGGCAAGGTGTGCTGTTGTTGCAAGGTGTGCTGTCTTGGCAAGGTGTGCTGTCTACGTCTGCTGTCTTGGCGAGGCTTGCTGTCTTCGCAAGGCGTGCTCTCTTGGCAAAGCGCGCTGTCTTGACAAGGCATGCTGTTTTCGCATGGCGTGGTGTCTTGGCAAGGTGTGCTGTCTTGGCAAGGAGTGTTGACTTGGCAAGGCGTGTTAACTTGGCAATGCGGGCTGTCTTTGCAAGTCGTGCTGAATTGGCAAGGCGTGCTGTCTTGGCAAGGCTTGCTCTCCTGGCATGGCGTGCTGTATTCACTAGTCATGCTGTATTTATAAGGCGTGCTGTCTTCAGATGGTGTGCTGTCTTGGCAAGGCGTGCTGTCTTGGAAAGGCATGCTGTCTTTGCAAGCCATGCTGTCTTGGCGTACTGTCTTGGCCAGGCCAGCTGTAATGGCCAGGTGTGCTGTCTTGATGAGGCGTGCTGTCTTGGCAAGGTATGGTGTCTTGGCAAGGTTTGCTGTCTTGGCAAGGTGTGTTGACTTGGCAAGGCGTGTTGTCTTGGCAATGCGTGCTGTCTTCACAAAGAGTGCTGCATTGGCAAGGCATGCTGTCTTTGCAGGGTTGCTGTCTCGGCAAGGCGTGCTGTCGTTACAAGGTGTGCTGTCTTGGCAAGGAGTGCTGTCTTGGCAAGGCGTACTGTCTTGGCCAGGCGAGCTGTATTGGCCAGGTGTGCTGTCTTGATGAGACGTGTGCTGTGTTGGCTAGGCGTGTTGTCTTGGCAAGGTGTGCTGTCTTGGCAAGGTGTGTTGACTTGGCAAGGCGTGTTGACTTGGCAATGTGTGCTGTCTTGGCTAGCTATGCTCTCTTGGACAGACGTGCAGTTTTGTCAAGCTGTGCTGTCTTGTCAATGCGTAATGTCTTGGCCAATCGAGCTGTATTGGCCAGGTGTGCTGTCTTGGCAAGGCTTGCTCTCCTGCCATGGCGTGCTGTCTTGACTAGTCGTGCTGTATTTATAAGGTGTGCTGTCTTCGGATGGTGTGCTGTGTTGGCAAGGCGTGCAGTCTTGGCAAGGCATGCTGTCTTTGCAAGGCATGCTGTCTTGTCAAGGCGTAGTGTCTTGGCCAGGCGAGCTGTATTGGCCAGGTGTGCTGTCTTGATGAGGCGTGCTGTCTTGGCTAGGCGTGCTGTCTTGGCAAGGTATGGTGCCTTGGCAAGGTTTCCTGTCTTGGCAAGGTGTGTTGACTTGGCAAGGCGTGTTGACTTGGCAATGCGTGCTGTCTTCACAAGGAGTTCTGTATTGGCAAGGCATGCTGTCTTTGCAAGGCGTGCTCTCTTAGCAAAGCATGCTGTCTTGACAAGGCATGCTGTTTTGGCATGGCGTGGTGTCTTGGCAAGGTGTGCTGTCTTGACAAGGCGTCCTGTATTGACAAGGCGTTCTGTCTTGCCAAGGCGTGCTCTCTTGGCAAGGCGTACTGTCTTTGCAGGTCGTGCTGTCCTGGCAAGGCGTGCTGTTTTATCAATGCAATCTGTCTTGGCCAGTCGTGCTGTCTTGGGCAGACGTTCAGTTTTGTCACGCAGTGCTGTCTTCTCAAGGCTTACTGTCTTGGACTGGCGAGCTGTATTGGCCAGGTGTGCTGTCTTGATGAGGCGTGCTGTGTTGGCTAGGCGTGTTGTCTTGGCAAGGTGAACTGTCTTGGCAAGGTGTGTTGACTTGGCAAGGCGTGTTGACTTGGCAATTCATGCTGTCTTTGCAAGGCGTGCTGTATTGGCAAGGCATGCTCTCTTGACAAGTCGTGCTGTCATGGCAAGGCGTGCTGTCTTGGCAAAGCGTGCTCCCTTGGCAAGGCATGTTGTTTTGGCAAGGTGTGCTTTATTAGCAAGGTGTGCTGTCTTGGCAAGGTGTGCTGTCTCGGCAAGGTGTGCTGCCTTTGCAAGGCATGCTGTATTGGCAATGCATGCTGTATTGGCAAGGTGTGCTGTATTGGCAAGGCGTGCTGTCTTTGCAAGGCGTGCTGTCTTGGCAAGGCATGCTGTCTTGGCAAGGTGTACTGTCTTCACAAGGGATGCTGTCATCACAAGGGGTGCTGTCTTGGCAAGGCGTGCTGTCTTGGCAAGGCGTGCTGTCTTGGCAATGCGTGTTGTCTTGGCATGACGTGCTGTCTTGGCAAAGTGTGCTGTCTTAGAAAGGCGTGCTCTCTTGGGAAGGCATGCTGTCTTGGCCAGGCATGCTGTCTTGGCACGGTGTGATGTCTTGGCAAAGGGTGCTAAAATAGCAATGTAAGTAGTCTTGGCAAAGCGTGCTGTCTTGGCAAGGTGTGCCAACTTGGCAAAGCATGCCATCTTGGCAAATCGTTACATCTTGGCGAAGTGTGTTGTCTTTACAAGGCATGCTATCTTGGTAAATTGTGCTGTCTTGGCAAGGAGTGCTGTCTTTGCAACGCAGCTGTCATAGGAAGGCGTGCTGTCTTAGCAAGGTGTGCAGTTTTGGCAAGGCATGCTGTCTTCCCAAGCTGTGCTGCCTGGGCAAGGCATGCTGCCTTGGTGTCTTGCCTTGGCGAGGTGTGCTATCTTGGCAAGGCGTGCTCTCTTGGCAAGAAATGCTTTTTGACAAGGCATGCTGTCTTGGCAAGGTGCGCTGTTTTGACAAGGTGTGCTGTCGTTGCAAGGTGTGCTGTCTTAGCAAGTTGTGGTGTCTTAATCTGATGTCTTGGCAAGACGTCCTGTCTTGGTAAGGCGTGCTGTCTTGGCAAGGCATGCTGTCTTGACAAGGCATGCTGTCTTGACAAGCCATGCTGTCTTGGCAAGGCATGCTGTTTTGGCAAGGCATACTCTCTTCGCAAGGCGTGATGTCTTGCCCAGTCATGCTGTCTTGGAACGACGTGCAATTTTGTCAAGCCATGCTGTCTTGTCAAGGCCCTCTGTCTTGGCCAGGTGTGCTGTATTTGCCAGGTGTGCTGTCTTTGTAAGGTGTGCATTCTTGGCAACTTGCGCTTTATTGGCAAGGCGTGCTGTTTTGGCAAGGTGTGGTGTCTTGGCAAGGTGTGGTATCTTGGCAAGGCGTGCTGTCTTGGCAAGGCATGCTGTATTGACAAGGTGTGCTGTCTTGGAAGGCGTGATGTCTTGGCAAGGCATACTGTCTTCGGATAGTGTGCTGTCTTGGCAAGGCAAGCTCTCTCTGCATGGCATGCTGTCCTGTCAAGGCGTGCTCTCTTGGCAAAGCATGCTGTCATGGCAAGGCATGCTGTATTGGCAATGTGTGCTGTCTTTCCAAGGTGTGCAGTTTTGGCAAAGCGTGCTGTCTTGGCAAGGCGTACTGTCTTCGCAAGGGGTGCTGTCTTTGCAAGTTGTGCTGTCTTGCCAAGTTGTGCTGTCTTGGCAAGGCGTGCTGTTTTGGCAAGGTATATTGTCTTGGCAAGGCATACTGTCTTGGCAAGTTGTGCTGTCTTGGCAAGGTGTGGTCCTTTCTGTCATAGCATGGTTTTCTATCTTAGCAAGCCATGCTTTCTTTGCAAGGTGTAGTGTCTTGAGAAGACATGATGTTTGGCCAGGCGTCCTGCCTTGGCACACACTGCAATGGCAGCACACACTTCAATGGCAGCACACACTGCAATGGCAACACACTGCAATGGCAGCACACACAGCAATGGCAGCACACATGGCAAGGGTTGCAGATATTGGAAAGGCAGCACACATTGGAAAGTCACCCCATATTTTAAAGGCACCACACATTGTTAAGGCTGCAGTTGCAATGTGTGCTCCCTCTCATTGTATGTGGTTTTCTAATGATGTGGCTTTGCAGTCTGTTCTGCGTTTCCAGTGGGTTTTGCATATCCAGTTTCTGATTCTTTGCCAATAACTGCGCCATTCCAGTGTGTGCTGCCTTTACAGTATGTGCTGCTTTCCAGTGTGTGCTGCCTTTACAGTGTGTTTCAGGCTTAGCAATGTGTGCTGCCTTTGCAGCATGTGGTGCTTCTGCAGTATGTGCTGACTTTGCAACATGTGCTTCCTTTGCAGGATGTGCCTCTTTGCAGTGTGTGCTGCATTTGAGCATGTGTTGCATTTTCAGTGTGTGCTGCCTTTGTAGCTTCTGCTGCTTTCACAGGGCAAGCAACCTTCACAGGGTATGCATCCTTCATAAGATGTGTAGTATTTGTAATGCTTGCAGTGATTACAAGGTGTGCAGCATTTGCAAGGTGTGCAGCATTCGCAATGTGTGCAGCTTTCACAAGGTATGCTGCCTTAGCAATTTGTGCTTTGTTCACAATGTGTGCTGCCTTTGCGATGTTTGCAGTCTCCACAAGTGCTGCTGTCTTCGCAATGTGTGCTGCCTTCACAATGTGTGCTGCATTTACACAGTGTACTGGCTTCACAAGGTGTGCTGCCTTCACAAGTTGGTCCTTCCTCACAGTATGTACTGCCCTTGCAGTGCCTTATTTCTTTACATGGTCTTCTTCCTTTGCATGGTGTGCTACCTTCGCAAGTTTTGCTACTTTCGAAAGGTTGACTGCCTTCACCAGATATGCAGCTTTTGCAAGGTAACCTTTCAATGGCAGCACACATTGTGAAGGCAGCACACCTAGCAAATGCAGTACATCTTGTGAAGCAGCACTCCTTGAGAAGGCAGCACATCTTGTGAAGGTAGCACATCTTCTGAAAATTTCACATCTTGTGGAGGCAGAAAACATAGCATAGGCTGCACATCTTGCAAAGGCTACACACTGTGTCATGGCAGCACAGCTTGCAAAGGCAGCACACCAAGCGAAAGTAGCACACATTGCAAAGACAAAACACAATGCAATGGCAAAAAATCTTGGAAAGAGGGTAAACCTTGAAAAGAACAACTGCCTTCCAAAGGCAGCACACCTTGTGGAGGCTGCACACATTGCAAATGCAGGACACCTTGCAAAGACAGCACATTTCCTTAATACAGCACTCCTCCAAAAGACAGCACATATCCCAAAGGCAGCACACCTTCTGGAGACAGTTTACTCTTGTGCATAATGTCCACAAACTCAGGGAAGAAACATAGGATGTGAACTTACCTTCGCATTCCTGCCGATTTTTGCGGGAACGGTCGCAGCATTGGGCACCTGGCAGTATGAGTGCTGGGTTGAGCTTCCGTCATGACTTCTGGTGTGGTGGGCGCCCTGTCGCTCCACATCAGCTGTGCACACGAGTGCTGCTTGCTCAGTGCAGCTGCTGCGCCACACTTCTGTGTGCAGCACGTTCGTCTGTGTACCACAGATGTAGCTTATACGAGCGACCTTCCAAGCAGTTAATAATTAATGTATACCCAGCCATGTCGCTGTTTTGTGCTCTCATGTGTCAATTTAGTGGTACTGTTTCCTAATGTTTTATAATTCAATAGAAGAGTTCTGATTAGGAGATTGACCTCTTGGACGTAGAGCACCTTTGATATTTTCTGCTAAAATGATATTACCTTAATGAAATCTGAAGAGAGGGACAATTTCGTATTTAAAGAAACTCTTCTCGATTACGTCGTATACTGCTGGAAGATATATATTAAATATCCAGGTGTAACACTCAGTACAAGCTACAACTGTATGACATCTCAATTTTCAATGTGATCGACTATTATACGCTCTTTCGCCAGTATCACCGTCTCCATTTCATCTCCAGTTCCAGCATTAATTACAGCACTATATCCCAACACATCGTGTAGTGCAGTACCCTTTACTTCTCTAACTAGAATAATACCAATGTTTGCCTCATACATAAAGTCTTTCGAGCTACTTGCTTTTAGGGAGCTCCCTACGCTGTTTGTGATTAAAGCAGCAATCCTCTAAGCTTGAGATGGGTTCATAACGTATCACATTTCATAAATCCAACTCTTTCATCCCATGCAATCAGTATGAAAGCTGTGGATAAGTGTCACATACATATCCACCTCTGTCGCTTGGTTTGGATGAGGTAACCATTCCTCTCCCCTCTTGCAATCTTAGTAAGCATCCAGCGAAAATCGTGCACAGACACACATGTGAAACTTTGAACTTGACCGAATCAGTTCGACAGCTGTGATTCAGGTCCTAGTGTAATGCCACCATGTGTTTGAAACCTCCGGAAACAATTCTGTTGCATAGTTCATACTGATGTCTCGATATCGCCATCGTGTAACTTACAGCAAGTATTACATTAAGGAATATGTGAAACATTTACCACCTTCCGATATTGTTGAAATTGTTAGTAAGTAGAATAAAAGTAATCTCTGGCCAGGAGAAAGTAAAAGCGATTATTTGTTTCCACAGACAGAGCTTAACACTTCGTATCAGTACACTGTCCCATCCAAGGGGCAGATTCGTTACTGTGTCGTATGCATATAACGAGATAACAGAAAGACTTCACGTCACAGCTACTCAGTTTATGGGGCTAGGTAACCTACACACATCGACATAACTCACTTCTTGTTTGCTAAGATAATATTAATTTCGTAAGTAAAATGACATTGCAAGTTGTTGTTGTAGTGAACATCTTCAAAACGCTTAATGCAAAGACATTATTAACACACGGTCGTCCTGACTGACTATGCGAGGAAGTAAATTAACTGGCTCTGTTAAGAGATGTATGTAATTTTGAATCGTTTCAAAATAGATTCACGTATAATGGTCATTGATGAAAGTTTCGGCGAACAATAGAGTTAAGACTTTGATTACGATACATGCATCACATTCTTGTAAAGCTATTGTATTAATCGTGTGCTACTTTCGATATTAATCGCAATTGCAGAAAGCAGCAATGAATATGTCTCGTCTCGTTTCTCCGGCCGTTTCCCGTACTGTGCGACCCACAGAGCTGTATCGCTGTATCAGCGGTCGATTGTTGCTGTTGCCACCACGGAATGATGGCAGTTAAATTCAAATTTTCTCCAAAGTATAAAGGATTCTACGAAATAAACGAAAATAGAAAGAAGTAACGAAAGCGGCAACTAGCAGTCAAACTCAACGTTCTTGGTGGTTTAATGCTATGACAATTTTAAACAATAAACTACGCAGTGGAACTAAGAGCAATTACAGTAAGCTACATTATACCCTCGATGTACAGATTCATTAAAGTTTTCTTCCTTGCCACATCTCATTTTACAAACAACTGACTCTGACTACTACTTATGAACTGCACCTAACGCAGGCCATAACTCATGTCGAAGTTGTCCGTTACTACTATCGTATCCTTCTTAGGTAAGGAACGAGCGAAATAGCAATTTCGCGTTTAACATGCACTGACGCAGGACAGAGCATTTTCTGTTGCAGCATAGGAATGATCTTGTGATTACATCTACATGGAATTCATGGAAATCATTTGTAACTTTATAAAGTCAATATTTAGTAAAAGGTCCAACCGGATTACATACTGCATAGTGGGAATAATTGCTGCAATTTTGGTGGCAACAACAATAAACAATCAGTGAATGCCGAGATTTGGCTGTAGATGAGTGGCAACACAGAGCCACCGTTACAGCCGAGTGGTTCATGAAACCTTGGCCGTGACCACAGCGGCTGAGGCGCGTGGCAACCGCACAGCAGCCCACACTGAGGTGTGACGTCAGAAGGCACCCCTGTCTTGGTTGACCACCCACAACGTGTTTCGCTGCATTTGATCAATTCACTATTTGCCCATACCTAAAACGTCAGTTTTTTTTGTATCAGTATAAACAAATGAAACCTGTTGTATAATACTTCCTTACGAGGGGCATTATTGTTAACAATTTTACATTCAATTTTCTTCAATAGCTTATTTGCTAGTTACCCTATTTCCTCTTTCTACACTCAGTTAGCGTCAAGCAAACCACATGTATCTCCGAAACTTGGACCTTTTTACGAGGTACATCTCTATAAATATTAGGTACATAACATGTCTTTATAATTTACACGCAGAACTGAATCTTCTACGAAAAAGACAGACGTCAATCCTTATCTCAGTTAAAGATACACGTTGGAGTCTCTCCCTACCTGAAGTGGCGAACTAATGTCCGAAACTCCGCCCGTACCTCATTCTCGCATATACTGCCGCCTTCAACGTGTAGTCGCTGATTAGTTACGCCATTGTAACCTGTCCAGAGAGAGCCGTTTCGCCGTCCACAGATTATTGACTACCACTCCTCCGTAACACAACGTGCGAGGCCTTTATCTCCAGTTTAAGCATTTTACATTTTCCGTTTCAAGCTTTGCCAAATGACAGTCGCTCCCAGTCCGTGTTTCACGACCGCTTTCTTTGCAGTCTGCCGCCGATTGTGAGCTTAGCTCCTTCTCCAGTCACATAACGTTTGTTCCAGCGCTGAATCTAAAGACTGATGCCCCTTGTTACTCTATGCCATGAATGGTGATCTGCATTACGAAGAGCTGAATGAAAAGGCAACGTAGACTCTTATTTTAAACTGATGGAAGTAACAGTTCTTAGCGAGTAACCTCGAACCCGATATTCAAATCAGAGCTTTCCTTCAACGAAATAACATGTTCCCTGTAGTGTTGCAAGCTGTGACGAAAAAAGGAATCTATTTATTTCCATTCTCTAGAAAAGCAGTACAAAAAATCCACTAATCCCAGATTTGTAATACACATTAATTTGAAAGGGCTGGCCAACGCTGCGGCAGGGAACGAAGGCAATCCAAAGTTTGTTCCACACCGGCTGACTGCGTTATGCGATACTCTCTGGCGCTGTGTGCTGACGGATTTGAAATCGCAGCCGCCTGTCTCTGTGACGTGGCAGTCTTGTTCGCTCACAGTTATTTCATATTTCGTGTTAACTCCTTTCGTGCTAAATGACCGCAGCCTTCTCTGCACGCACATGAAACAGATTAAAATTTTTTTTTTCATTTCACGAAAATGCGTGATTCGCGCCGAACCAGCGATATAACGTTGTATTGGCGCCTCGCGTGGCAGAAGACGTTGACTGCGAAAGGAGTTTCGGAGGACGCAGTGCAGCCGTTGGCCGACAGATGGCAGCAGGCGACTTGCCGTGTTCGGCAGTGATATAAACAATAAGACGCTAAAAAGAAATAAACAGCGCGGAAAAGAGTAACATGTCTACTGGGCGTCTTGTGACACGCGGCGATCAAAATAGTGCACACGAAAATTCTGATAGCCTTTTGTTGACAATTGTAAATATCGAAAGCGGGAGAAAGGTTAAGCGTAAAAATAAAATCTTTGCTTCCCTGTGTTTCCGTTTTGTAACAGGAATACTATGTTCATATTTACTTTCATTGCGTGAAAACATTCCTTAGCAGTTCTAGATATGGCTGATGAATGTGTTTTTCACAAACGGATCTTCCACTACCGCTTGTGGTTCGTCATGTAAACACTGTCAAATCGGTTTTCGAAATGCGGTTACTGGTTCCGGATTGTTTACTATATTTTAAAGGTAAAACACGCTACCACAACATTCCATCATTTTACCGTTTGAAGCACAATCGTTTCATCAGAGACTAAGTATGGAATTCCTGGGGATGCGGTCAGCGCTCTAGTGGGTTCTTCTCTGGCAAGAACGACAGTGCACGACGACAAAATCTCGCTTGAACAGCACTGCTTAAGTTACGCCTCTCTTCACACACGTGGCACACAGTCTCTGGATGACTTCCAATCGGGTCGTCCGCCCATGTTCCGCCACGTCACTCGAATACCAGCACTGGCTACACGAAATCGCCAAATAATGACATTGTATTGACTTTGAACGCATTTAATTACGCTTACAGATCTTAGTAGCGTAGAAGCCGAATGTATTTTTCTGTTGATTCTCCTTCTTCTGCAGCCCACAGAGCTTTGTCAGTGCCACAGCGATTGATTGTTGCTGGTAGCCTTCCGCAACGTCGGCAGTGAAACTTTCTAGCTAGTAATGTCTATATTACTAAGGAAATGAAAACGGAGGAAAATGATAATAATTGCACAACCACCAGTCAAACGTAACGTTTAGCGATGTTATAGGCGAGCAAAGCCTTAAGCCATAAATTACGACAATGGGGCACGCATAACCGTTATTGCATGAATCCACATTCAGAGTTGGGGCTTCCGCGCACAATGTCGCAAAACTTACCGTTATATCCAAACGAAATTACGCATCGTATTCTTCGATGAAAAATGCCACAGACTTCCACTGATCACTTGTGGCGTAATGTTTTCATAACACTTCCACCTCACTACAGTAAACGGTTGTCAGCTCTATTACACATTCTGTCCGATGTAGAAGCACTTCAATATTTCCGCAATAGTAATTTAGGAGATACTCAAAGCTGTCACCTTTGGTCTTCTTAATTATCACGTCAGTATTCACGTATGTTATGTGAGCGTCGACCACCGGTTTGTTCACACGGAGAGATAATGATTTATTGTCATCAAACAGCACATGTGGAAACCGAATCACGAAACTCATCGTTCATCGGTACATGAGTTAACTATCGCATTCGTCTCTAGAAAACTGTACTTATTGATAAAAGCGACAGTAATTTCCATAACCGTTCTCTTTCCATAGCTAAATGTTTCGTCAACGGTTAATTGCATTCTTCTTAGTCAAGTGTTTTCAGTTCTTCAGCAATACACAAAGCTACAGTTTCAAAGACGACATATTTATAAAATGCCGCTAAAACAGCACTGTGCCGAAAATTCCGTTACGACTGGAAACGGAGTGTGTCGCAGCGACATTCTTGTGGCTCGCACTGCCGGCGTTCTTGGCCTGCTGAGACGTGAGCAACAAACCGAAGTTCGGGTGAATGTCTCCCCCGCTTCTTCCTGGACCAGCTGACACCAGCCGTGCTGCCAAACAAGGTGTCGACGTCTGCGACGCTGCTTCCCCCATGCTTAAAACGTAAACGAGTCTTGACACTCCTCTGTCATCTGCCGATGCTACGGCAACAAGTTACTGCTCTACATTCTCCTCTCTGCGGCCTGTCTTTTCACACAAGTGATGCGGCTTGGTTTTACGTGAATATAAGTAACGTTGCTATGTTTGCGTACAACACCACAGCCAATATTTACAGTCACTAGTAACTGCTTTTTCGCATTACTCATCTTAAATGTATTCAGGTTTCGTAATACCTTAACTGTTTTCGTATGTGCTTGTGGCCGTCGGCAAGCAGATGCATCATTACAAGCACAGAAAACTCATCGTCGTCAAACCAGCACGGAGACGAATTTGCTTACATAGGAAGGAAGCTACTTACGAGAGTTTACACGTATTCTGGAACCTACACAGCTTACTCTGTTATTGGCCACACTAAGAAAATAAAATTAGCACCCGAAAAATTCCGTCTGTTTAGGAAGTCAGGGAATGTCAATGGCGCACTTTTTGTTTCGCTCTAGCTTTAAAACGCCATAAAAACATTTAGTCGTGTATATGTAACCGTTTGCAACTCTGCACCTAACATATTATTTATCTCGCCTTACCCGTGTTTCTACTAGTTGACTGGTGACATGTTTTCCTTATTACAACATTTTCCATTGCTAAGTGAGGCTGTGGCCCTTTACATATTCCGGCCACATATTTAGAGAGTGTTATGATTGTCATGATGACAATGGTGATGGAAAAGAAAAAGTTGCCATTATTGTGTCTCGTACTATCAAGAGCTTAGTGAGTATCAATGCAGTTTCTTTGCGACAGTACTTCATTATCTACAGATCGGGCAGGCGTCTCTTGCTGATACTCTATGGTGACGTCATGACCTCCACACTCGCGACTCATTCATTACGAATGGCTCTCCACTGCCACGTATGCTATCTCTGTAATGGAGTGGGGCTGGCCTCACATTCTCCTCACTAAAATAATACAATGAGCGCTCTGACACATTACGATTTTTTGAAAAAGGTAAATTCTTCGCTTTTTCAAAGCGTCTCATTTTTGTTCTACTGTAAGTGTAGTACAGTTTGAAAACGTGGAAATGGCGGATAACTGTTGGACTGTGTTTTACTCTCTGGTCGATAAGCGCTAAAATACTTTTTTAAGGCATTGTCTTGGCCTCGACTAACGGATCCCCCGTCCTCTGTTGGCAACATGCTGACACTGCTCCCGTCACGTCTTCCACCTCGAAATTCTACAGTATTCTGTTTCACCTTTCTGCTATACGTTAAAAAATACTGCATTTTTTTTGTTGACCACGAAAAACTAAATTATCATTTTTATTTCGTCTTCTGAAGTGTGCTATCCGTCGCGTTTAAATAACCGACATAGCACAGTTGTAGCACAGATTGGTATGATTTGTGCATCTACATACTCCTCAGAAATCATTGTTCACTATCGAGAAACGTATTTTACACCTTCCTTGCTTCCGAACGATTTGGTTAAATGTATCGCATGCGCTTTTACGTAGTTACTGTCTACTGAACTTCAAAGTTATAAGTCGGTCGTAACGCATTCCGTCATTTTGCCGTATTTAGCCTTTTCCACCATAGACGAAGTGTATTGTATGGCTGAGAATTCGACCATTGCTGTCGCGTCACGTCTAGAACAAACAGGGCGGGGAAAAACAATTTGGCCGAAAGTGCAGAGCAGGAAAGCAGCATCAAGTAAAGGAATTTCGGTACTGCAAGTGTCAGCTGAATATTTCGGGGCTATGCCAACATGGCAACTGTGGTCACTTTGAACATTTGCTATGACATGTAGCAACAAGTGGCGGATCGGGTTTTACTCATTTTCACCTTTTTAAGACGTATTGTAACATGAAACATGGACATCCGATTCTCTTTATCTCTAAGTCAGCTAAGTGCGATACACGTGTAAGTGGCGCTTTTAATTTATCTTGTTCTCATATTAGCGGTTGGTTAGTTCACACAGCCTGTGTTTACGTATACACTTTCTGTAAACTACCAATCATTTAGAGCCAAGACGCTCGTGTGTGGGATTGTAATTACGTTTCGGTGCCGCCGAAAATATTCATTCGCGAAGCCTATTTGCTATACTCAAAATTTTTGTGTTTGATGCTGCCGTTTCCACGATACACTTTTGGTCAGATTGTTTCTATGCACCCTGTATGACGACGCCGGATGGCAAACTTCACTGAATCAGAACAGCTTAAATTTTTCTTTTTGTACGAACGCTGGGTGACTGTCACCCACATCTGCCACGTCACTGGAACGCTACGTGACACAGAAAATCACGAAACCAGTATCAGATCCGCGTAGCTACACTGTACCGATTATGTGCATTATTTAAACGATAATCACAAATGTAGATAGTAGTAATGTGTAAGATTAATTTCTTTTTTCTGTTATTCTTCCGCGTCCTGCAAGCGACAGATCTTTGTCACAGCCTCAGCGACTGATTGTTGCCGCTACCACGCGGAACGATGTCAATTTTAAAGTCTGCCGCGAGTAAAGGCGGTTTTCTAAAGCAAACCAAAACGGAAGAAAAACGTATGTGCATAATCTGATCGAGAGTGGATCGCTAATTGGCAAAGCGACTTAATTTTTAATATTTACGAGCAGCAGAGCCTAGCGTAGCCGTCCAGTTGCGAGATGCGTGTACATTCCCACACGTGAATCGCATCCCCTAATCGCTGGCAGTTGTACCATTGTAATGCATTCCAAGTGTGCTCTTTCGCACACCAAACCTACATGGATGGACTTGTGTCTCAGCTGCCTCCAGCTGATGGTATCCTACACTCCTAAGAAGTAGACGATTCTGTGAGAAAATCTTCTGGAAAACACGTATAGAAGCCGCCAAAAAATGCCTTCAGAACCTTTCTATCCAAGCCAGTTAATGCTTGTGCTACTTATATTATGCTCATTTTAATGAAACACGTGGTGAAGAATATGCGTACCGGTAAGGGATGGAACTTATTTACACTCCATGGCTTTGAAGACGTATGATGGCTAGAAAAATTCCTGTCGAGTCGAGGCGAAACCTTAAACAAGTACACAGGATTAGCAGATATGTTGTCACCACCCATCGATTGTGAAGGTTTAATAAACACGTTGACAGCGTCGTCTGCTTCGCATCGAGGCGGAATGTAATCGCAGTGTGAGAACCTGCCTTACTTCGTGGCAGTGTGTCCAGCTGCTGTCCTGTGTTTCTACAGACTGCATTCGTATCTGGTAACGGATAAGGAAAAAGATCAATCATCGGCCTGAACACACTGCACATGTGAGGAGAAGTACGGTATGGAAAATAACAACTAATTTACTGGAAAGGTGATAAACATAAAAATAAAGTCTTGCGTCAGCGATATTATTCTGTCGTGTCTGGGCAGCGCCGAACGCGAGAACGAACCCCACGAAAGCCTTATTTTTCGGCGGCTGTTTGCGTTGTACGGCGCCCGTTGGCGTACGTGAAACTTTGGACACACACCACGTTTCATACGTTAGACCATAGACACACACATGTAGACGACAAATGCATCTATCCTTGCCTTCGACTACTGCTCTAATATACTCTCAAAAACATATAAATGGCGTACATCTAATCGATCGTTAGGAAAACGGTGATTACATGTTCCAAACGCACAAAATTCCATCGCTTTATTTTTTGCATCGACAATCGAATCGCACAGCCTTTGTTCCAAAGAGTTTTCGTTGTGGTTTGCTTCCTCCTCTGCGAAGTAGTGCTGTGATTTCTTACACATTCCATCCACGTATCAAATAGGCATGAAAGTTGCCCTAGTGAGAATAGAGAAGAAATTTGACATTACTAGGCGCTCGTACGAAGTGTCGTGTCCGCTCTCCGACGTGTCCGAAAAGTCCGTACCAGGAAACCGCACTACAAAATGGCACGCATTGTGTATGCTGATAATCTTTAAAAACCTTGTCCCAATTACGGCAAGCACAGTTGCTAAGCTAAAACTAGTGTGTACTAATAAAATGTTTAATATGTCTTCGATACACTGACTTTACGTAGGAAAGCGTCTCACATTGAATTGCTGGAACAATAATTATAAAAGGTGGCAATTTTATTTACGCACTATCTTTTAAATAGATATGATGGTATCTGATACACAAGTACTAATGCAAAGAAACGTACTGATCCTAGAATGCTTTAAATTCTTGCTATCATTTAATCTTTAAAATTTAATAATTCTCTTCCTGTTAATATTTAATTAATTAACTTACGTCGTTCAGATTTCGTAACGCTGACGGCCTTAAAATTTAAAGTTGTTCGCTCCCTGTTTTGGTTTCTTTCAATTGTTGTGAGCCAGCGATAGTGCAATATTGTTCGCTTTCTAGTCTACACATTAATAAAAATCAGGTCCAGGAAACACTTTTGTGATCACGGTTGCGATTCAGACGGTATTCGCGTAATTGTACTGATTAAGAGTTATCGTTTCCGAAAGATGCAGGTTCGATCAAAGCTGTGTGCACTTTTGCGCGTATGATGAAAATATTCCTAACACGTCGCGTAACAAAAAGTAACATGCGAATCCCTTGGTCAAGCAAAGAAAATATATGATGACATAAATGTTCTTCGCTGTTATTCAGGACAGGTTTAGATTACACACCGCAATTTTCAGTCTTTTTAAATCACAGTACGATACGCTTTAGAGATATTTGTTTTGAATAACTTTTATTTACCTTTTCTTATACAATATGTTCATTGTCCGCAAGGATTATCTCTCTCTCTCTCTCTCTCTCTCCTTTTTATAGCCTTTATACATTCACATTACATACATCGATTAAGAAAGTTTTCTTTCTCTACTGACCAGTACGAGAACATAATCCGCCCAGTCAAAATGTCTTACATAGTATTACTTCTCACTTAACAATCATAAATATATAGTTTCGTAGTACAAACAATGCTAGTTTATTCCGTGCAATAGATTCACTGAGCACAAAAATTAAAATAATAAAATTGTAATTACGGTTTTAATATCGTCAGTTCTTCTTTATATCATGAAAGTAAGGTTTGACAGTGTCGAAATATTATTTCCCATCGTTGTAGCACTATAACGTACTCTGAATATTTCTGTGAATGACGCATACTACTATTCTTTCGTTCCGACCGACGCTTCGAAGTAAATATCGAAACTGCTTTGGAGTTTATCCACGTACGGTTCCAGAGGCCGCATGCAGCAGCTTTCAGTCTAATCAGCATTGGTGACAAATGAAGCTGTGTTGTCTTGTGGTCTTAAGAAACTGACAGCACCTCTTTGTTCCGACAGAGTATGCTTGGCCGTTCCAACACGTGGACCACAACGTCACACACGTTTTGCTCAGGTTGTGCCGCAGGTATATATTGAGACCAGAGAGGGAAAAAACGATGAAGTCAATATATATGAGTTTCTCTCATTCATTTCTGTGCCTGTTATTCAGTTCTCGCCGTATGCGATGCTTTATTTGGGAAGTAAGGAGCGTCTCTAGTTAGTTTCGGTAGCAAACTTTTGCCCACAGCTCACACTCAGTTTCCAAACCACAGCTGCCATGAAATGAGGTCGCCTTTACTAGCGAGGCGATGAAACGATTTCCCAACTCTGGGTAAATATTCTGTTTTTCACTTTCATTGTGTAGGGGAATTCACTGAAAGAGCATAGTGTTGTCTCCCTTAACCCATAGAAAACACGATAAGAAATATTACGGTCTTCCGATTAAACTACAGTTAAGAAAAGCCCTCACTTCATCATCGTCATCGAATTTCTTTCTCGCTCACCGCTCTATAGCTCTTCCCTATGAGATAAAAGGACGACTAAGATGACGCGTTGTTTATAAATTGCCACGAAACCTGCTGTGGGCCGGAAATTCGGTCACAACTGGGAACGGAGATGGTCGCGACGGCATTTCTGCGTCAGACGCTGTCCGTGTTCTCGCCGAGTTAAACTTGAATAGCGATCCAGGATTGTCTTATGAAGTTCCATGGCTCTTTTTTTGGTGACCGTGTCATTGCCATCGTGCTGTCAGAGAAGACGTCGATGTCTGCGACGCTGTTTCCCCACGTCGGGAAGTCAATGATTCGACCAATTACTCTGGAGTGCAGCCGCTGTCCAGGTTGAAACTACAGTTGCGAAATCTGATCTGTGCGGCCTCTCTGATGACAGAAGACGTAAAACCCTTGTATGAAATAAAATAGTCTGTTTACTTCGGTTTTGCATTAATAACAGTGCTGCCAATATTTTTGCTTAAAACGCAAGTGCCAAATATTTTACATAGTTAAGCCGAATACATCTTTCCGTCACTTCTCCGTCCCCTGCGACCTACAGAGTTCTGCCACTGATGGCGCTCCGAAAGGACAGCAGTTCGACTCTCTCGCGAGTGATGGCACTTCTCTCACGTGACTGAAAACGGGAAATTTTTTTTTAAATCTGCCCACAGCAGGACGCCGCGTCGCCCGCCATTCGCGAGATGCGTGTCCGGTCCAACACGTGAATCACACGCCTAGCCGCTGGCCAGCTGCACTGTTTCAATGCATCTGCATCGCGACGCTGCTGTTTCACAGTCCGCACATTCACGGGAGGCCTTCTGTTACAGCTGCCTCCAGCTGATAGTATCCTAAATTTCTGAGGAGGAGGTTGTGTGAGAGAATGTTCCACAAAACACGTACACAAATCGTCAAAATCACCGTCAAAACATTTTTATCCGGGTCAGTTATTGCATGAGATTCTGTTTTATTATGCTCACCCGGATCACACGCTTTGTGTGGTAAGAGGTGTTACGTATTTACGCCTCAAGGTTATGAAGACCTGTAACGGCTAGAAAGATTCGTCTTGAGTCACGGCCAAGTCTTAACCATATACGCATTATCAGCGCCTATTTCGTCAACAGACATCGATTCTGAAGATGTATAAAAAATTGTCGACAGTGTCACCTGCTTTGCGCCGATGCGGAATTTAAACGCAGTGTGTATCGACAGATTCCATTCGTAACTGGAAACAGATTAAAATATGTCTATCCAGAACCTTCACACACTGTACCTGTGAGGACAAAGAACACGTTCAAGTCAAACGGTAATTCTCTGACAAGGCGGAACAACATTAAAACAAAAAACCAGTGCATCCATACACTTCTGTCCTGTTGCTGGGCAGAGCCGGTCGCGAGAACCAACGCCACGAGAGCTTTGTTCACGGTGCCTGAATGCGTTAGTCGCTGCACGTCGGCCTGTGTAAAATTTTGGACACAAACCGTGTTCCGTACCTTCGGCCAATCTCGAAACTCTGCCGTAGTGTCCTTCATATTCTTGCCATATATTAAAACAATCTTGCCAACTTTTTTGATTATCTCGTAAAACAAAAGTCAGTATTTTGATTGCGTCTTATTACACGCGCTGTCACTCGTGTTTCAATAGTCGGCATCGCAAAGTTGTCCCACGACCCAGTGCGGTTTGTGTGTCTACGTACTCTTCCTAAATGATTGCCCACTATGGGACAAGCACATCTGCGGGAAATTCGTTACGATACAATGGTAATCTACTATACGAATCTCCGATTTGTCGGTTATATACACATTTACGGGAGCTGTATGCGACCCTCAAATCGTTTTGTGACAGTAAAATAGTAGGACTGCCTGTGCGATGTCGATGCTGGATGCGTCCCTACAACCACAGCCGCCTCTCGCTTAGTGGCACAGGCCCCGGCTCACAGCAGTGGCTGGGGACAAAAACGTCCCCTAACCCTGCGTACAGCCGTGGGAATGTGAATTTACTCCAAGTTTTCTGCCCATATCTAAACGCCTAATCTTTTCAGGTGCAAAACGCTTCCACCAGTGCCCGCCTCGTATTTCTGTCGACAACGAGCGTAATTCCGGTCTACTAATAAAGCAGCCACGAACGCTTTAATGGCCCTGGATAAGACTTTTGAACACCCCATTACGTTTGATCTGCTCCTCACACTTCTCCATGTTATATTTTCACTGGCGTCCGTAAGGAATTCGTACTCTACATTACATGTTGACGTCTTCCTTTCACAATACGGAAACACCGCCAAGTTTGTTTCATCGTCGACAGTTGTTCAGCGGAGACCATAGGTGTGAAACGTATGAAGCTTGGAACGCACCGCAGACGTTCGTTCCGGCTAGTGGAATCGATTAAGGTCTCACACATAACCATCACAACAGAAAATCGCTTTCCGACACTTTGGTCATCTAAATGTTGTGTGCCGCGCCTTTCGTCTTGACTACTCAGTACAAACATGGTAACTCGCGGCAGCCATCCGATTCTGTTAGCCCACCTTGGTGCAGGGATAGAAGCAATATTAACCACACTCCAGTATAATCAAAACAGTTAATATGTGGAATAGTGTTTGCCTTTGGTCAGGAGAAGGAATAGTGGCTACTTGGTTAAATAGTGTCGTAGATATTTACCGAACAAAAAAAAAAAAAGGAAGAGGAATTAATTTCATCGTATTCATCAGTTGCTGAATCATTACTTCCACATCATAGGCACTATAAATTTATTTCGTCTTCATTCAATGTCATAGACCCAGTTAAATGTTTGGTTTAATTTTAAACGCTTTGGCAGCTGACCAACTGTGCATACTTTCACTAATAGCGGTTCTGTGGGGTCTCATACGTTGCTCCATAGTAGCGTGACAGACACACTTGTCACGACATTTATGCAGTTACCACTCTGCTAGAGAACTTTTTGTAATCAGAAAACATATTACACGTCTAATTCCGTTGTGCCTCGTTATACGTGTCACATTTCCTTTAACATAGTTACTGTCTACTGAACTTTAAAGTTACAAATCGCTACGAACGCATACTGACATTTTGCCATTATTAGAACATCTTACGAACGAGTAAGTGTACTGGACTCCTGAGTATTCGAACAACATTCTGTAACGCATCGTCTGCCATATACAGGGCGGAAAAACTATTTGACCAAAAGCGTAGGGCACAAAGAGAGCGTCAAACGAAGGAATCTGAGTATAGAAAATACAGGTCGCAGTTAAATATTGAAGGCGCTACGGCAGCATGGAAACGGTGGTCAGTTAAAACATTTTCTATACATACTCCTGTTAATTAAGTGGTCGCTCATTTTTCACTCATTTTAACTTTTTTTAAATATACTCAAAGAAGAAACATGTGCATGTGATTGTCCTCATTTCTGAAGAAGTACTGTCTCGTTCGTCAGCTGAATGCGATACACGTGTTTGTGACGCTTCAAATTTACCTTGTTCTCATCGTGACGACTGGTTAGTCCGAACATTCTGTTTACGTATACATTTTCTGTCAAATAACTATCATTTTGAACAAGGGCCTCAGTATGTCAGATTTCAATTACGTTCCCGTAGCGCTGAAAATATGCAATTACGACTCTTAGTTGCCATACACACATTCCTATGTCTCAAGCTGTCCTTCCGCCCTGCATTTTCGGTCAAACTGTTTCTGCACGCCCTGTATAACGGTGGTGCATGGCAAACCTCGCCCAAACAGCACTGTTTACATTAGTCGCTCCACACGTTCGTCACACATACGTCACTGAGTGACAACCAGCCAGGTCGCCCGCCTATATTCCGCCACGTCACTGGAAAGCCAGCACGCGATCCACAAAATCACGAAACCGCACCAGATTCGCATAGTGACACTGTACTGGTTGTGAGCACATTCGGACGTTAATCGCAACTGCAGATCATAGTAACGTAGCAGCTGAGTTTATCTTTCCGTTCATTCTCCGTCTCCCGCAGACCACAGGGCTCTGTCGCTGCATCAGCGGTCGATTGTCGCTGTTGGCGCCACGGGCTGATGGCAGGTAGATTCAGATTTTCTCCCGAGCAACTGGGATTCTGTAAAAGGAATGAAAAGAGAAAGAAGGTACGAATGGGGCAACTCGGAATAAAACAGTACGTTTCTTGTAGTTTAATGCGATGACAATTTTGAACGAGAACGTTCGTGATGCGATTGAGTTACCAGCAATAACAGAAACCCAGATTTCAAGTTGCGCCCTCCACAGACAAACTCACTATAGTTATCGTCCCCGCCAATTTTCATTTTAAACACGACGGAATTGCATTTCTTAAAAACTACACACAAATGAGCGTGTAATTCATGATCAAGTTGACTATTACTTCTACTAACTCGTATTTTTTTTAGGAAAGGAATTAGCAAAATGCTGACACGAGAAAGCAGTCTTGCGTCCATCATGCAGTCATCCAGGAAACAATTCCTCCAGGCAGAGCATTTCGTTTTCCGACACAGGAATGATCTTAGAATTACCTTTGCATGTAATTGATGCTTTACTGTATAAACTATTTAGTAAAAGGGCGAACCGAGTTAAGTACTGCATAGTGTGAATGAATGCTGCGATTTTGCAACCAAGAACAACAGGCACAAAATACTGAGACTCGGCTGCAGATACCTGCCGTCAGCGAGCTGCAGTGGCAGCTGAGTCATTCGTGAAATCTTAATGGTGGCCACGGCTGCTGAGGCTCGGCTACAGATGCAGCAGCAGCCCACAGTGTGGGGTGACGTCACAAGGCACCCCTGTCTCCCAGACAACGCACGACGTGTTTTCCTGTATCTAATCACTTGTTTCCCTTTATCGAGCATTTCCATATTAACTCACCTTTGAACTCCAGTATATTTTCTCGGTATCAATACAATCGATTTAAACGCTCTGTATCATACTTTTCACGAGCGGCACGATTATTAACAATTTTACATTCAATTTTGTCGGGTAGTTGTTCGTAAGTTACTGTATTTCCTCATTCTAAACCCAGCGTCCAGCAAGTTACGTGCACCTGTGAAACTTGGCCCGCCTTTACAAGGTACATCTCTAGCAGTATTAGGTGCGTAACACATCTGTATGATTTGCATGCAAAACTTGATTGTCTATGAAAACCGCAGACGTCATTTCGCGTCTGCTGCCAGTTGTAAGATCCATTCCAGTACCGTGTCCCACTCACCGAGCAGTTACGCCGATTTTAATCTGTCCACCCGGTGCCATATCGCCGCCCACAGATTCCTGCATACTCTGCCTACCTAACAGAACTTTTCCGCTCTTTGCCTCCCGCTGCTGCCGATGTACTTCAGATTCTCCGTTTCAAAATCCGCCAGACAGTCGATCGCTCGTAACACGCGATCCGCGACCGCTTCCTCTACAGACTGCCGCCGGTTGTTAATTTGGCTCTTTCTCCATGCAGATAAAGTATCATCAAGGGTCGCACCTAACTGCTTATGCCTCTTGTTACTCCATGCTACGTATTGTGCCATTTTACTGAAGAACTAAAGAAAAAATAATGCCACTCATTATTTGAAGTAGTTGAAAAGTACGCTTCGTGGGCAACATAGCTGCACCTGACATTGAAATCAATTCTTTTCCTCTCAGGAAAAAAGAAAAGATGTTCCGGGGAGTGTTGGAATGTGACGAAAAAAAAACAGTATTTATTTCCATTCTTTTCAAAATAAATACGAAATATAAACTTGTTTCATGTTTTAATATGCTATTACGTATTTGAAAGTGCTGACCAACGCTTCGCTGGAGAACGAAAACAATCTGAAATTTATTCTACGGCTCCTGACTGCGTTACACGACATTCTCTGGTGCTGTGTGGAGGCGGATTTGAAATCGCAGCCGCCCGTTTCTCTGGTGTGGCAGTCTTGTCCGCTCACAGTTGTCTCAATTTACCTTCTGTCATACAAATAGGGTACAGCCTTCCCTTGTTGTCCACAACAAGAGATTTCGATGTACGAATGTTCTGTTTTTATTTCTTGATTCGCACCCGAATCAGCGGTATCGAAAGACACGCTGTGGTGGCGCCCCGTGTTGCAGAAGAAGGTAACTGCGAAAGGAGTTACAGAGGACGCAGTGTCGTCGATGGCCGACAGATGGCAGCATGCGACTTGCCGCGTTAAACTTTGATACAGGGAATATGACGGTGAATCGGAACACACAGCGCGAAAAAGATGTCTACGGGCTCCATTGTGTATAATATGGACACGGAAATTCTGGTACCTTTTTCTAGATAATTATAAATGTCGAAAGGAGGAGAAATGTTTAGCGTAAAAATAAAATATTTGTTTCTCTCTGTTTCCTTTTCGAGAAAGTAACGGTATGTTAATAACCGCTTTCATTCTGTCAAACAAAATATAAACGTTATTTAACAGTTCTACACACGGCTAACGAATGTGCTTTTCATAAACCGATCTGCGCTACCGCTTCTGGTTAGTCATGTAAACGCTATCATATCGACTCCCGAAACCTGATCACAGATGCCGGATTTCTTTCTGTATTTCGAAGGGACAAAGAACACTAGCACAGCATTCCATCATTTTACGGTTTTAAGCACTTTCATTTCATCGAAGAACTGAGACAGCGGTCACCACCCCTGTCCCGTCATGTGTGATAATGTGTAACGGTGCAGGATGACGAAACCCCGGCCAGCCGCCGCTGCTCGCGTTTGCGTCTTTTCTTCCACACACGTCGCTGGCCGACTGCCAGAAGGGACGGCACTCGAACGCCAGCACGGGTTACACAAAATCGTAAAAGCAGCGTTGCATTCGCATAATGACACGGTAGTGACGTTGAGAACTTTTAATCGCGCTTGCAGATCGTAGCAAGACAGAAGCTGAGTTTATTTTTCCGTTAATTCTGCGTCTGCTGCACCACAGAGCTTTGTCGCTGCCTCAGCGACTGATTGTTGCTGCTGGCGCTCCACAATGTCGGCAGTTTGAAACTTGCTCGCGGACAATGGCGGTTTTATGGAGAAAATGAAAACGGAAAAATGGTAGTAAATGCGCAAACACCAATCAAATGTAAACGATAAACCTTTAAACGATGAATAACGTCGGCGGGGCACACATAACTGTATGAAGTCCATGTAAACCCTCACTTAGAGTTACGCCTTCCACACACAAACTCGAAAAAGTTATCCTTCTGTCCTATCGAAATTCCGCATCGTATTCTTCAATGAATAATGCTACTCACTTCCACTAATCACTTGTGGCGTCGAGCTTGCGGGGCAGTTCCACCTCCCTATAGCAAACGATTGTCTGCTATATTAAACACTGTCCGCATATAAAATCATTTCAATAATTTCGCAATAGTAATTGACGAGCTAAAAATATTTTTCGTCTTGTTACTGCTTAATTCTCATGCCGGCATTCACAAACGTTGCGTGAGCTCCCTGTTAACAGGGATTGATAATGTTTTATCGCTCTGAAACAGCGGTTGAAACTCGTAGACGCAGACGTAAAACTCAATCGCAAAAGTTGTCGTTCGTTCCAACAGAAACTACCTATGATACTGGTCGCTAGAAAATGATATTAACTTAGATAAGCCAGAGTAATTTCCATAGCCGTTGTCTTCGAAAAGCTGAATGTTTCGTAAACCCACCATCGTAATTAGTTCAGAGGCTTTCGTTTCTTCAGCAATACGCAAACGAACAATTACAGAGACTTGGAACCGAGCCGAAACTTTCGTTACAAATGGGGACGGAGTGAGTCGCAGCGACATTGCTGTGACACTCGCTTTCGGCGTTCTTCGCCGGGTTAGCCGTGAGTAACAAACCGAGGTTCGGACGTATCTCGATGTCTGCGACGCTGCTTCCACCACGGGTTAAAAGTTATCAAGTCTAGGAGAGCCTCTGCAGCTTCTCAACCCTAAGGCAGTAGCCGCCGTGACGGTACAAGTTACTGCTGTACATTCTCATCTCTGCGGCCTGTCTTTTCACGCAAAATATGTACCTTGGTTTTACCTGAACATATGTAATGTAAATAATGTTGTCGAAACTCTACGGCGAATATTTACATTTATTACTAACTGTTTTCTCGCATTATCGTCCTAAGCATATTCAGGTTTCCTAATACCCTCACTGTTTTCACATGTGTTTGTGGCCGTCGGCAATCAAATGCACCAGTAGCAGTGCAGGAAACTCTGCGTCGTCAAACCAGCATCGGAGAGAAATTTGCTTACCGAGAAAGCAACTTGTGAAGGTTTACATCTATTCTAGAGCCGACACAGCTTGGCCTGTTGTTGGCCGCACTAAGAGAAGACGTGTAGCACTCGGAAAAGACCGTCGTTTAAGGAAGATAAGGAATTTCAGTGGCATACTTTTTTTGTTTGTCTCTAGCTTCAATACACTCTCAGAGGTGTTTATGTTACCGTCTGCAACTCTGTCGCTTACGTACAATTAATCTGGCCTAGACCTGTGTTTTAGGAGCTGACTGCCTGAGATGTTTTGTTTAATTTGGCACCTTCCACTGCGACGTGGTGCTGTGTCCCTTTACATATTCGGCCACACACTAAAAGAGTGTTACAATTGCCGTGACGATAATGGATAGAGAATGAGTTGTTGTTATTATTGTATCTCGTATTATCGAGAGCTTAGTGCGTAGCTCTGCAGTCTCCTTGCGGCGATACTTCATTAACTAAAGACCGCGGCCGGAGTCACTTGCTCGTAGACCAGAGTGACGTCATAACATCCACACTCGCGTCTCATTCATTACGGCTCTGCACTGCCACCACGTGTGCTGGCCCGGCCCTTTTGCTTCTCACTAGAATAACACGGTAAATACTCTAAAAAGAGCCATGCATTTCTGGACAGAAGATTTTTTCCCATTTAATACGACTTTTCTCTTACTACAGGTATTAACACACTTGGAAAGCGTGTAATCGGCGGATATCTGTCCGATCTTGTTTAACTCACCGGGCTACAAGCGCAAAACGTGTACTCCTCATGGCTTTGTGTTCGCCTCGACAAACGGATTACGTGACGTCTGTTGCCAACATGCTGATTTTATTCCTGCAGCGTCTTATATCTCGGAATTCTACCGTAGTCGGTTCCACATTCTTGGTATATATTAAAACAAACCCGCGATATATTTGAATGGCCACGAAAACAAAAGTTGTCCTTTTTATTTCCTCTTATTAAACGTACCATTCGTCGTGTTTCAACAGTCGACATCGCAAAGCTGTACCACAGATGGGCGCGATTTGTATATCGACACACTCTCACGAAGTGATTTCCAATATGGGTCAAACACAACTGCAGGGCATTAGCGATGACACAATTGTTCTCTACTATTCGAATCTCCGATTTCTCAGTAATAAAGTTACGTAGGAAAGCGTATCTGGTACTCAGTCCGTTTCTGTGAACGTCAAATAGTAGGGCAGCTGCTACATAGAACGTAGGGCAGTGTTTGCAAACCGACCCGCCAGTAGCAGTTCCGCCTATCACGCAACATTGCGATGTGGACTCTGGAAATGTGCTTGCAGGCACAGCCAGCCTCTCGCTTAGTGGCGAGGGCTACGGCAAACAGTGGTCGCAGACAAGGCAGCCCCTAACTCTTTGCACAGCCGTGCGGATGGGTCTTTAGCCTTCGAGAAGTTTTGTCGCCGTGCCTAAACGCCTAAAGCTTTTTGTGAAATGTGTCTGCAACAGTGACCATCTCGCACTTCTTTCCACAACGAGCGTAATCCAGGTCGCTTAATACACCATCTGTGTACGCCTCAGTGGCAGTGCACGAGACTTTTGGACGTCCCTCTGGTGCAGTCTCCTCCTCACCGTCCCCCACATCACGGCTCCACGGGCGTCTGCCAGGAATCCGTACTCTCCACTACCTGTTGATGTCGGCTCTTCACATTACAAAGAGACTGACAAGTTCGCTTCGCCAAAGGGTAGCTGCATTGCACAGACCATGCGTGTAAAAATTATGAAGCTCGGGACGTCGACGTTTGCTCATCGTGTCAAAGCCGATTAGTTTTTAACATGTAATCACGTCATTAGAGAAAAACGGTTTCCGAAATTTTCCTCACCTGAATATTGTCTCCCGTGCAACCGTCGTCTCTGCCGTACCGTTCATCTTGGCTGCTCAGTACAAACATGGAAACTCGCAGCAGGTGTCAGATACCTGGATGGAGGACTAGAGGCAAAAATCACCACGTTTCAGTACAGTCAAAACCGCAAATAAATAGAATATGGTTTGCCTCTGATCAGAAGAAGAAATGGGGGCTACTTGGTTCCATACATTAACGTGTCTGGGGAGTTGATATCACGCTATTCGTCGGTCTCTGTCATCACGTCCACATCACAGGAGCTATAAAAATACTTCGTCTTTGCTTACGAGGATGGGAGCAGTGTGACCGACACAGTTAAGAATTGTGTTTCATTGTCAATGCTTTGGCAACTCACCACCGGTGCATTGTGTCTCGTTTCATGAATACCGATGCTGTAGGGGCTCATATGTTGCTCCATAGTAACGTGACGGAGGCTATTGTCATGACATTTAGAGATTCACTACTTCAGTCGAGGACTTTTTGCGACCAACAAACGTATCTTACACTCTAGCGCCTTGGTTAAACGTATCGCATTTTTTTCTATTAAATTTTAAGGTTATCTACCGGTACCAACGCATTCCGTCTTTTTGCCGTTTCCAGCACTTTCTATGGACTCCTGAGAAGTTGACCATCATTCTGCCTCGTCTTGTCTCACATATACAGCGTGAGAAGAAACAGACCCAAAGTGTAGGGCAGAAAGACAGCATTGAAAACAAGTAATCCGAGTACAGGAACTAGAGGTCGCTGTTGAATATTTATAGCGCTATGCCAGCACGAAAACGGAGGGCAGTTTGAACATTTGCTGCGACATACAGGACGCTAATTAAGTGGAGGATTATTTTTTACTTTACTTTGCCCTTTTGAAGACGTCTTGAAATATAAAGCATGGACTTGTGATTGTCTAAAGAAGCGTTGTCTGGAACGTCGGCTAAGTATTATACACGTGTTATGTGATGCTTTGAGTTTTCCTTGTTACGTTCCTGAGACTGGTTCGTCCATAGACTGTGATTACACTTACTTTTTCTGTGAATTATGTTTCATTTTAGTAAAGACGTCCACGTGTCAGATTTTAATTACATTCCTGTAGCGCCGAAAATACAAATTTGGGACCCTGACTTGTTGTACTCAGTATGTTTCGCACTGTCTTTCCGCCCTACACTTTCGGTCAAATCGTTTCTCCGGTCCCTGTATAATGATTCTGGAAGGCAAAACCTTGCTCAACCAGCAGTGCTTGAATTGTTCACTTTTCACGTACGCTGCACATATGTCACTGAATGACTCCCACCCCGGTCTCCCGGCCACATTGCGCCACGTCAGTGGAAAGCCAGCACGCGACACACAAAATCACGAAACCAGCACCAGATCTGCATAATTACTCTGTACTGATTGCCGGCACATTTAGACGTTAGTCACAAATACAGACAGCAGTAATGTAGAAGCTGGGTTTATTTTTCTGTGAATTTTCCGTCTCCTGCAGCCGAAGGAACTTTGTCGTCCAGTTTAGTCAGTACTGGTAACATTTGAAGCTGCTTTGTCGTGTGGTCAGAAGAAACTGATGGCACCTCTTAGTTGCGCCACATTATACTTTACCGTTCCTGCACGCACAACCACCTCGTCACACAGTGTGTGTCACTCTTGTGCCGTAGCTGCATAGTGAGAGCAGAAAGGAAAAAAAAGACAGCTGATATGAGTATATTTAACGAAGTCATTCATTTCTGTGTACGTTATTCACCTCTCGCTGTGTGCCCTGCTCTGTGTGGGAAACAAGGAAGCGTCGGTAGCAAACTTTCGTCAACGGCTGAATCTGGAGGTCGTCCGTGCTAGCGAGGCGATGAAGGCATTTGCGAGCTAGGGGTAAATCTGTTTAATTCTTTCATTTCATCGCATAGGTGAACAGGCTGAATCAGCATGGTGTGGTGTCCCCTAATCCACACAAGATACCATAAGAAATGTTACGTTCTTCCGATTAATCTACAGCTACGGAAAACCTTCAACTTGTCATCGTAACCGCAGTTCCTTCCAGTTCACCGCCCTGTAATTCGCCACAATCAGATAAACGGACAATTCAAATGACGCAGTGTTTACAATAAACTGTCGCGAAAACAGCTGTGCGCCTAAAACTCCGTTACAACGGGGAACGGAGTCGCTCGCGAGGGCATTCTTGCGTCATACGCTGTCCGTGCTCTTGTCGAGTTAAACTTTTCTATCTGTTCAGGATTACTTTAGAAAGATTAGTCGCCTTTATACTGTCGCTGTGCTGCCAGACAAGGTGTCGACGTCTGCGACGCTGCTCCCCCACGTCTGGACGCAAATGATTCGACCAACTGCTCCGTAGGATAGCCGCTGCACAAAGCGAATTTTTTCTTTTTTTTGGGGGGGGGGGGGAGGGATCTGATTTTTGCGGCCTCTCTGACGACAGAAAGATGTGAAGCCCTTTTCTTATACAAAAGAATGTCTGTATTCCTATATTTTTTGTTGGTAACAGAAAGTAACGGTATGTTAATAATCGCTTTCATTCTGTCAAACAAAATATAAACGTTATTTAACAGTTCTACACACGGCTAACGAATGTACTTTCTATAAACCGACCTGCCGCTACCGCGTCTGGTTCGTCATGTAAACGCTATCATATCGGCTCCCGAAACCTGGTCACAGATGCCGGATTATTTTTACGTAAAACGCTAGGCAAAGTATTACACTTAGATGATGCAAGTGGCAAACGAGGGAAAATGTTAGAAACATGGCGCGCTTCCCAGAATTAACTGTTCCCTTCGCTTCAGTTGTGTTACACAAATTGAGGTCTGTGGAGGGCGTCTCTTGCTGATGCACTGTGGAGACGTCGTAACATCGACACTCGCGAGTCATTCATTACCAACGATCCTGCACTGGCAAACACGCCACGCCTGTAATCTAGTGACCCTGGCCTCAAATTCTTATTACTAAAGTACAGAAGAAACAATTTTTTCCCATTTCTATGTGTCTCATTTTTGCTCTACTATACGCTTAATACACCTTGAAAACGTAAACGGCGGACATCTTTCCGACTGGTTTCAACAGCTGCCAACTGATATAATTATTAATCGCTCTGTCTGCTGGTTGTGCAAAAGGATGGCGCGAGCCGTGTAGACGACATGTTTACATCGCTGTGACATGTTCTTTCCGGAAATGGTGCTGTGGTCTCCTGTACATTCCGGTCGTGTACAAAAACAGGCCGGTACTCGTCTTGTTGACAATGTGGAAACACGTAAAGTTATCCGTTTTGTAACCTCTTGTCTAGTATCCTGTCCCTTATCTATCGTGTTTGAATAGTGGGCACCACAAAGCCGTAAAAGAAACAAGTGCGCAACCTATATCTATATCCACAACCGTGCACCAGTAAACGTAACTTTTGCCGCTCAATACAGCACCATCCAACGCTCTAACGGACATGGATACTTTTGAACATCCATTTATGTGCAACCTCCTCCTGCTCCCCATGTTTTCACTGGCGTCCGTAACAAGTCCGTACCCTCCACCGTTTGTTAATGTCTCCTCTCGATATTAGGGAAACACCGAAAAGTTCGCTGTACCGAGGATAGTTGCATTGCAGAGGCTATGAGCGTAAATGTTATGAAGCTCGCAAAATAGAGGCTTCTTCGGACTAACGTTTCATATGCAAACATGACTAGAGAAAAGCAGTTGCCCAAAGTTTCGTCTTGTGAATGTTGTGTCCGGTGTAAACGTCATATCTGTCGTACCGTTCACCTTACCTGCTCAGTAACCAGGCTAGGAGCTAAATCACAGAAAATATTAAATTCTGGTCCAGGTCCACGTGGTTCCATAGATTGTTGTCCACATGTTTCACATGTTTATTGAAATACAAAGAGAAGTTAATATCGCTGTATTCAACAGTCTCTGAGTCACCGATACCGAATCACAGACGATAAAAAAGAGTGCGGCCTTTACTCACGTTGATGGTAACAATGTGACCAACGCAGTTAAAAATTTTGCTTCGTTTTCAATGCTTTGGCAATTGACCGACGGTGCATAGTGTTTACTTTCATTAATACTGACACTGTGCTGTCGCACGTGTTTCCCCATAATAGCGTGACTGACACACTTGTTACGACACTTGTACATTTACTACTTTACCTGAGGACATTTTGTAATCAAGAAACGTCTATTTCCTTAGCGCCTTTGTTAAACGTTTCATAGTTATCATCCACTGAATTTTAAAGTTACAAATTGCTACCAACGCATTCCGTCATTTTGCCGTTTTTCACACTTTCCATCAAAGATTAAGTGGATGCTTATCCGTCATTCATTTTGGCTTTTTTATGAGATGTTGAAAAATGAAACATGGTGCGTCAGCCAAGTCCGATACACGTGTGATACCTTTAATTTATCCTGTTCTTCAAATATTCTGTTTACGTATACACATTCTGCAAATGCAGATCGTAGTAATATAGAAGCCGAGTTTATCTCTCCGATAATTCTCCATCTCTCGAAGACCACAGAGCTCTGTCGGTGCATCAGCGGTCGATTGTTGCCGTAGGCGCCACGGAAAGATGGCAGTTACATTCTGACTTTCTCTGGAGTAACTGGGATTCCATTAAAGAAATGAAAACAGAAAGAAGTAACGAACGCAGCAGCTTGCAGTCAGACAGCACTTTGTTTTTTGTTTAATGCGACGCCAGTTTTAAAAGATAAAGAGTTTTATCTATTTAAAAAAATCAAAGTTTAAAGTTACGCTCGCAACGGACAAACTCACTAAAAGTTGTCCTCCTTGCCACATTTCATTTTACACACAACTGAATCAGAATATTTCTTATGAGCTACACATAATTAAGCCTGTAATTCATGACGAAGTTGACTGTTACTATTCCTACTTTTTTATCTTCATTTCGTAACGAACGAGCAAAACGCTCACATGGCGTAGTAGCCTTGTGTCTAGCACGCTATCACCCAGGAAACAATACCTTTAGCCAGAGCATTTCCTGTTGCGACATATGAATGATTTTGTCATTACATGTAATTCATATGTGACCTTCCAAACCGAATTACGTAGGCCTACTACATTGCGTGAATGAATACGGCAGTTTTCTCGGCAACAACGATAAACAAGCAAAAAAACAGAAAGACTTGGCTACAGATGTCTGCCATCACAGGGGTGTCGTGACAGCTGAGGCTTCCGTGACGTCTTAATGGTGACGACAGCGGCTGAGGGGCCTTTAGAGACGGCAGCAGACCACACTGACGTGTGACGTCACTTGGCAACCAAGTCTTCTTGTATCCGCTGCAATTAATCATTTATTTTCATCGATCATTTCATACGTTACATTTCCGGTAAATTAACCATCATTTGGTGCCAAGACGCCCGTGTGGGAGATTTTAGTTACGTTCCGGTACCGCCGAAAATGTGCAATTGCACGCCTAAATGCTATTCTCAAATTTCTGTGTTTCATGCAGCCTTTCCAGGCTGCACTTTTCATCATATATTTTGTATGTACCCTGTATAACGATGCTGGATTCGCTGAATCAGCACTGCTTAAATTTTTAATGCTTTACATTCGCTGCGCATTTGTCATTCGATGACTGCCACGCCGATCGCCCACCACGTCACTGGAACGCTAGCACGCGACACACAAGCCGTCAAACCAGCATCAGCTCCTCACAATTACACTGTGCAGAGTGTGAGCAAATTTAAAAAAGTACACAGCAGGAGTGGAGAAGCTGAATTCCTGTTCCTGCTGGTCTTCCGTCTCCTGCAGCCGACAGAGCTTTGTCTCTGCCCCAGTGACTGATTGCTGCTGCCACCACGAGGGTCGGTGTTAATTTTAGCTCTGCCGCGAGTATCGGCGGTTTCCTGAGATAAACGAAAACGGGAGGAAAATATATATATGCAAGCGTTCGTCATCGAAACGATAGTGAATTCCTAATTGGCACAGCGACTTAATTTTTAATATTTAGGAACAGCAGACTCTTGCGTTGTCCGCCAATTGCGAGATGCGTGTCCATTCCCACACGTGAATCACACTCCTACAAATGGTTCAAATGGCTCTGAGCACTATGGGACTTAACATCTATGGTCATCAGTCCCCTAGGACTTAGAACTACTTAAACCTAGCTAACCTAAGGACATCACACAACATCCAGCCATCACGAGGCAGAGAAAATCCCTGACCCCGCCGGGAATCGAACCCGGCAAGAATCGCACTCCTAATCGCTGGCAGCTGTACCATTGTAATGCATTCGAAGTGTGCTGTTTCGCACTCCGCACCGACATGGGTAGCCTTCTGTCTCAGCTGCCTCCAGCTGATCTTACCCTACACTCCTGAGAAGGAGCGGATTCTGTGAGTAAATCTTCCCGAAAACACGTATACTAATCGTCAAAAAATACCGTCAAAACGTTTTTATCCAAGCCAATTGCCGCACGTGATACTTTTATTATGCTCGCTTGCATGACATGCGTTGTGCGGAGTTTGCGCAGCGAAAAGGGATGGGACTGCACGGTTTTGAAGACGTGTGATGGCTCGAAAAATTCCTCTCGTGTCAAGGCGAAACCTTAAACACGTACATAGGATTAGCAGAAGATACCTAGTCACCGTCTATCGATTGTCAAGACATAATAAAGAAGTTGAGACCGTCGTGTGTTTCGTATCGACGCGGATTATAACCGCAGTATCAGAACGTGTTTTACTTCGTACAATGTGTCCAACTGTTGTTCGTCCCTTTCTACAGATTGCGTTCGTGTCTGGTAACGGATAAGAAAAGAGATCTGTCGTCAGCTTTCACACGCTGCATATGTGAAGAGGAGAACCGCCGTGAAGGTCACAACTAATTTACTGGAAAGGCGATAAAAACAAAAAACAAAAAATCTTCTGTCCGCGATATTACTCTGTCATGTCGCCGGAGAGCAATGATCGGGAGAACGAAAGTCAGCAAAGCTTTATTTTACGGTGGCTGACTGCGTTACACACTGCTCTTTGGCGCATGCGGACACACTCCACGTTTCATACCTTAGGCCTTACAGATAACCACATATAAGGCACGTGCATCTATCCTTGCTGCGTTGCGGTTCGAAACCAAGGCAGTTTTAGTATTTATAAAAATTTCATTCTGGAGCATTTATAGGTAGAATCAAGGACTCATTTCAACAGCTGATCTCCTTGTTGTATTAGTATCACACACGTAATAATGAAGTTGAGCTAATTTCCCCAAGACTCGCAGTGTTAATCCGACAACTGTCCTGATTGCAGTTGGCCACCTGAAACTACATCAATCGTTCCAAACACTGCCCTGACAATTCTTTATTTTCACAAACGACAGAATACAGTAATACGACGAATTCCTGTTCTTGCAGGAATGTGGCTCATTTAGCTGGCCGCTTCCGCAGAATCGGTTTGGCGGGAGGAATATCGTTTTCTGGCCGTTTCATCGGGAGTACGTGTGAGGTGTGTTATTATGCTTCAAGAACTAACATCCGTGATGTCCGAAAGTGCACAGAATAAGAGGCTATGACCTCTGCATACTCCAGTACAGATAGCGACACAGTATCGAGATATGGAGCGTGATCTACCGAATACGTCACTGATGGACGACATTCACATACCGAGTTAGAGATTCACATCGTGTCGCCTCAGAATCTTCGCCATTCGTAGCGTTTTGGAGCTGACGACCGACACCCATCCCTACTTTCTACCTATGCGACGACTTTGAAACAAGTTTCGTGCGTAGCTTGTGGAGTCAGTGGGGTTAAAATTCTCCCTACTTAGAGAGTGTGTCCAAACACTCCTCACAGCTCCGCCACCGGGCAAACTGTAACGGCGTTTGTTTCGCGTGTGTTTGAGACGGTCTGCAAGCACTTGTACAGCGAGCAGAGCCGGTAACTCACCGCCGCCCACCCAGCCGGGGAACGCACAACATGCAGGCGTAGACACCTACTGTGCAACGTGTCCGCGCACTCTGTACTCATCGCGGCAGGCCTCGTCGCGCGGTCCACAGCCGTGACGTCACAACACGGACACACACGCTCTGTTTATTACGGCCGACTCTGCAGCGCCACACGTGCAGCCCCTGCCTTAGACAGAACTCGGCCTTGCAGTATTCTTACTAAGACGATGCCTTCAGTATTTGCAAAAGATTTGTCCTATTTTGAAGTTTTAGCATCTAAATGGTGTACTGCTACTGCTTTAATATACTATCAAAACATATAAATGGCGCACATCTAATCGGTCGCTAGGAAAACAGGGATTACAAGTTCCAAACGCACAAATTTCCGTCGCTTTGTTTTCTGCATCGACAAACGAATCGCACAGCCTTTGTTGCCAAAGAGTTTTCGTTGTAGTTTGCTTCTTCCTCTTGCACATTCCAGCCACGTATCAGCCCAGTATGAAAGTTGCCTCGATGACAATAGAGAAGAAATTTATCACTCCAAGGTTCTCGTACGACGTGTCCGAAAAGTCCATACTACTAGGAATCTGTGCTACAAATTGGCAAACGCCGTACATGTAATGCAATTCTTTGGAAGCCATGTCCCAATTAGGGCAAACGCAGTCACCGAGTCGAAACTACTGTGCACCATTAGAATCTTTCATCTGCCTGACTCTACATAGGTAGCGTCACAAGTACACTGAACATTTCAGTGAATGTCGCCTACTACTTTTGTTTCGAAGTAAATATCAAAACTCGCAGAATAAAAGAGCATAGTGTTGTCCTCCTTAATCCACAGAAAAGACGATAAGAAATGTTGCGCTCCTCCGATTACGCCGCAGCTAAGAAAAGCCTGCAACTCATCATCGCAATCTCATTTCTCTCCGCGTCACACCTCTGTAATTCGTCAGTGCGAGATAAACGAACAACCAAAATGACGCGGTCTTTATAAATTGCCGCGAAACCTCCAAGAGTTATCATTTTGATTTCCTCTATTGAATGAGCTGTCCCTCGTGTCGCATCGCAGAGTTGTCCCTCAAGTCAGTGGGATTTGTATATCTATGTACTCTTTCTAAATCATTCCCCAGTGTGGGACAAGCACATCTGCGACAAATTTGTTATCATACAATTATTATCTACTGTTTGAATCCCTGATTTGTTGGTAATATACATATTTAGGGATGTGCGTGACGTCTTCAAATCGTCTCTTTGACAGTAAAGTAGTAGGACTGTTAATACATTCCACATAGGGCCGTCATTGCAGATCGATCTGTCAATAGCAGTTCTGTCTTATCACGGAAACACTGCAATATCGATGCTGCAAATGCCCTTATAATCACAGCCAACCTCTCGCTTAGGGGCATAGGCTCCATCACACGACACTGATTGTTTACTCTATCACAAGTTTTCTGGCCATCCCTAAACGCCTACGCCTAATCTTTTCAGGTGTAAAACCCTTCCACCGGTGGCCGCCTCGCATTTCTTTCGACAACGAGCGTAATCCTGGTCGGTTAGCAGAGGAGCCACTGACGATGTAGTGGGCCTGGATAAGACTTTAGACTTTAGAACACCCCCTCACGTCTCACCTCACCCAGCTTATATTTTCACTGGCGTCCGTGAGGGATTCGTACTCTACATTACTTGATGACCTCTTCGTTTCGCAATACGAAAACACCACTAAGTTCGTTCCATCGTCGATAGTTTGCTCAGCGGAGACCATGGGTCTGAAACGTATCAATCTTGGAACGTATCGCAGACGTTCGTTCCGGCTAGTAGAATAGATTAAGGTTTAACGTGTAAACAGGACTACAGAAAATTTGTTTCGGAAAATTTGGTCATCCCGATGTTGTGTCCCGCGTGCTCGCCGTCTGTGTCGCGCCGTTCGTCTCGACTGCTCAGTACAAACATGGAAACTCGCAGCAGGTATCCGATTCTGTTAGCCCACCTTGATGCAGGGCTAGAAGCAATATTCACCACATTTCAGTATAATCAAAACAGTTAATAAGTAGAATAGTGTTTGCCTCTGGTCAGGAGAAGGAGTAGGGGTTACTTGGTTCCATAGGGTATCGTCCTTGTGTCGTAGATATATAGCGAACTAAGAAAGAATAATCAATTTAACCGTAGTCATGCTGCTCCGAAACATCACTTCAACATCGTAGACGGCATAAATTTATTTCGTCTTTAATTTTAAACGCTTTGGCAACCGAGCAACGGTGCTTGCTTTCACTAATACCTATTCTGTGTGGCCTCATACGTTGCCCTACAATAGCGTGACAGACACTCTTGTCACGGCATTTCTGCGTCCACCACTCTACTAGAGGACTTTTTGTAATCATGAAACGTGTTTCACGTCTAATTAAGTAGTGCTTCCTTATAAGTGTCACATTTCCTTTTACCTAGTTACTGTCTTCTGTATTTTAAAGTTACTAGTCGCTACCAACGTATTCCCGCCATTTTGCCGTTCTTAGCTCTTTCTACCAAAGATTAAGAGTACTGGACTCGTGAGAATTCCAACAACAGAGTGTAATGCATTGTCTGGCATACACGGGGCGCGGAAAACCAATCTAACGAAGGCAGTATCAATGAAGGAATCTGAGTAGAGAAAAACCACTATGCCAGCATGAAAACGGTGGTCAGTTTGAACATTTTCTATACATACTTATGTTAACAATTTTGACCTTTTTAAGACATATCCAAACAAGAAACGTGGACATGTGATTGTCCTCATTTCTGAACAAGTACCGTCTCGTTCGTCAACTAAATACGATACACGTGTTAGTGATGTTTTAAATTTGTCTTGTTCTCAACGTGACGACTGGTTAGTGCCAACGTTCTGTTTACGGATACATTTTCTGCAAATTACCTGTCATTTAGAACAAGGGCCTCCGTATGTTAGATTTCGATTACGTTCCTGTAGCGCTGAAAACATGCATTTACGACTCTTAGTTCCCATACAGAAACTCCTATGTCTCATGGTGTCCTTTCGCCCTGCAATTTTGGTCAAATTGTTTCTCCACGCCCTGTATAACGCTGCTGGATGGCAAACCTCGCTCAAACAGCACTGTTAGCATTATTCGCTTTATACTTTCGTTACACACAGCAGTCTGAAGTGCTGTTATGTGCGGACAGAGTGTGTAAAGTAGTACACAATCGTTTGCTGTCGAAAGGTGGAAGTGTTATGGAGGCAAGACACCACAAGTCATCGGTAGAGGTCAGTAGCATTTTTCATCGAAGAATACGACGCGTAATTTCGATTGGACAGAACGATATCTTTTCGTGTTTGTGTGTAGGAGACCTGACACTAAATGCTGGTTTATATAGACTACATACAGTTACTCGCTTACAACTTCGATAAACGTAAAGTCTGACTGGTGATTGTGCATTTGTTATAATTTTTTCCCGTTTTCACTTTCTCCATAAAACCACCATCACTCGCGAGAATGTTGCGAACCTCCGATATTGTGGAGCGCCAGGAGCAACAATCAGTCGCTGAAGCATCGACAAAGCTCTGTGGGCCGCAGGAGACGGAGAGTTAACGGAGAAATAAACTCAACCTTCTATATTTCGACGGTCTGCGAGCGCGATTAAATGCGTTAAAAGTCAGTACCGTGTCCTTGTGAATCCGACGCTGCTTTTACGATATTGTGGAACCCGTGCTGGCGTTATACTGGCGTGGAGTAACACAGGCGGGCGTCTCTTCTGCAGGTCATTCAGTGGCGTATGTGGAGAAAAGCAAACGTAAGCAGTGTTGTTGGAGCGATGTTTTGTCATCCAGCAGCGTTACACGTGACGTGGAGTTCCCCGTCTGAGTGGAACGGCCTCACAATCAGTTGGCTGTAGGTGGTAGTAAGGAATGTTGTGAAAGCCGGAAAATCTGTTGTAGGCTTCTGTTGTTTGAGAGTGACGACTCGTCTTACTTAGCAGGCTGAACAGCAGCGTTACAGCTATTCGAGCAACATACAATTGGAGATTGTTCTTCGATTCTCCTGAGCTACACGTGAACTGATCATAAGATTCCTCACGATAAGTGCTCGATGTAGTGTAAATATTGCCAATTATTTCATTTTGGAATTAATCAAAGCATGACATCATCTGTGCTGCAGAGACAGACATACATTAAATTCTAGAACAGATCTGACTCGAAGATCCATTCTGACCGTAGACCTTATGTGGCTCTAACGTGGCTACTGTGCAATTTATACTAGTTGCACAGAATACCTAGCAAACCACTATGAAATACTTTACAGTATGTGAAAACTTGTTGAGTAGTTACGCTTATCGAATAATGACGCCGCGTGTATTTTTCAGTTCTTGTCGAAGTTTCGAATGTTGTTCCTACGAATGTATTTCAGACGTTTCATTCGAAAGAAAGGTTGTCTCTTGTTACTGTGTTTACTTGATAATAGTTTGACATACCTACCTTCATCTTAGTTTAGCTGCAGTGTTTTACTTCAGTTGTTGTATAGTGCAAAGAGGGTGCAAATGAGTGACTGTAGCATAACTTTTTTGTATGCTTTATTCCAGAAAAGAAAAAATGTGTAGTGAAACTATTTGAATTTTAGTCCACAGACATTTGCTGGACTCCAGTCTGGGAGGCTGCTGCTAGCAGTGCAGCTGCCGTGCCTTCGTGGCCCCAGCGTTCGGCCCTCTGCTGCGGCGTCAGCCCCTCCTGGCCTTCGGCACCCAGGTCAGCACCGAACCTCACCAGTAGCAGCGCCGCTTCTGTGTAGCCCCAGGTTGCGGCCAAGTGGAGAGGGGTGTCGTCATTGTTGTCCTCGGCGCCTACCACACTCTCCAGCAGGGCCTCCAGCGCCCCCAAACTGCCATTCTTTGCTGCCCAGTGTACCGGCGTCTGGCCTTCGACGTCCTTCGCCTGCACATCCCCCCCGTTCTCCAGCAGATACTCCAGCACCTCCAATTGTCCGTACCTCGCGGCCCAGTGCAGTGGCGTCCGCCCTTCGCTGTCTCTCGCGCCCACATCCGCTCCGTACCTCAGCAGACACTGCACCACGCCCAAGTGTCCGTCGATTGATGCAGGGTGAAGGGCTGTCCAGCCATACCTCTCTTCCTTCGCCTCCACGTTCGCCCCTAACATCAGCAGCCTCTCCACCTCTTCCACCATCCCGTCATCTGCCATCTGGATCATCCGGCTGTTCATTTGAGAAAGCTCCCTACACAAAACAGAGACATTCCCATACTTTACTATAAACACACACATACTTTATCAAGAAAACTATGTGAAACAGACAAGAATTCATGAAACGCAACTGTCCAGTTCTAAATTACCAATATAAAACATTCTCCCTTTTATCTTATAGAATTCTGTGTCGCTTAAAGTACACATATATCATTGCATCCCTGTATCAAAATGCACGTCCATTTCCCATTAAGAATCCGTGTTCTCAATCACTCAAGAAATTCTGTTGACACATTTTCTCAGAGTCACACTTGACATTCACTTCCTTTCACCTTCACATCTAAGAACTGACCTGCAATGAAACAGGTTCTTAATACGTCTATCACTGGTCCTTTGTGTGCAGCAAACGTTTCTCAAGCTAGCAAAGACACTAAACATCTACAGCGAGGGCTTAAAACAGTTGCTTGGCATCTTCATAGTTAATTTCGCAACTCAACCACACCAAACACAAGAACTTATTGTTTGGCATGATGCACAGAAACGTCTGCATAACACACTCAACCACATACACGCATCCATCCACACACACACACACACACACACACACACACACACACACACACACACATCCACTTGCAAGTAAATTATTATGCCTGCCATGTATCTGAATGCGACTTTAAAACCTGTGGACTTACAGACTACAGTAATGTCTCATGCACTCATGTAGGTTACAATGACAAAACTTCTTGTAAGTAAACCTTGGCTTTTCCACTACACTGTATGCGTAACACTGCTGAAGTGTGCACTGAGAAACAAACAATTCTGTTTTCATTGCTTCGCCACAATGAACCTAGCACACAAAGTATGTTGATGTACTGCAAACTGTGTTACTTGAGGGGAGAAGTAAAACTCAGCAACACCCATACAAAAGAAAAGCAAGAACATTCTGAGAAAAATAACGCCACAGCTGTATCTTGAGAATGCCTCTATTGTGTCACACGACGAGTTTCTGCGGCACGTTACCGCCGTCCTCAGGGCCTACCACTGCCAAGAGGCTATTTGATATCCTTGGCGCATTTGCTGTGGGATTCTTGTTGTCAGAAGATATGGGCTGGCTTTTATCATGTCTCTACTCGACAACGTGCTTTCCTCGGTCATAATAATCCAGTTATTCCTAAGCTATGATTTTCTTAAAGGAAACGTTCACTTCTGTCACTTTGACACACACTATGTAATCCAAAGTATCGGGAGTAAAAAAAAACAAAGAATTGGGCGCTCTGCGGAACTCATGGATTTCGAACGTGGCCAGGTGATTGAGTGTCACATGTCTCATACGTCTGTACGCGAGATTTCCACACTCCTAAACATGCTGAGAACCACTGCTCCAAATGTGAAAGTGAAGTGGAAACGTGAAGGGACACGTACAACACAAAAGCGTACAGGCCGACCTCGTCTGCTGACTGACAAACCGCCGACAGTTGAAGAAGGTCGTAACGTGTAATAGGCAGACATCTATCCAGACCATCGCACAGGAGTTCCAAACTGCATCAGGATCCCCTGCAAGTAGTATGACAGATAGGCGGGAGGTGAGAAAACTTGGATTTCATGATCGAGCGGCTGCTCGTAAGCCACACATCACGCAGATAAATGCCAAACGACGCCGCGCTTGATGTAAGGAGCGTAAACATGATACGATTAAACAGTGGAAAAACGTTGTTTGGAGTGACGAATCAAGGTACACAATGTGGCGAGCCGATGGCAGGGTGTGGGTGTGGTGAATACCCGGTCAACGTCATCTGCCGGCGTCGATACCTCTCCTCAGTGCAGCACTCCGTGAAGAATGGGCTGCCATTGCCCGAGAATTCTTCCAGCACCTGATAGAACGTACGCTTGCGAGAGTGGAAGCTGTCATCAAGGCTAAGGGTGGTCCAACACCATACTGAATTCCAGCATTACCGGTGGAGGGCGCCACGAACTTGTAAGTCATTTTCAGCCAGGTGTCCGGATACTTTTGATCACATAGTGTATCTTTTTTGGATAACTAAACTTCCTTCTTGCTGATCACCAAGATGGCTTCATCTGCATATTCGTCACGTATCATCTTCATGTCGAGAAGCCAGAGTCCTCGAAATGTTTCGGGAGCTGTCTCCACGTAAGCTGCAAGTAATGTTGCGGAAGAAGAAATCCCTGTTGACTTGTGCTTCTTCTCGATAATAATCTAAGTTTCCCACAGACATTCCATTAGAATATAACAGAGGATGCCCATTCATTAAATGTCATTTTGCTCACGCACGTAATTAAAAACTGTGTTTAATTCGGTTACACACTTTCTACTGGTAATAAACATTATGGTTTACGGCTAACTGTAATTTTCAGACTGACGTGACATGGAGAATATACGCGGCCGTACATTCTGTGAATGGCTCTGAGGTGCTCCTACCTGTAGCCACAGTGTGTGGCAGGGGGCTAGAATCTTTCTCAGCTGCGTTTTTAGCCAGGGGAGTTTTGAGAACATTTCTCCACGGCAGCCAGTGAATGCATTATGTGTATGTGCTACCTGCAAATGCCTTTTGTAGTTGTCAATCAAGTCAAAATACCACTAAGGAACACAGTGGCAGACACTGTAGGTAGTGAGACACATACGTGTATACACACTTCGAAAAAAGTTTTGCATCACCTCGATTCCGAGAGTTTCGGAACCTGTATAGAAAATTGGAATAGAGATCAACATAACCATCATTTCCGCCCTTTTTATTCCTCATGAAAAGCACACATTGCGTGTTGAACCACCATACAGCGAGACCTTAAGAGGTGGTGGTCCAGGTTGCTGTACACAGTGGCTAGCGGCCCGTCCTCTTGCATTGGTGCATGCCTGTATTCGTCGTGGTATACTATCAACAAGTTCATCAAGGCACTGTCGGTCCAAAATGTCCCACTTCTCAACAGCGATTCGGCGTAGATCCCTCAGAGTGGTTGGTGGGACACTACGCCACGTCGTCCATAAGCAGCCCTTTTCAATCTATCCCAGCCATGTTCGAGAGGTTTCATGTCTGGAGAACATGCTGGCCACTCCAGTCCAGCGATGTCGTTCTCCTGATGGAAGTCATTCACAAGATGTGTACGATGGGGGCGCGAATTGTCGTCCACGACGACGAATGCCTCGCCAATGTGCGGCCGATATGGTTGCACTGTCGGTCGTAGGATGGCATTCACGTATCGTGCAGCCGCTACGGCGCCTTCCGTGACCAGCAGCGGCGTACGTCGGCCCCACACGATGCCACCCCAAAACAGCAGCGAACATTCACCTTGGAGCACTCGCTGGACAGTGTGTCTAAGGCGTTCAGCCTCACCGGGTAGCATCCTAACACGTCTGCGACGATTGTCTGGTTGGAGGCATATGCGGTGAAGAAACCGTTATGCCCATCGTGAGTGGTCCATTCGGAATCTGTACCGCGCTGCATGGTGTCTTGTTAGCAAAGATGGACCTCGCCATGGAAGTCGGGATTGAAGCAGCGCATAATGCAGCTTATTGGACGCAGCTTGAGTCGTAACACGACGTCCTGTGGCTGCACGAAAAGCGTTATTCAACATGGATGCGTTGCTGTCAGGGTTCCTCCGACCCATAATCCGTAGGTAGCCCTTGGGCGGCGTCACCGAGGCATGTCATCGACAGTTCCTGTCTCGCTGCGTCTCCTACATGTCTGAACAACATCGCTTTGGTTCACTGCTAGACGCCTGGACACTTCCCTTGTTGAGAACCCTTCCTGGCACAGATTGATAATGCAAGCGCGATCGAACAGTGGTATTGACCGTCTAGGCACGGTTGAACAACAGATGACGCGAGCAGTGTAACTCATTCCTGGTGGAATGACCGGAACTGATGGGCTGTCGGACCCCCTCTGTCTAATAGGCGCTGCTCATGCATGGTTTGGTCGGGTTTAGTGACATCTCTGAACAGTCAAAGGGACTGTATCTGAGATACAATATCACCAGTCAGCGTCTATCTTCAGGAGTTCCGGGAACTCGAGTGATACAAAACTTTTTTGGATGTGTGCAGAACCGGCGAACACAAGTGAGTGACTAAGCTCATGCTTACCTTGCCTTGTCTTCCGTGAGTGCCAAGCTGTGCTGTATAGCCATCAGCTGTAAGTGACCCTTTAACAGGTTAATGGCGCCAGGACCCGTGAGACCGGGGAAGGAGTCAGTCAGCGCACGCACAGCCCAGGCTGCCTCGAGACTGCGGGCGGAGTGATTCTGCGTAGACGCTCCCTGGTCTGCCGTAACACTCGGTGTCGAGTGCGTATGCTGTACAGCCATCAGCTGTAAGTGACCCTTTAAGAGGTTAATGGCGCCAGCATCTGTGAGACCAGGCACGGAGCGAGTCAGAGCACGCACGGCCCCGGCTGCTTTCAGACCGGGGATGGAGTGAGTCTGCACAGGCACCGCCTCAGCTGCCGTGACACTGGGTATGGAGTCGATCTGCTCGGGCGCAGTCTCGCCTCCCGTGACACTGGCTGTGGAGTGAGTCTGCGCACGCACTGCCTCTGCTGGCGCGTCCTCCATCTTCTGAGCGTGTGACATCGGAGATGATCCTGAAACATGTCGTCGCCAACTGAGCAGCCCTTTGCCCTTAAACACTACATCTGGTGCAATTAGGGGTCACAGGCAGATCTGTGGCAAGCATCAGTCAGGAAACGTTGTTCACCACAAGTCAGTTACACCATGTATCCACCCAGTGTCACAATGGTGGCTCAGGTGAATAGCTGAAAAGAGTCAGCAACACAAATTTCCAAATTTCCCGAATTTTTTAGAGCGCTTGCCTTGCGAAACATACACTACTGGCCATTAAAATTGGTACACGTCGAAGATGGCGTGCTACAGGCGCGAAATTTAACTGGCAGGAAGAGGATGCTGTGATGTGCAAATGATTAGCTTTTCAGAGCACTCACACAAGGTTGGCGACACCTACAACTTGCTGACACGAGGAAAGTTTCCAATCGATTTCTCATACAGAAACAGCTGTTGACCGGCGTTGCCTGGTGAAACGTTGTTATGATGCCTCATGTGGGCAACGTTGTCTGAAAATTTCATGCGCGAATTCGTAGACAGAGTAAACTGGGAATATTTGTCATTGCATCAAAAAATATCAGAAAATTTCATAAGATAATTCCAAAACAGATTATACTGATATGCAATAGCATGGAAGCACAAACTGACGATTTCATTAGAGAATTTCAAGACAAATTATGCTGGCATAACGTATCAAAACATGAAATGCTGTCTCAAGATTTCATGAGAGAATTACAAGACAGATTAGATTGATTTCCAATATCAGCACATCAAAAACTGTCTGAAAATTTCAGGCGAGAATTCGCTGACAGATTAGACTGGGAATTTATGTCATTGCACAAAAAAAAAGATGTCTGAAGATTTGATGCGGGCTTGCCAGGATAGATTGTTCTGGAATGGGATATCGCTTTGTGAAAAGCTGTCTGAAGGTTCTGTAATGGAATTTCAGCAGTAAGTAAACTGGGAAGTAATTTTAAAATTTCAAAATCTATCTGAATCGTTCAGACAAAAGATGTTATGTCCATATGAAATACTGACAGAAGAACCTGAAAATGACTGTTCTATATGCTTAACAAATGAAAGTGGTCAATTCGTGCTGACAAAATCCAAACACCTTTTTCATAAGGAATGCATTGCCGGGTGGTTATCAGTGCAAAATAACAGTCCAATGTGCAGAACAGTCATGAAGAGAAATATTGACTGAACATTTTCAGTGGATCGAGATTCATTAAAGAAACACATGCCTAAAAGTTGTCACTAATTATTCCGTGCGTAAGATCATGAGCGAAACTGCTCTTGCCGATACGGTCGCAGGTTCGAATCCTGTCTCGGGCATGGATGTGTGTGATGTCCTTAGGTTAGTTAGGTTTAAGTAGTTCCAAGTTCTAGGGGACTGATGACGTTAGAACTTAAGTCCCATAGTGCTCAGAGCCAATTGAACCTTTTTGAAAGAGGGACAAACGCTGCAATAACATTAACGTGTCGTCCACGTGTGTGCCTGCATTTTTGTGCTTATTTATTGCAAGAGCATTTAACGTATCGTCAATTTACAACAGCTGAAGCTATGAATCACGCGCCAGCCTAGCGATAACAGCGAGGAAAGCGGTGAGGGGCTGTGGCCTCGGCGGTTACGCCGCCGCTGCTATCGCGGAAGTTTGTCAGCCGTGCCTAACACGGCAACGTTGCGGTGTCTCGAAAAACTGAACCGTCTAAATTTCCAAATATAATCTCTATATATAAAATGGATACAAATAAAAATAATAATTCTATTACTATTATCAAAGTCTCTGAGCGCACGGAAAAGCGCTCAGAGTTAAAGGCTTATGCAAAACGAAAAAGGACGCTCTTGTCGATGCTATAGAGAAGAGTTATTCCACAGCAGCGACAAGCGGCTTGTTTTACTTAGTTTCTAACAAAACTGTACGTGAGTTGAATCGGATTGCAAAGGAAAATAGAGTTAGAGGGTTTCCAAATTCACACAGAAATGGTTTGGTGGCTCTCATAGATGCAGAGATAGAATTTTTAAAGAAAATCAGCAACAATTCAATTTACAACAGAACTGTTAGATGGAAAACACATAATCACGGGCGAGGAAAAAGAATGGTAAGAAAAAATTGTGAGAAAAAAATAGGTCAGCTTCTTCCATTTAAACGCGATGTATTTAGGACATTGAAGAAAAGAAAAGAAAAGAAGCAACGTAATGAACAACCACGTGAACAAAACCTCGGCCAAATTTTTCCCTTCAAGCAAAAAGGGTTTACTTTACTGAAAGAAGACAGACTACCCTTCGAAATTAAGCCATGTGTTCGTATGAAATTGCATAAAAAATAAAGCATTTGGCAGACATCTTACCGTAGAACTTGAAAGGCGATCCATTCGAGCAGATGAGAGCAGTCAGACAAGCCGTACACGCTACAAATTAACTGAGATCAAGAAAAGTGATCAAATGAAGATCGTGCCTGAAAATGACTCTTTTAATCTCGCAGTATCATCGAAGGGTAACGTAAATGTCAGTGCTTCACGACTACTTGCACAGACTGATAGAATTGTCACATCTAACGAAAGTGTAGACCTAAGTTATACTACATTCCATTTTGAAGTCTACAAAACCCGAGGGCTCTTCAATAAAGAATGATTATGTTTTGACTACACACCTTTACTGATGTCATAATTTTTACGGTGCTCCTCAAGGCAGTCTCCCATGAGTGCGATGCAATTGTCCCTGCCAGTCTTGAAATATATGCTGGAAACCATTTCTTGAGAGGTCCTTCAAAATCGCATCCGCAGTCTTTACCATTGCTTCTGATGATTGATAATGCCTCCCACGAAGGCGTTTCTTCGTCTTCGAGTCACACGGGGCTAAATCCAGACTGTCGGGAGGGTGAATAATGATTCAATGGACGAGCTCTATTTAAAGACAACATATCGCACACAAGAGTTAAGGGATTGCTGGTTATAACGTCGTCAAGTTGTGGAGATGTGAATAGTATGGCGATTTACAAGTCAAATTTTCTTTAACCTAATGCTATTGCCGTGCTCAAAGATCAAAAGAAGGAAATGTTCGGCAAAGAATCGTTGGCATAGATAAATACTTTCCCTAATGTACAGCATGCTCTACATGGCGGGCAAGTTACAATATGCGGCGCAGAAGTTCATGGTCAAGACGCAAACACGAAAACAATGTATCAGTATCACGGCTGCTTTAGGCACGGTTGTCCTGAGTATTATTAACCCGACACTATAAATAATGTGAATAATATTTCAATGGGCGAGCTCTATTTAAAGACAACATATCGCACACAAGAGTTAAGGAATGCTTGTTATAACGTTGTGGAGATGGGGAGTTGTGAGTGGAAAAATTCTAAGACTTACAAAAAGAACGTAAATAAAGAAACAAAAGTTGTAGAACTAGTGAATCCTAGAGATGCCTTTTTCGGCGGAAGAACAGACACTGCTGAATTGAAGGTTTCAGCAAGAAGCAGTGATACATTGACATCTGCAGTCTTTGTCCTACAGCGATGTTTTACGACAATTATCCTGCAGGTCATCCTGCACAGATAATGAAATCAGGAAAATGCGACGAGGAATGGTTTGGTTTTGTTAGATGCAAAGCGGTTGTGCCGCGTGGCTTGTATCATCCTGTGCAACCAGTTAAACAGGAAAAGCTTTTGTTCGGTCTACGGCAAAATGTGTAGAAGATCAAAACTCATCGCTGTTGAAACCACAGTGACGATGAGCGAGCATTTGTAGGAACGTGGACAACAACAGAACTCAACAAAGCCATCGAAAAAGGCTATAAAATGCAAGACTTTTACGAGGTATGACATTTTGCTCGAATAAGTAATGAACTGTTTAAAGACTACGTAAAAACCTTCATGAAGATCAAACTGGAAACTAGCTCTTTGGAAGATGGTTACAAGTAAAATGAAGAACACAGACGAGTTATCAAAAAAAAGCAAGATATCGACCTTTATGTTAGCGATATTGAATCAAACGCAGGCAAACGTGATGTTTCCAAGTAAGTCTCAACTCTCTTTGGAGAAAATTTGGTCGAAGACTGAATATGACGCAAACGGAATTTATAGATAATGCTAGTCGTTGCTATGAACTTTTACTCGATGATGCGACAGATCTTACTAACGTAATATTCATCAATGAGGAAGTCACTGAAGTGACATACCGTTACAACGATTAGTATGTGGAACATAGTACTAACGCATTCGTTGCCGCCTTCACCACTTCTAACGCTAGGATGAGGCTGTATGATATGCTAACATTGTGATAACATTGTATACTACGGAAAAACTCTCTTGTTTATATTGATGAGGGCAAAAACAGTGCACGCAGGTTGCATGCTTGGCGAATGGACAGATGAATTTGGCAAAGACGATTTTGCCATTGAATGGACAAGCACTCGGCCAAATGCTATGCTTAACAGACATATAAAGGCAAACGCTATCAAAAATAATCGCTATACTCTGAACTGAAAAAATTCCGTAAAATTCGACATGAAAACGAAGACTGAATTAATACAGACTTATGAAGATAAGATTATCATAAGTAACAACATGATTACGAGAGGTAAGAAGACGAAAAACCTGCTGAATAAATTTGTAGCAAAAGAGTTTAAATTTAACTACGATAAGCGTATGCTTCTAGAGGAAACAAGACGGCATAACTGATGCACTTCGATGGGGATATTAAAGAAAAACTTTTGCGTATACTGATGGGAACAGTGATTACAGAATTCGTCGATGATCCTGCTCGTTGGTACGAGCTCATTCTCGATGACAATATAGGAATAATTCAAAAATAGTTCAAATGGCTCCGAGAGCGTAGAACTACTTAAAGCTAACTAACCTAAGGACATCACACTCATCCATGCCCGAGGCAGGATTCGAACCTGCGACCGTAGCGGTTCCAGACTGTAGCGCCTAGAACCACTCGGCCACCCTGGCCCGCATAGAAATAATTAATACGACATTTGCCAACGAAGAACTAATAAAGGTGTCATATAAGAACTGGTAAGGATAAATGAAGTCAAGGCCTATAAAATTTCAGACTTGTGGTCGCCATGAAGTCGTTGCTGGTAAACTGGCCGCGAGAAAGGCGTCAACATTTTGCGAAAAATAACCGCTGAAATTTTGCAAAACAGTAGCCGCAAATAACCGTCAAAAAGTCGCTTCCGAAAAACCTGGAAGCTGGTGTCTTTCGGACGAAAAGTCGCTTAAAAAAAAAAAAAAGCGGCCGCGAAAAAGTGACTGCCGGCTTTCAACGAAAAAGTCCTTTCCTAAAAAAAGTATCCGCGAAAAAGTGATTGCCGGTTTTTGTCGCTTGTGACAAAATGCGCCCGCGAAAAAGGGGCTGCTATCTTTTGGACGAAAATCGCCCTCTCCGAGAAAAAGTGATCACGAAAAGCCGCTTCCGAAAAAAGAGTGGCAGCGAAGTAGCGTCAAGTGAGCGCCGGAATTTTGCAAAAAGGTGATCGTCATCTTTTGGCCGGAAAGTCGAGGGTTTGTCCTGAGCCGCCGCCGTCAACTACTGCCCTTCCTCGTACGACCATTTCAGGATTGTACGGTGAACATCAGCGGTGCGGTAAAACATCAATTCTCCGACGTCGCTGCGAGAAGGGACCAACGACGATTGAAGAGAATCGTTCAGCGTGACAGAAGTGAAACCCTTCCGCAAAATGCTGCAGTTTCAATGCTGGGCCATCAACAAGTGTCAGCGTGCGAACCATTTGACGAGATGGAGCCGGAGGCGAACTCATATATCCTTGGTGGCTTCACGATACAAGGCTTTACGCCTCGGCTGGGCCCGACATCACTGGAAACACGGACGACTTTCGTTGAATCGATGGACCCTGCATGTCAGCAGTGGAGTGTCCGAGTTGGTGGAGGCTCTATAATCTACATCCACAGCTACATGACTACTCTGCAATTCACATTTAAGTGCTTGGCAGAGGGTTCATCAAACCACAATCATACTATCTCTCTACCATTCCACTCCCTAACATTGCGCGGGAAAAACGAACACCTAAACCTTTCTGTTCGAGCTCTGATTTCTCTTATTTTATTTTGATGATCATTCCCACCTATGTAGGTTGGGCTCAACAAAATAATTTCGCATTCGGAAGAGAAAGTTGGTGACTGAAATTTCGTAAAAACATCTCGCCGCGACGAACAATGTCTTTGCTGTAATGACTTCCATCCCAATTCGCGTATCATATCTGCCACACTCTCTCCCCTATAACGTGATAATACAAAACGAGCTGCCCTTCTTTGCACCCTTTCGATGTCCTCTGTCAATCCCACCTGGTAAGGATCCCACACCGCGCAGCAATATTCTAACAGAGGACGAAGGAGTGCAGTGTAAGCTGTCTCTTTAGGGGACTTGTTGCATCTTCTAAGTGTCCTGCCAATGAAACGCAACCTATGGCTCGCCTTCCCCACAATATTGTATATGTGGTCTTTCCAACTGCTGTTGTTCGTAATTTTAACACTCAGATGCTTTGTTGAATTGACAGCCTTGAGAAATTTACTATTTATCGAGTAATTGAATTCCAACGGATTTCTTTTGGAACTCGTGTGGATCACCTCACACTTGTCGTTACTTAGCGTCAACTGGCACCTGCCACACCGTACAGCAATCTTTTCTAAATCGCTTTGCAACTGATGCTGGTCTTTGGATGACCTTACTAGACGGTAAATTACAGCATCATCTGCGAACAACCTAGAGAACTGCTCAGATTGTCACCCAGGTCATTTACATAGATCAGGAACAGCAGAGGTCCCAGGAGGCTTCCCTGGGGAACACCTGATATCACTTCAGTTTTACTCGATGATTTACCGTCTATTACTACGAACTGCGACCTTCCCGACAGGTAATCACGAATCCAGTCGCACAACTGAGACGGTACCCCATAGGCCCGCAGCTTGATTAGAAGTCGCTTGTGAGGAACGGTGTCAAAAGCTTTCCGGAAATCTAGAAATACGGAATCAACTTGAGATCCCCTGTCGGTAGCGGCCATTACTTTGTGCAAGTAAAGAGCTGGCTGCGTTGCACAAGAGTGATGTTTTCTGAAACCATGCTGATTACGTATCAAGAGATCGCTCCCTTCGAAGTGATTCATAATGTTTGAATACAGTATATGCTCCAAAACCCTACTGCACACCGACGTCAATGATATAGGTCTGTAGTTAGATGGACTACTCCTACTACCCTTCTTAAACACTGGTGCGACCTGCGCAGTTTTCCAATCTGTAGGTACAGATCTATCGGCGAGCGAGTGGTTGTATATGAGTCCTAAGTAGGGAGCCATTGTATGACCGTAATCTGAAAGGAACCTAATCGGTATACAATCTGGACCTGAAGACTTGCCCGTATCAAGCGATTTCAGTTGCTTCGCAAGCCCTAAGGTATCTACTTCTAAGAAACTCATGCTAACAGCTGTTCGTGTTTCAAATTCTGGAATATTCCATTCGTCTTCCCTGGTGAAGGAATTTCGGAAAACTGCGTTCAATAACTCCGCTTTAGCGGCACAGTCGTCGGTAACAGTACCATCGGCACTGCGCAGTGAAGGCATTGACTGCCGCTTGTGTACTTTACATACGACCAGAATTTCCGTACACATACTCCCAGATATTTTACAGAAGTAACTGTTACCAATGTTTGTTCCGCTATCATATAATTATAAAATAAAGTATCCTTCTTTCTATGTATTCGCAATACATTACATTTGTCTATGTTAAGTGAGAGTTGCTACTCCCTGCACCAAGTGCCTAACCGCTGCAGATATTCCTGGATTTCGCTGCAATTTTCTAAACGTCTGTACACAATATTTTCATACTTTTGAACATACCTAGGCCTACTGTTTCAGGATGTCATAGTGTAGTGGAAACGTGAAGGGACACGTACAGCACAAAAGCGTACAGGCCGACCTCGTCTGTTGACTGACAGAGACCGCCGACATTGGAGGCGGTCGTATTGTGTAATAGGCAGACACCTATCCAGAACATCACACAGGAATTCCAAACTTTATCAGGATCCGCTGCAAGTACTGTCATTATAAGTGGCTGTATTTATTACCAAAGCTGACATTATTCTTCATTAGCAAAGCTGACGTTATTCTTTAATTAATTTGGCTGAAGATACGTAATTCATAGTTACACTTTTTCTTGACAACAATAAAATTTTTGCAGAGTTCTACGTTGATGGTTTCTTGGGTGGATTATAATCAGTAATGCAACATTGCTGGCAAAAATTAATTATATTCTGAAAACGCTTCAAATATTTACTTTTGTTAATGAAATGATTTTACGAACGTTCAAATGGGACTTACTTTTTACGATAATCTTACAACTAGCAATGTGCAAACATACCTTCAGTAGTCTTATTTCCAACATGTTGTTGTTGTTGTGGTCTTCAGTTCTGAGACTGATTTGATGCAGCTCTCCAAGCTACTCTATCCTGTACAAGCTTCTTCATCTCGCAGTACCTTCTGGAGCCTACATCCTTCTGAATCTGCTTAGTGTATTAATCTCTTGGTCTTCCTCTACGATTTTTACTCTGCACGCTGCCATCCAATACTCAGTTGGTGATCTCTTGATGTCTCAGAACATGTCCTACCAACCGATCCCTTCTTCTAGTCAAGTTGTGCCACAAACTTCTCTTCTCCCCTATCGTGTTCAGTACCTCCTAGTTGCTTATGTGATCTACCCATTTAATCTTCAGCATTCTTCTCTAGCACCACATTTCGAAAGCTTCTATTCTCTTCTTGTCCAAACTATTGATCGTCAATGTTTCACTTCCACACATGGCCACGCTTCATACAAATACTTTCAGAAATGACTTCTTGACACTTACATCTATACTCGATGTTAACAAATTTCTCTTCTTCAGAAACGCTTTCATTGCTATTGCCAGTCCACATTTTATATCCTCTCTACTTCGATCATCATCAGTTATTTTGCTTCCCAAATAGCAAAACTCCTTTACTACTTTTAAGTGTCTCATTTCCTCTCTACTTCGATCATCATCAGTTATTTTGCTCCCCAAATAGCAAAACTCCTTTACTACTTTTAAGTGTCTCATTTCCTAATTAATTCCCTCAGCATCACCCGATTTATTTCGACTACATTCCATTATCCTCGTTTTGCTTTTGTTGATGTTCATCTTATATCCTCCTTTCAAGACACTGCCCATTCCGTTCAACTGCTCTTCCAAGTCCTTTGCTGCCTCTGACAGAATTACAATGTCATCGGCGAACCTTAAAGTTTTTATTTCTTCTCGATGGATTTTAATATCTACTCCAACGTGACAAATATTAATTATTCCTACTTAATCCTATTAATAAAATATAAACATCTTTCATAAATTGTGGTTTGACAATAGACAATAGAAATATACACGTCTTACACAAAGAACGTAGTGATCGAATATCTTTACTTAACGATCGGGAGCGTGTAGAATTGTCGGTGCTAATAGACCAGCAACACTGCGTGAAATGACCTCAGAAATGAATGTGGGCCTTACGACGAACGTATCCGTTAGGGCCTGCTGCAAAAGTTCGGCGTTAGTGGTCTGCGCCAGCGTGCACCACATCGCCTGCAGCGCCTGTCCTGGGGTGCATTAATAATTGTGTGCATTTCGTCTATTTGATATTGTCAATCTAAAAAAATTAACAAATTGCTCCTGGCCACTGCCCAAAATAATTAGTAATTCTTTTGTGTGGAGCAGGGGGGGGGGGGGGGGGGGGAGTGGGCTATGTTAGTGGGCTGCTCCTGTGTTGGCGGCGCTGCATAGCGCTCTGCATTGGATCTCTGATTGCGCTTTCTTTGTAAGAGACTCTGTGGCTGGTTCTCCGACCATAAATATAATAGACTGGCCCTGACGTCATTTTCGTAGCTCCAACATCTCTGGGCTAAAGTCACGTGAATGTTGGCAAAACATGATTGCTTCGTGTTGCGCTTATGGCTGAACTCAGCGTTTTGTCGGGGGAAATGGCATTACATTTCACATGTAAGGGTTTCTATGATAGTGCAGATGCGTTTATTAAAATCTGCTGGAGTGACTTTTATATGGTTTTTTTTTACACTTGAAATAGAGTATCACGTAAATTAAAGTGTCGAAAGTGATGCCTGTAAAGTCAGATTCATATTACGTCTTGGAAAGTATCTGTGATAATTCGGTTACATAAGTAAGTATAACTGTTTCTCGTTCCTACTCATAGGTTCCCCAAGGATGAAAAACGAAGGCAGCTTTGGATACAGGCCCTGAAACGGAAAATCTTTAAGCCATCTGCACATACGCGCCTTTTTGTATATAGAGGTGAGACTATAATAAGGTAAGAGCACCTATAGTCGACACATGAAGAGAATTTTTTTTCTACCCTCTAATACTATTAAATAAATGTAGGCTCCAAAATTATTTTCTGAAACTTCAAAGTCTCACCTTTCATCTAAAATATAATTTTTTTAAACTGATAATTTAAACTTTTGTAAAAAATAGTAGGAACTGAACCTTTGAAGAGCACCTAAATTTGACACTCTAAAATGCAACTGCTCCTAAAGTCGACAATTTTGGCACCTATAGTTGACATAATTCCCATATCCCATCTTCTTTTATAAGTGGCTAGAGCTCAAAACGCGGCGAATACAATGTTTAAAGTTTTGACCCGAGCCCACTCTTACTGTTTAAAAGAATTTTAACGACATTTTACTCCAATTGACAGTTTATAGTAGTTTCGTCCCGCTGCCCACCAGAGGCGTCTTCGATGTATTTGTTAGATTTTATAAATGGTACTGTAACAAATCCAGGTCAAATGTAGCTGTGGCATAATTTTCCGCAAGTAGAACAGTAATTTTTGTTGGAAGCGTTTGGCAGTCAATTGAGAAATGTGGGGAAAATACGATACAAACGTAGGATGGCAGACCGCTGATTTGAAATCCCGCCACGTTTTGCTAACAGTCACGCGGTTTCTGTTGGAGCCACACAGCTCTATAGCTTCTGCACAGCGAGGCCGGTCTACTGGTATCTGTGGCCGAAGGGCTGGTTGCATAGAGTAAATATCTCCGCAGTGAGCATTTGCATTTGTCTTGTGCATGGGAACGTTCAGTTCAGTTCCAGGTTCCGTCGCGAACTAGGTCGCTCTCTTAGTTCGTTAGCTCCCATCTCGTTTTCCAGAAAGTCAGTTCGCTCGCTTTGCTACCGCTATTGCACACGCTCTTTTGTTCGCTGTGCCTTTAAGTAATGACCAGTGTTGCCAATGCCTGTATTATTACAGTTTTATGTCGAGTAATTAAACTTGGAAAGGGCAAATAAACCAGTTATTTACACAAATGGGTAAAATGGGGTAGTCAACTACTTTACTTTACATACAGTGCACCCGTAGTATTTTAATTTTAAAATATATTTATTTATTAGTTCATTGTAGGAATATTACTTACAGAATATGCTAAATGCGATTTTAATAAAAATACACTTTCATAAATAATTTTACTTTTTTAAAGTTTGTGAAACAACCAACAAAAATATTTCTGCTTGAGGTACAGGTTAAGTACTATATGGCACAAACAATAATACCGTTATCATTAACAGAAGAAACACTGACACTTGTAATTTGTTACCAAACTATTAGACATAGAAAAAATAACTATGACCCCTGAGTGAGATGGTATTCTAAAGCATACTTCTTCTGCTTCGCACTATCATTCTTTAAATAATCAGTCTCCTAATTTTCGAGTCAAGTATTGCAAAAATTTACATATTATTATACATTAATTTGGAAACTTTCTTCGTTGATAAGTGTTCTTCGTTCATTAAGGATTTGTGCCGTTCGCAGGGCACTGATGTTGCTGCTATGAAAATGTCGTTAACACACGTGCATATACACGAGGATATAACTGGCGACGCCCGTGCCACCATTCAAGCGGATCTTTTTTTCGATCTAAATACTCTTCATTGAGGTATTTATCGAGTTCGCGAATACCAGCAGCAAGTTGGTTATCTGGCCTATTGATTTTTCTTATTTCTTGGTCATGCTCGCCCCGCTCATTTCTGCTGCCACTAGAACAAGACGCCGAAGGGTCGCTAGCAGTAGGATCGGCCACTAAAATATCTCGATTCTCCCTCTGAGGTGACTGCACTCTGCCGACTTTATTTTCGAGGCGTTGTATTGCAGCTTCACAAGCTTTTTGATTTCTAAATTACCTCTGTCTAAATCGGGGGTCCACAATAGTACACTCAGCGTATAGAATGTTATCCTCATAACCTTTAAAACCGTCTGCCATGCCTTTCTTGAGCACTGATTGCACGGCGACAATTTTTTTATTGTTAGAAGCATGCTTCTGCAGAAAACTGTTGAGCGGGTTACAAAACACAATAACTTTTGACAAAGTCACATCTCTTTCGGCACTGATTTCTACCGTAATTTTATAGAATGGACCGAGTAAGGGCAGCACGTGATTTTTTTAAAGCCTACTGCTTCGTCTCGCCATTGTCCGTCGGCCCTCGGAAAAAAGCGAACGAACGAAGTAGCGAGTTTATCCGTGAACTAGTTCTCGCAGTTCGCCTGTGTGAGTGTTCTTCCGAACTAGTTCTTTCGCCAACTACACTAGACTAACTCACATGCGCAGAGCAGACTTTGTGTTGTCAACATACATTGCCGGCCTGGTCACGTGTTCTCGGGACGTCGTGTGTTTGTCCGCATAGCCCTGTATATTTCGAATGTCACTACATCCCTACTACAGACGGATTCTTTTCGTACCTGTCGTGGATTATTTACGTATGTTGCGCAGACATTTTAACAATATCCATTTGATACTGGCAATAAACCAGCTGCGTAACTTTTAAGGGCAAGTTATATTACATTCTGCTTCTTTGCGATAGGTGTCACAGTTCAGATGCACTAGATTTGTGGTATGATACGGCACTTTATAGTATTACACAGCCTGACGTACATTTTTGCAGTGATACTCTTGGAAAACGACTTGACAGTGCGCTAGTACTTTTGCAAGCGTCCGAAAAACACAGAATTTGCCACACATTAGCGATGTGCTAATTCGTCCTTCTTTCTGCTATTTCTGCGTATTTCAAAAAAATGGTTCAAATGGCTCTGAGCACTATGGGACTCAACTGCTGTGGTCATCAGTCCCCTAGGACTTAGAACTACTTAAACCTAACTAACCTATGGACATCACACACGCCCATGCGCGAGGCAGGATTCGAACCTGCGACCGGAGCAGCAGCGCGGCTCCGGACTGGGGCGCCTACAACCGCTCGGCAACCGCGGCCGGCTCTGAGTATGTATTTTCTCTTTCTTGCGACCTAAAGCACAATTTTTCTTGCTGGTGACACTTTGAAGTGCTTATTTAACGCATTTTACGTACGTGCTCCTAGTTTATTAAATAAATAGTAGACTGAGCAAGAAGAGGGGGGGGGGGGGGGGAGGCGACCGGAGAATAAATGTACTGTAAAGCAAATACAGTTGGTCATGTAACAGTCAACCTATTTAACACCATTAAGGGAAGTGGTAAGTGACACAAATGAAAGAGTTTGAGGACATGTTTACTAATATTTTACGTTTCTTAATCAAATTGTGAAGAAAATAAATTCAAGGCAAAATACACCAAAGAAGATGAATGCGTACTTTGATTAGCTGCACTATCGTGTTTTTTATTTGATTTGGGCAGAAAATGTATTTAAGCTGAATGCAGAAATTGGTACTAGGTGCTGTAGAAAATTAAAAATAGTTGGTATAGCATCTACCTTCAGCCACACACGTCCAAATTTTTCTCTGTCTAAACATCCCTCTTCAAAGTGTTTTGAATATACTTCGGAATATTTTGTGGGGACAAAATTACTCCTCCTTATGTTCTGGAGCCACATCTTTACTCGTTGTACATCCTTAGGGAAGCTAAAATATAAATCACACATAATCATTCTCCAAGTTCTAGACACACTTAACATGGCCTCCTACTGAAACTTTATAGTAAACAAAAATGTTTGGACACACATATTATACGAAGACAATTACAGACTCCCACTCTATTGAATTTATCTGTCTCCCGTCTTTCAGATCTAGATACATAATCGAGAAGTCACTGATAAATACATGGAGGATAGTATTTGCTGGAACAACTAACCATTCCTTTTCCTGTTCCAATAGCAAATTCACGAGAGAAAGCGATTGTTTGTAAGCTTTTGTACAAGCCGTAATATCTATTATATAGTCATAAAATCGTAGAAAAATAGTTCTACAGAATCAAGCCTTAATTGTAACACGTCGCGAAATTTTTAAATATAGTACCCATGAAAAGTTACTATCCCTCCTTTCACATATTTTTCTTTGCTTCCGTAGCAACAAGAGTAATTCACCATAGCTATTACACTATCAACAAACGGTGAAAACACAACAAAAACTCTTGATATTAAACATAAAAGTCTGCGGAAAGCACACGCGCATAGCGAAGTCCCGAAAACACGTGACAATCCTGGTTTAATGCTGTTAACATGCGCAGAACGTAATGCTCACTGCACGGATATTTACTCTATGGCTGGTTGGACTCGTTGCTGTAAGTTAATCGCCAGTAGCGTTGGGCAGTTGGAAGTTAGTCGTCAGCAGTGATGGGTGTGTTGTTGGGCAGTTGGAGGTGAACAGCCAGCAGTGATGGATGTTAAATGTGAGGAGTCAGCATTGATGCAGGGTAGAGGTCTGAAGTGTTAGCGTAGGCGAACGATCTGAAAGTATCCCACTCGGAGATTGAAAATTATTCATCATTATACATGGTGGTCAACTGATCGTGACCGGGCAAAATATCTCACGAAATAAGCGTCAAACGAAGAGACTATAAAGAACGAAACTCGTCTAGCATGAAGGGGGAAACCAGATGGCGCTATGGTTGGCCCGCTAGATGGCGCTGCTATAGGTCAAACGGATATCGACTGCGTTTTTTTAAACAGGAATCCCAATTTTTTATTACGTATTCGTGTAGTACGTAAAGAAATATGAATGTTTTAGTTGGGCCACTTTTTTCGCTTTCTGATAGATGGCGCTGTAATAGGCACAAATATATGGCTCACAATTTTAAACGGACAGTTGGTAACAGGTGGGTTTTTTAAATTAAAATACAGAACGTAGCTACGTTTGAACATTTTATTTCTGTTCTTCCGACGTGATACATCTACCTTTGTGAACTTATTATTTCTGAGAACGCAAGTTGTTACAGACTAATTACCCGTTAATACGACATTAATGCAATAAATGCTCAAAATGATGTCCGTCAACCTAAATGCACTTGGCAATACGTGTAACGACATTCCTCTCAACAGCGAGTAGTTCGCCTTCCGTAATGTTCGACAGGCATTGACAATACGCTGACGCATGTTGTCAGGCGTTGTCGGTGGATCACGATAGCAAATATCCTCCAACTTTACCCACAGGCCGGCCGCGGTGGTCTAGCGGTTCTTGGCGCGCAGTCCGGAACCGCGCGACTGCTACGGTCGCCGGTTCGAATCCTGCCTCGGGCATGGATGTGTGTGATGTCCTTAGGTTAGTTAGGTTTAAGTAGTTCTAAGTTCTAGGGGACTGATGACCACAGTAATTAAGTCCCATAGTGCTCAGAGCCATTTTTTCCCCACAGAAAGAAATCCGGGGACGTCAGATCCGGTGAACGTGCGGGCCACGGTATGGTGCTTCGACGACCAATCCACCTCTCTTGAAATATGCTATTCAATACCGCTTCAACCGCACGCGAGCTATGTGTCGGACTTCCGTCATGTTGCAAGTACATCGCCATTCTGTCATGCAGTGAAACATCTTGTAGTAACGTCGGTAGAACATTACGTAGGGAATCAGCATACATTGCACCATTTATACTGCCATCTATAAAATGGGGGCCAATGATCCTTCCTCCCATAATGCCGCACCATACATTAACCCGCCATAGTTGCTGATGTTCCACTTTTCGCAGACATCGTGGATTTTCCGTTGCCCAATAGTGCATATTGTGCCGGTTTACGTTACCACTGTTGGTGAATGATTCTTCGTCGCTAAATAGAACGCGTGCAAAAAATCTGTCATTGTCCCGTAATTTCTCTTGTGCCCAGTGGCAGAACTGTACACGACGTTCAAAGTCGTCGCCATGCAATTCCTGGTGCATAGGAATATGGTACGGGTGCAATCGATGTTGATGTAGCATTCTCAACACCGACGTTTTGTGAGATTCCCGATTCTCGGGCAATTTGTCCGCTACTGATATGCGGATTAGCTGCGAGTGTACCGCGAATATCAGGATCCGGTAAAACATCAAATCTCCTACATTGCCGTGGCCAGTAAAAAATCCTGAAAGAACTGGACCAACAACTGAAGAGAATCGTTCAACATGACAGAAGTGCAACCCTTCTGCAAATTGCTGCAGATTTCAATGCTGGGTCATCAACAAGAGACAGTGTGCAAACCATTCAACGAAACATCGATATAGGCACAAATGATACAAATGCCTCTGATAGGGTGTATATGTGGACAAGGAAATAAAATTCCCCGATATTTCCCGGTTAAAAATACACTTTCTCCCGGGTGAAAATACACTTTTTCCGTGTTAAGTGACAGTATACTCTGTTCAAAGTACTTACGGGCATTCAGCCAGGTTGAATTTTCGACAACTGCCTAAGTAAGTACTTTGAACATAGTTTACGCCAGGAGAAGCTCAGGTTACAGACAGTATACTCTTCTGGGGCGCAGTAAAACTCATCAATTCTTTGAATGTTTATGGTTTTATATATGGGAGTAGAATTTCCCGGCACTTTAGAAAACGAAATTCAGGGGGGGGGGGGGGGGGGAGACCACGTTTTGAAAGACCTTCGATGTGCAGCAATATGTACTACGCATATTTTCATATTACGAAGGTATAAATTTGAATTCCACCAAACACCGCATGTTACTTTCCGAAACTTTGAAATCGAGTTGGCGTTGCGCATTTGTAAGGCAGTCATAGCTCATGTCACGTGATCTAGTCAGCTGATGGCAGCATAGGACACGTAGTAAGCCAGTAGCAAGATGACCCCTCACAAATAAGAAAAGTTAATGGTTTAAATTAATATACATAGCATTCACATATAACATTGGTCTCTAAGATTAATAAGCTGGAACAGAAGCTAAGCTTCCACTACTGCAAAATGTTGATCTATTTTGCGCGTGTTACACCTTAAGAACGTCACACAAATGTGCCAGTAAAATGTTTAATAATGACGTAAATGTCTGATCTTCTGGGCTCGAAATTGTTCTAAATGGTCGTCGTCTCAGAGTTGATTTTTAAATCAGAGTCAAACGCTTTGCGATTTAAGAAATTCATCGTACACTCTCGCACATAGTTCATCTTGTGTAAAAGGAAACCTGCTTTGAATGTATCGCTTTTCAAACCACCATTCGGAATATTTTCCCGCGACCTGTTGGAAATAGGTTCGTTTCAGCAGTTGCAAGTGGGCGCCAGATAACAGGCACCACCGCGCTTGCGCAGCTACGACGACGCAGGAAGCCCATATGTTCGTACGTGTAAAACATCTTACGTATGTCATAAAAGAAACAAGACATCAGACGATACTTCAAGAGCCTCGGAATTTCGTGAACCATACTAAAACGAAGAATTCGGCTTAAAATTTTCTTTGAGTACCAGTACTGTATTATCTCATGTTTGGTTCTTTATTATGGCATAATGCCATACGTGCACTTGAAACGCAGTGAACAGTTGAAACTAGCCAATAGTGTGAAATTAAACACTTTGTTTCAAATAAATTGTGTGCCTCAGCAGAAAAGATTAGTTTTAAGCCAAATCTCTTTAGCAAACCGGCAAAAATAACTTCATTGTTCTGTAAGGCGATTAATGCTTGCCTGTCACAGAAAGGTGGAAATAAAAACTGAAACTAATAACATATTTTCGCCTTCCGTAATTACGCGAACGTATTTTAATTCATTTGATAGCTCCCGGCCACAAAAATCCGTTTGTTGTCATGAGAGCAATAAACGAACAGGAAACAACAAAACCATTGAAGGTAATCACAGGTCACGTGGTGACTCCCCACCTCAACTCAGGCTGCTGTGTGCATCAGCTCCAGATTTACTGTATTTCCGAACCGTGACAATATTAAGTAGTGGCGCCCAGCCACACTTCTGTAACCAGAAGCGGGACAAGATGTTACTTATACGTGACTCAACAGCCCGCCCACAACTCCTCAAACGAATCTAATTTAAGCAGTTGTCACGTCACGCTCGTTGGGGGCAATTTGTTGTTATAAAGAATTACACAGTCTTCTTAAAGCCTTTGACACACTTTGCTATTGGCAGACGCTTGTATGAGCACTGCTTTTTTTTTGTGGTATAAGGCACATTTCCTTTGCAATGTAAGTTTTACTTTCGTTTTTTTTTCTCGTCCACGTTTTGTTGCTGCAGTATTACTCTGCTGTAGCGGGATACAGCAATATCCTTTGTTAGAATATTGGTTCTTACCAGTCAAAATCACAAAATTGTAACTGAAAACTACAACAATGAAAATTTCCCGCAATTCTAAAGAATTCCCGGCTTTTCCCCGGTTTTTCTCCCGGATCTCCCGGTTCGTATACACCCTGCTCTGAGTACTATGGTCAGTCCCCTAGAACTTAGAACTACTTAAACCTAACCAACGTAAGGACGTCACACACATCCATGCGCGAGGCAGGATTAGAACCTGCGACCGTAGCGGTCGCACGGTTCCAGATTGAAGCTCCTAGAACCGCAGGGCCAGAACGGCCTGCTGAAGGCCTGCTCGTCTACCCATGATGACTGCACAACACAAAGCTTTACGCCTCACCTTGGCCCGTCAACGACATTGGTGACTGGAAACATGATGCCTGCTCGGACGAGTCTCGTTTCGAATTGCATCGAGAAGATGGCCGTGTATGGGTATGGAGACAACCTCATGAACACTCCGACAGGTGACACGTACGTAAGCACCCTGTCTGATCACCTCCATACATTCACGACCACTCTGCATTCTGACCGACACTGGCAATTCCAGCAGGACAATGTGACACCCCACACACCCAGAATTGCTACAGACGTGGCTCCAGGAACACACTTCTCAGTTTAAACACTTCTGCTGGCTGCCAAACTCCCCAGACATAAACGTTATTGACCATATCTCGGATGCTTTCCAACATGCTGTTCACAAGATATCTCCACTCCCTCACAGTCTTAACAAGCCCTGCAGGGTACACGGTGTCAGTTCCCTCCAGCACTACTTCAGACGTTAGTCGAGTACACGTCACGTCGTGTTGCGGCACTTCTGTGGGCTCACAGGGTCCTACACAATATTAGGCAGATGTGTCAGTTTCTTTGTCTCTTCACTGTATATTCTCTTCTTCGTGCATCAAATATTTCCATGCCTTTGATAAATAAGTAACTTTGTAAATATAATGACCTGTGTGTGTGTTACTTAATATTTCAAATACTGTTCATTCACTATAGTCTTCAGTAATAACATGGACAAAACGGAAAGGACTTTTTATATGTTGGCACATCAACTACATTACTTAATACGAAATACTACTCATGGTTTTTTTTTCACTCCCCCCGCTGAGGACCTGCAGTATTGGGCAATGAGCACTGAAATTAAAACATTAGAATGATTTTTCCATACATTTTCTTTTATTACCCGATGGTGAATAGGAATGAGAGATATATAATACTTATTCAAGTACAACATCAATTTTGTATTGTCGGTAACAAATTCCATGTTTCAAAAAAACAATCTTTGATGCCAATCTGCAGTAACATTTATAACTACCTTTTAGTACATCATTACAGTTTAAACAACTGCGTGTGACAGACTTTTCACCGGAGAAAGCAGCTGCTTCATAGCTTTAACAATTGGAGAGAACTTCATTTAACATGGCAACGCACAGCTGTATCTCTGCTGTGAAAGTATGTGGTATTTGGCACGTAAATATTCTTTCTCACTTCAGCACATCATATGGCTATTGGGTACATGGTAAGCCCGCATGCAGCAGCTTGCAGTGCCTGCGAATCACATACGAACTTAGGATTAAACACTTTACTGCCTTGACTGAAAGAGCAGATAGAAGTTCAGATGTGAATATAATTACACTTTAATAAAATAGTTCCAAAAACGTACAATCACAACAAATAATTGGATTCACACAAGATTACAGTATTCACCTCTTATTTTTAATACTTTTATGGATGAAATCACTAAGACCAGAAAATCCATCCTAATGTAAACACACACACACACACACACACACACACACACACACACACACACACAGTTTTCCATTGTCTGTACACCAACATTAAAATAAATGTTACCTGCAAGGTGAAATCTGTATTCTGTGTAAAATTTGTAAACAATATAATCTGAAAATTTTCAAAATAAAACTGATTAATTTGAGGTGTGGCATTGCTAATAAACATGGCACGGCACAGACAAAAAGTTGTCAAAGCTGAGACTGTAAGCAGAAATTCTCATGTAGAAAGATTAAGGGATACTAGAGAAGCACAGAAACAAATGAGAGTTACAATTTGTAACACAAATCTGTTCTAACAGCACCGTCTATAATGACTAGAGAAGCACGTACCATACATTTCTCAGAACAGTGAAAGGATGTATCGGCTTTATTAAGAAACTACTTGGTGAAAAAGAAGATATGGTGTAAGAAACAAAGTTCAAGAGGAGAAAAGGAATTGAAATAAGCCCATTACAAAAATGAGTAGCGAGAGATGAGCTCTCGAAATAGAAACCTGTACAATTAGAGGGTGAAATCAAGAAAAATGTTACAGCAATTTCTGACACTAGATAAACTTTTTTGTGGTCTGGAAGCATGCTTATCCCTTCCTATTAGAAACATCGTTTAAACAGTGAAACCACATTTATACATTTCTCAGCTCTACGTTTTTTGCTCTCGTATGTTGTACACTGTGCACTTTTTCGATTTTACATGCAGAGTTACCCTACTTTCACATTTTCCATTTATATGTTTTTGCACTTTTACGCCATTATTTTTACTCTTTCACACTCATTTTTGTCAGACTTATCTAATATAAAGACCAAGAAATCGTCTCAAAACATTTTGTATTTAGTGTGGCGAGCGATTATCGGTTTGCCGTGTGCATCCAAAGTCGCAGTTACGATTGCGGGTCTTGGCTACAGTACACGTGGCGACACTGTTGTTGTTGACCTCGTGGCAGTTGGTTTCAGATCGTATAACTTGACGGAACATTGCTCCAATAGCTGCCTTCACACGATGCCACTCGGGAGAGGAGACGGTGTTGTCGGCTGGCCATGCAGCGAGTAGCCATTTATGAACAGTCAGCCCGAGACATCAGCAGAAACAGCAGCAGCAGCATCGAAGTTGCTCGCAGCAACAGCTAAACCTGTTGTCAGTCGCCGCACGAAGTGTCGTGCCGTGTGAATGCGTGAGCACTGCAGACCAGCCCTTCTCAATGACGTCCTAAGGAGGGGGTAATACGGCCTGCAGTACAATACATTCCTGCGGCACCTGACGGTAGTGTAAGCAGGCGGAGAGCACACCGAGTGAAACAGTGTTTTCGTGAGGGGTGAACTCAATTTGTTAGTGTAGTTTCCAATTTTTATGCATGCGAATATGATGAGATTGTCACGAAGAAAAAGATGACGTCTTTACACGCAGGAGTAAGTCAATGTAACTGAAGAAGTGCAAAGAAGTTCTTGTGAACCTGAAGTGGGCACAGCGTCTCAAAATCCCATATTCTACCTTAACTACCATACTGGCCACTGAAACTCGAATACGCTCTAGTGCTTCGGAAGCCGGACGAAGTGACGAGAAACACATGAGTAACCGAGATGGAAAGTTTGCAGATGTAAGAAAAATGCCAACAGACTCTGTTTCAGCAACAGTGTGCAGCTAATGTACCTATTTCAGATGCAATACTGAAAGAAAAGGCGTTAGAATTTGCAAAAAAGTTAAATGTTGAAAACTTTCATGCTGGTTCTGGTTGGTGTTGCACCACTTCAAAGTAAGACGTGACATCACTGGCCGCAGAGTTCGGGGGAAGGTTAACAGTGTGAATAATGTCACCGTAGAATGTTGGAAAGAGTGTGATCTCCCAAGTGTAATTGCAAGGTACAGTCTGAAAGTTATTTACAACACAGATGAAACGGGACTTTTTTTTTACTTGTGCCTGACAAAACATTGGCGTTTAAGCGCTAGCCCTGCTTTGGGGGATAGATAAGCCAGCCAAGAATGATTGTACTCTTTACCGTAAACGCAGATGGCCGGTGATTGGGAAGTCAGCGAAGCCTCGATGTTTCGGGGCATAAAGTCGTATTCCACCAAGTGCGAGACAAACGAGAAAGTGTGGATGGCTGCAAACCTCTTCAAAAGTCACCCTGTTGAGCTTAACACCTGCACGTGTCGTCACAAGAGGAAACTACTGTACTTTTGTTCCTACGCAATTGTTCGGCTCATTCTCCAACACTACAGGTCGGCAACATAGAACTGGTAGCTTTTCCAACAAATTGCGAGAGCACCTCTGGACCTGGGTATCATTGCTGCCACAAGAGCAAAGTACACAAAAATGCCGGTTCATCACGTCATCACACATCTCGACAGTGGGAAGGAAGATCCCAAACTGGATATGATGCAGATAAACCAAAGAATAGCATTGTAGGCTGGGACACACGTTACATATAGGCTACGTACGTATAGCATTCTCTGTCAATTCCATCTGAACTGCACTAATTTTTTTAGAAAAGCACTAGCAACTAAATTAAATTCAGCACAGATATGTAAATATAGCTTTTTAATTTATTTTTCTTATCCCGGCAATGCAGTACATAAGGAATGCTTGGGATCAATTGAAGCCATACACAATACCCCACTCCTTTTAAAAAACTGACATCACAGAAGATGAAACTCAAGCAGACTCCGCTGAACATTTTGACGTAGATTTCAATAAAACAGAAGACAATGAATAAATGACGACTAACTGAAAACCTCAGCTGCCGACAGGTGTTGTTGATATACCTCGATGTGGACAGCTGAAAATGTGTGCCTCGACCGGGACTCGAACCCGGGACCTCGTCCTTACACGGCAGACGCTATAGCCATCTGAGCCACCAAGGATACAGATGAATAGCGCGACTGATCCCTTGCACGCCTCCCGTGAGACTCACATTCCCAACTGTCTACAATTCTACATACGTATTGTACCTTATGCACATTTGCCCACTCACTCATTACTCGCGCACGCTTTGGCGATTCCCGTACGAGTTTGGACAACCTGTGTGCATTCGCACAGATGAAGGTCAATGGCTGGGTGGCCTTTAACTATGTATACGAAGACAGTAACTTGAATGACTGGGCTCGTATTTCAAATGGAACTGATTTTGGTGATTCTGATGCTGGTACTGCTATGTGTTGGGTACAAAGTGAGGAGGAAATAATTAAAGTAGCAGTGCCACTATCAGCTGACATAAATATTTTTGGAGAATCCAAAGAATTGTACGGTGGACCTGTGAATCCTCCCAGTCAGTTAGAAGCACTTAGTGCATTACTAGTAACACAATGTACGTAAGATTAGTGATGACAAGATGTGCACAGTGACTGCATATGAAATCTTGATTTATGACTGCAGTATTGCTTCCAAAAAACAAACCACAACTGATTCATTCTTTAGGCCTAAATAACTTTAATTTCCCATAACCTAGGCATAAGCTGAACTACTGTACCTATTACTGTACAATATATGTGTATTTTATTTGCACACTCTTTAATCTAATAAAAGTATATTAAAAAGTTTCATTTTAACATTAATCCAACTTGCAGATTTACTTTATCTTCCACTTTCAAAAATGTATAAATGAGGTTTTACTGTGTTAATAGCTTGTAAGAAGAGAATTTCTGACAGAAAAATTGTAAAAATGCCACCTTCTAATAGCAGCACCTTCACATTATCAAAACTATAGTACAATTCCACATTTACGATGTGAACGAGAAATACGACAGAAGTGCCAAAATGTACAAAAAAAAAAAAAATGCCTGAATTGTGTTATAATAGATGACAAAAAAATCAGAACTGTTTATAATGCACAGAGGGGTTTGGCAAGAGAGCATGCACTCCACAGTGTTTTTTAATACAGCCGTGGACAACATCGTAAGGAAAGTTCGCCAAGGGTCAACAGCAGATGATATGGAAATCATATCATATGCAGATTAATGATAATTCGGGAAGAAAATGAGCAGAATTTGGGAGAGAAACCAAACATCTGACAGAGAGTAATTGAAGAAGTGGGAATGGAAATAAGCTTCACAAAAAGTGAAGTAATGAAAATTGGCAAGAAAAGTGAAAACATGAAAGATGTAACCCACAATGGAAAAATTATTAAAGTAGTAGATGCTTTCAAGTATCTAGGAAGAAAATTAACCCGAAAGGAAACATCAAGGATGAAATTTAGGAGAGAAAGGAAAATTGTTCAAAATTTTATTATTTTGTATCCGACATAATTAGAAACTGAAAAATAACTGCCAGAGCAAAGATCATGATATACAAGTAATATTTTCTTCCAATTTTGACCTACGGATCAGAATGTTGCGCTTGACAAAGAAGGATCTGTGCGGAATACAAGCAACAGAGGTACAATTTCTACGAGGAATCCTCGGTAAGACACGAAGAGACAGGATAAGAAATGAAATAATACAAAATTCCCTGCTGATCAAGTCCCTAAAAACCAAATTGTTTGGTCACATTGAAAGAATGAGACCTGAAAGACCATGGACAAGATGGAGACATTCAGTAAAGGATGGTGTGAACCAAAGAGGATTTCAATGGGAGGAGATGGTAAATGATAGACTGTGGGATAAAAGAGATGCTTATGGGAGAAAAGAGATGCTTAGAAGAGGCTCTGTGAATGACCTGCATAAGGAGAATCATGTCAGTAAGAAGAATAAGAAGAAGAAGAAGAAGAAGTGTTGAAATGATGAGGGGGCATCACTTTGGCATTAAATTTGGATATTTTGTAACTAAGGTGGTCTGTGATCATAAATGAGAATCAGGACAGCCATAAATTAGGGCTACACTTGCGGCATGACTGATAACACGTTATTTGCCTAAGCCCACCTCATGTGTTTGGAATGTTGCACGAATTAACACGACAGCATTCATAAACTGTCACTTTTGCATCTTTTATTTGACTGTGAAAAATGAATTTTTTGACTCTTCTCCTCTGGCCTTTGATTTTAATTCATAAGGCTATAAAATCATTACACCCCGTTCCAATTATATCATACATAAGAATTGGGAAAAGTGAGACTCGTGCTTCGGAAGAATGTTCGGAACTGCAATAAGCTCTTTCCTTTACAGTGGGAAGACTTACACCTGTAAGCTTAGACAAGTGCGTCCTACGACCTGAAGAAGGAAAAATAACACTATTTATTGCCTTGTCATTGACAATATTATTAAAGATGAACCACAGGCGTAGATTGGGAAGAAAATCAGCAGGGTCCTTTGCAGAGAAACTGTCCCAGCATTCACAGAATGGAGTCTCGGGAAATGTCAGAAAGCAGACACTGAGATGGCCAGAGACAGAAACCAGCTCCTTACGAATGTGAGCCTGCTGTGCTAACTGCTGTGTTTCATCTGAAAGAATTAGTACAAGCAATAGTATGTACAAAAACAATGTCAAGAGAGGGACTGTTTTCAATGGTAAAGACCAACTGTGTATAGGAAGCATTGCACAGCCTACATGTACACGTATACAAGGTGTTACAAGAAGGTATGGCCAAACTTTCAGGAAACATTCCTCACACACAAATAAAGAAAAGATGTTAATGTGGACATGTGTCCGGAAACGCTTAATTTCCACGTTAGAGCTCATTTTAGTTTTGTCAGTATGTTGTTCCACCTACGCTCAATGGAACACGTTATCATGATTTCATACGGTATACTCTATCTGCGCCGCTAGAATACGTGCCTTTACAAGTACAACACAACATGTGGTTCATGCACGATGGAGCTCCTGCACATTTCAGTCCAAGTGTTGGTACGCTTCTCAACAACAGATTCGGTGACCGATGGACTGGTAGAGGCGGACCAATTCCGTGGCCTCCACGCTCTCCTGACCTCAACCCTCTCGACTTTCATTTATGGGGGCATCTGGAAGCTCTCGTCTACGCAACCCCAGTACCAAATGTAGAGACTCTTCGTGCTCGTATTGTGGACGGCTGTGATACAATACGCCGTTCTCCAGGGATGCATCAGCACATCAGGGATTCCGTGCGACGGAGGGTGGATGCACGTATCCTCGCTAACGGAGGACATTTTGAACATTTCCTGTAACAAAGTGTTTGAAGTCACGCTGGTATGTTCTGTTGCTGTGTGTTTCCACTCCACGGTTAATGTGATTTGATGAGAAGTAATAAAATGACCTCTAACATGGAAGTAAGCATTTACGGACACATGTCCGCATAACATATTTTCTTTCTATGTGTGTGAGGAATGTTTCCTGAAAGTTTGGCCGTACCTTTTTGTAACACCCTGTATGTGTACACACACACACACACACACACACACACACACACACACACAGACAGACAGAAAGACAAAAATCACGTACCACGAAGCAGTCTGTGATGAGGGATTGCAGCCTAACAGCTGTATGGTATCCAGCTTCGTGTTTACGTGCCTATCTGTACACAAGACTTACCACTGTTTGTATACCGGGTAGGAATTTCCACTGCTGAGGAAAGAATCTCTCTTTCAAATCTGAGCCCCCACTGCATTTAACTGACTAAGTGCCAAGGAAAATAAAATTCTAATTCACAACCTGGATGGCACACAATATCACTACTGCATGTAGTACAAAATGACACTCTAGCTTTGCTGTCGAGCTTGCACCGGGCGAAACGCTACTTCTGCTTTTGTAGCGACATTTGTTCTTAAAAAATGTGTCTACTAACTTCATTCTAATGAATCTACTTACAGTTAAAACTTTTTAAACCTAAATCTCTCTCTCTCTCTCACTCTCGTTCACACACACACACACACACACACACACACACACACACACACACACACACACACACACACCCCATAGTAAACCACAGAATGTGACACAACAATCCAGTCAGTCAGTACAGACTACCCTACACACAGAAAGAGAACAACGACACAAAAACTATGTTGCAATGCCCAATCAGTCAACAGTATTTCAAATCGTACTGAGACGTACAATTAACTGCTGCCAAACACATTATTGTAGTGACTTTCCCCGAAGGCAGGCAAGTTACTGTGCAGAGAAAGCAAAACATTTTTTCCTCGAAGGGTAAACACGCAGTGCAACTCTCGGCTGCACTCAAGCGGCACTGCACTATTCGTAACACCAGTGTACAGCAGCCCACACAGTGTCACTGAGATACTCTCACTCCGCGTCAGACTGCATCGAGACGGAGACCTTACGTGAGGACGCACTGTTTCCTGTAGAGCGAGACTCTTCCCGGTAAAAATAAAAAGTGTACGGACACACACGCTGTGGCTTTACCGGCACGAGTTGGGCACCGCAATCGTTTCTGTCGCCTGGTGACGCACCGGGCCACTGTAGACTCTACCCGCAGGCCTTCATCGGTAGAAGCTGGCAGGACGCAACTGTCTCGTGGAATACGTGACGGGTAGCCCGTACAGGTTCATCTCCGACGTTACAGAGTTGCGACACCCGTGACACGACCCCGGCACCGATTCCCTCTCGCTCTACGGTCACACGACGCACGTGGCAGGTGGCCCGGTACAGGTTTTCGCCGTGCGTCGTAGTCTCGGCCGAGCTCCAGTCTTCCGCGTCACGGTCCCGAGGCGGGCAGCCTAGTACAGGTTTATCTTGCGCGTTATGGTCTTGCGGCACATGTGGCAGGTGCGCAGCGTGGCCGAGCAGGGAGCGCAGGCACCGTGTCCGCACAGGAAGGCGACGTTGCGCCGCCGCTCCATGCATATGGAGCAGCAGTGCGTCTCTTCGATTTCGGCAATCTTCGACTCGAGGTAGCGCAGTCTCTCGGCACTCGGGTGTCTTGACTTGCAGGCGATGGTGCGCCCGTCTGTGGAGGAAACAGATCTTACATGAAAACTCGAGTATTATCCATAAAGTACAGCAACAGGACACTAACCTCGCACGTTTGTAGGTGAATACATACGGTGCCTCTCACAGATTTTTCTCTGCGCTTTTGGCAAATATTTGCAGAATTTTTTATGTAGTGCGTCTGTTGTTGACTCAAACAAATACTGCTCGCCACATTTTTCGTGCGACGCCCAGAAGGTGTCAGTTTGTTCCCCGTTAAAAACAAAATGATTTTTAAAATGGAATATTACACGGCCATTCAATAGAGCAGTCCCAATTAGTCAAGTGCGATATTCCTTTTATTAATACACATTAACAGGGGCAGTAATACGTGAAGAATAACCATTACTCCCGTAGTGGAAGTGTGGCCCCGGTGACTGCTGCCGCCGTGGAGCAGCGCTACCGTTTTGCTGCCTGAGTACTGGTGTACCCTTCAAGTTTTACTATCCCTGTTAATGTTGTTGTTGTTGTTGCTGTTGTTGTTGTTGTTGTTGTTGTTGTTGTTGTTGTCGTCGTCGTCGTCTTCAGTCCTGAGACTGGTTTGATGCAGTTCTCCATGCTAATCTATCCTGTGCAAGCTGATTCATCTCCCAGCGTGTACTGCAGCCTACATACTTCTGCATCTCCTTAGTGTATTCACCTCTTGCTCTCCCTCTACGAGTTTTACCCTCTACGCTGCCCTCCAATACTAAAATGGAGATCCCTTGATGCCTCAGAACATGTCCTACCAACCGATCCCTTCTTCTTGTCAAGTTGTGCCACAAACACTCTTCTCCCCAATTCTATTCACTACCTCCTCATTAGTTATGTGATCTACCCACCTAATCTTCAACAGTCTTCTGTAGCGCCACATTTCGAAAGCTTCTATTCTCTTCTTGTCTAAACTATTTATCGTCCACGTTTCACTTTCATACATGTCTACAATCCATACAAATACTTTCAGAAAGGACTTCCTGACATTTAAATCTATTCTCGATGTTAACAATTTTTTTTTTCTTCAGAAACGCTTTCCTTTCCATTGCCAGTCTACATTTGACATCCTCTCTACTTTGACCATCATCAGTTATTTTGCTCCCCAAATAGCAAAACTCCATTACTACTTTAACTGTCTCATTTTGTAATCTAATTCCTTCAGCATCACCCGACTTAATTCAACTACATTCCAATATCCTTGTTTAGCTTTTGTTGATGTTCATCTTATATTCTCCTTTCAAGCCACTGTCCATTCCATTCAACTGCTCTTCCAAGTTCTTTGTTGTCTCTGACAGAATTACAATGTCATCAGCGAACTATACTAATTATGGACACACAATATTTTGCTTTAAAAACAATTCTGTTTGTAATGGGAAACAAATCGACTCTTTCCGTATACACGTGGCACTGCATGAAAGACGTGATTAGCAGTATGTGTCTGGGCACACATGACCTACACACCGCAAAAAGAAAGTTGCAAATATCTCCTGAAACACCAGAGAAAATCCACCTGACAGCTCTTGGGAGAGATACCCAGTATAGCTGATACATTTTATCAGTTCTTTGCCTAATCATTGAAGTTATAATTAGGTTCCCAAATCAGACTTTAACTCTCCAGAACTGCTAATGCTGGTTTGAAATATTGTGTAAAGCGAAAACTGTGTAACATGTGCGTGCAGGCCACAACATGAAAAAATTTCATTTTTTCTATCTCTATAGATAAGAGCAAGTGTCCTGATGGAATCACTGACTCATCATCACCCAGCCCAAACTGCTAAGCATAGAAAATTGAAATTTGGAGAGCATTTTGATCTTACACCGTAGGCACCATTTAAGAAGGGATTTTTCAAAATTCCACCCGTAAGATGGTCAAATGTGGGATGAAGAGTTTTTTAAAAAAATGTCACTATTAAGGTAATTTTGACGGTAGAACTGTGAAAAATGGTATTATGTTTCTCAGTCAGAAACAAAAAAATACTTGTTTCAACATTTTTGAAAACTGAACCCCTCAGGAAGTGAAATAGTGAGTGAATTTTTTTTCCCTTTTTTGTAAATGAAAGAACTACTCAGTATTTTAATGGTACATCTATGAAAACTAGTATTTGATGTCTAGGTTAGAAATAAAAATAATAGGTTTTAAGTGTTTTTGGATTTTAACCCCTAAGAGGGGAGGTGGGTGACAGGGGACGAAATGTTTTATGAAAATATTTAATAATCCAAGCATTTTTAAAACTAAATATATGAGAATTTGTATTTGGCTTCTCAGTTAGACATAAAAAAGGTGTGTTTCAGTGGTTTTGCAAACCAAACACCTTAGAGAGTAAATAAGGGATAAGAGTTTTAATGGAAATATTTTGTTATATCAAAATATTTTTAAAGCTAAATCTATCAAAAATGGTATTTGATTCTCAGTAAGAAATAACGAAATATCTGTTAGGGGACGAAAGTTTCTACCGATTATCATCACAAGAACTCAAAAGACAGGATCAACGAAAACCTCTGACTCCAGCTACCAGAATCGTTTTTTGGTCAGATGTACATTCGGAGAAGACCAGGCTTCTACTGCCTTAATTAGCAACACTTTTGTAAGGTGGTGATACAGCTCACAGTGCCTTTTAACTCCTGTTCGGCCTCATCAAATTTAAAACGTTTGTATGCAATATCTCAAGGCTGAGTAAAGTTCTCCGGGAGTGTAAATTTGTTATATGGGATGAGAGTACTATGGCCCACGAAGGCAGATTTGAAGCAATTAACGGAACTTTGAAAGACATAAAACGTGACGATCGCGTGATAGATGGAGTTCCTGTGCTCTAGCAGGGGAGTTTAGCTTCCTTTCGTACGTAGAGGAGCCCGAGCAGACGAGGTTAGGAAGTGCATTAAATCTTCCCATCTATGGCCCTATTTCACGAAACAGCGTCTAAAGAAAAATATGGGAGTCCATGTTAAGAGGTGATAAGTGTGCTGGAGAGGTTTCTGAACCTCTACTGAAAATAGGGAACAGTAGCCACAATCTTAAAAAAAGCTAACAGATAGAATTTACCCCGCTATTTTGATTTTACGGATGAAGTTCACAGACCGAATGTGCGACAGGGCGTACAACACCTGAGAACAACAGAGCTGGTGCTATTAATGACGTAATACTTACGTCCTTTGGAGGGTCAGAAATGGAATACAGTTCTATGGAGTCAGTGTGGCAGACAGAAGACGTGGTCCACTAACCAGTGGAGTTCCTTAATAGCACTAACCCACCCGATCTTTCTCCCAAACTTCTCCTTAAGCTTAGTACACCCATGCTACTACTGTGCACCTTGAACTGCCTAAACTTTGTAATGGTACTAGACTACAAGTAATTGCTCTCTGCACGAACATTACCAACACCACCATTCTTACCGGATGTGCTCGGGGTGAACCGGTAGTCGTACCGTGAATACCATTTACAATGTCTGACTACCCATTTGAATTCAAGCGATTACAGGTCCCCCTCGCAAGCCAATTTTGCAATGGCGCTCAATAAATATCCTAGCCAGTCGTAAAAGGTGGCAAGTGTCCACCTGGGGGAGGACTGCTCCTCACACGGGCAGTTCTACGTCGCCTGTTCGAGAGTCAATTCTGAGAGCAGCCTGGTGATTTTGCGCCAAACACTACAACCGGCAGTGTGGTATATCGAGAATAGCTTCCAACGCCCTGCCTGCATCTCCGTTACTTTTAGAGCAGGTACACTGTTTCTAGATTGCTGACTTGTACACATACAATGTGCGTAAGAACTTAGGAGGGTGGTTTGAAAAGTTTTCTGAACGCAATAGAAAAAAGTACTTACATCACTGAAACTTTTTTTATTTTTCAGTGTAGATTAATGCACTTGGTCCAACGATGTTTGAATGTCTCGATCCCATCTCGAAAAATGAGTACCCTCCGGGCCTGCAAAGTTGTTGTCAACTCAGTCTATCAGTTATTCGTCTGAAGTGAATCTTTGACCACCGAGAAAAATTGTCAGTTTTGGGAAGAGCTGGAAGTCTGATGCAGCCACATCACGTGAATAAGGCGGGTGTGGCAGGTGTGTGGGTGCGCATTGTCTTGATGGAAGATGACTTTCTTCCTTGCTAAACCACGTCTTTCCCCCTGTATCTTTTGTTGCAGGAGGTTAGCATAGTATTCTCCGGCAACTGTTTGCCCAGTGGGGAGATAATGAACAAACAGAATCCCATTCGCATCCCAGAATACTGATGCCGTGACCTTTCCTGCCGAAGGAATCGTTTTCGCTTTCTTTGGCTGCGGAAAATCAGCACGTTTCCACTGCTTTGACTGTTGTTTTGTCTCTGGTGTATAGTAGTGCACTCTAGTTTAATCTGTGGTTTCAAACTGGCGCAAAAAACCTTGTTCATTTCTCCTAAAATGGGCCGAACATTCTTGCAGTATGTCCATTCTCCTGCGTTTTTGATCCAGTGTCAAGAGTCGAGGCATCCGTCTGGCAGATTTTTTTTTTTAATTCTACAGTTAAAATGTGGTATATCCTTTCAAATGACATCTGGCAAGCATGAGCAATTTCACGCGCTTTCAATCGGTGATCGTCCGTGACCATTTTGTGCACTTTGGCCATGATTTCTGGAGTAGTGACACATCTCGGACAACGTCTGTGTGGATCATCATCTAAGCTCACCTGACCAAATTTAAATTCATTTGTCCTCTTGGCAGCAGTTGAATATTAACGATCAGTCCCGCAGTGTATTCTGAAAATCGGCACGAATGTCCTTCGCTTTCATACCTTTCTTTTACAAAGTACTTAACCACAGCTCGAATATCGATTTTTCCATCTTCACAAATCACTATGCGGGAGCAACAACAGAGCCACGTCACCACCACAGCTCTCTTCCGAGAGCACTGACGTGGCACGTGTTTACAGGCAACACTCCAATGAATATCATGTGAACAACTCGTTGCGGTGGCACTGACCTCTTGTGGTGATTCTAAGAACTTTTCTGACCACCCTCGTATAAATTCAATTAGGATTTTTTTAAAAAAATGTGCCAATGTTGGGTGAAGAATTGCTTTATTAAATTTTAATGCCCTGTCCGCAGCTTAATTGGCATAGACTAGATACAATGTTTGCACAGTGTGTACATTGAAACTGTAAGTAATGGATGAAAGAACATACAAATTGATGAGACCATATAGTCTATGTGAGATAAGCAGCAGATGCTAAGCAACTTTTACATAAAAATTGTGTCTTTTGTCCGTCACCTTTCCTCCGATGTGACTATAATGAACTAGTGCACTCCAGGAATAGGGTGAAGCAAAGTGACCCTGCCGTTTAGATCACACTGCAAGGCTCACCTGACTGAGAAGAGAAGGGCTCTCTGAGCACCGATTGCCAAACGGAACTCTTTTCTTAGCGAGCTGCCGACGGGAACGGACACTAAACGGCTTACACGTCAAACTTTACCTGTTCACTTCACTTCACTTCACTTCACTTCTCTTCTCTTCTGAAATAGGACTGCGGGCTACTGGAGTTACCCTGTCTTTTTGGCTTCGCTCAGGGGATTCTACACTTTATTGTTTTGTGAAGCGCACTAATTTACATTTCTAAACATTCAGAGAAGATTCGCCGTTTTGAAATTTTATCAGGATCTGACTGAACGAATATTTGTGCAGCTATTTTCAGAGAGCACATCGTAATCTGCAACAGGGATATTAATCGAGAAATAACCGTGTACCATTATTGATTTACAAACATTCTCCCGACTACACAAAAAATCTGCACACAGTATCGAGAACGACTTCAATGGCTGTTACAGTGGTGTGAGGATCGGGTTGGGTCCAGTTGTCTGGGGAAAGAGACCAAACGGTGAGGTCATCGGTCTCATTGGATTAGGGAAGGAAGTCGGCCGTGACCTTTCAAAGGAACCGACCCGGCATTTGCCCGGAGCAATTTAGGGAAATGACGGAAAACCTACATCGGGACAGCCGGACGCGGGGCACTCACCGCTGGTGATCCTCTTGTTGACCACCTGTCCACAGCGGAGGCACTTCTTGACGCGCGAGGCGCACTCCTCGCAGGTGACGCGGTGCCCGCACGGCTCGAACCGCACGTTCTCGTCTCCGAGCTCGGAGCAGACGGCGCACTCGACAGGTGGGGGCGCGCTGTGGCCGTGGCTCTGGGCCCGCGCCTCCACGGCCTGCGGGGGTGGCACGGGAGGCGCCGAGTGCGGACGCGCCGGCACACCCTGCAGGGGGTGCGGGCTGGCGGCGGCGGCCGGCGAGGCAGTCGCGTCGGGGGTCGCGCTGCGGCCCGGCTGCGACATCGCGTGTCAAAAATGTATTGTCAACTGTCAGCGATAGGTGAAATGTGATACAATGAACTCTGCTGCGGAAGCAAAGGGAACTTCAGAGCAAACATAAACACAGCCAAAGCCTAGCGGGCAAACAACAATTACGCGAAGCGAAATGTAGTGCGAGTGGCGTTCAGTGAATTCGAAAGTAAAGTTCTGTGTACAGACTTGCCAGAAAATCCTAAGAAATTTTGGTCTTATGTCAAAGCGGTAGGTGGATCAAAACAATATGTCCAGACACTCTGTGACCAAAATGGTACTGAAACAATGACAGACTAAAGGCCGAAATACTAAATGTCTTTTTCAAAAGCTGTTTCACAAATGAGGACTGCACTGTAGTTCCTTCTCTAGATTGTCGCACAGATGACAAAATGGTAGATATCTAAATAGATGCCGGGCGATAGAAAAACAATTAAAATCGCTCAAAAGAGGAAAGTCCGCTGGACCTCATGGGATACCAGTTCGATTTTACACAGAGTACATGAAGGAACTTGCGCCGCCCCCCCCCCCCCATTCTTGCAGCAGTGTACTGTAGGTCTCTAGAAGAGCGTAGCGTTCCAAAAGATTGGAAAAGGGCACAGGTCATCCCCGTTTACAAGAAGGGACGTAGAACAGATGTGCAAAACTATAGACCTATATCTCTAACGTCGATCAGTTGTAGAATTTTGGAACACATATTATGTTCGAGTATAATGACTTTTCTGGAGACTAGAAATCTACTCTGTAGAAATCAGCACGGGTTTCGAAAAAGACGATAGTGTGAAACCCAGCTCGCACTATTCGTCCACGAGGGCCATAGACACGGGTTCACAGGTAGATGCCGTGCTTCTTGACTTCCACAAGGCATTCGATACAATTCCCCACAGTCGTTTAATGAACAAAGTAAGAGCATATGGACTACCAGACCAATTGTGTGATTGGATTGAAGAGTTCCTAGATAACAAAATGCAGCATGTCATTCTCGATGGAGAGAAATCATCCGAAGTAAAAGCGACTTCAGGTGTGCCGCATGGGAGTCTCGTACCACCATTGCTATTCACAATATACATAAACGACCTTATGGATGACATCAGAAGTTCACATAAGCTTTTTGCGGATGATGCTGCGGTATATCGAGAGGTTGTAACAATGGAAAATTGTACTGAAATGCAGGAGGATCTGCAGCGAATTGACGCACGGTGCAGGGAATGGCAATTGAATCTGAATGTAGACAAGCGTAATGTGCTGCGAATATATAGAAAGAAAGAGGCCTTATCATTTAGCTACAATATAGCAGGTCAGCAACTGGAAGCAGTTAATTCCATAAATTATCTGGGAGTACGCATTAGGAGTGATTTAAAATGGAATGATCGTATAAGGTTGATCGTCGGTAAAGCAGATGCCAGCCTGAGATTCATTGGAAAAATCCTAAGAAAATGCAATCCGAAAACAAAGCAAGTAGGTTAAGTACGCCTGTTAGCCCACTGCTTGAATACTGTTCAGCAGTGTGGGATCCGTACCAGATAGGGTTAATAGAAGAAATAGAGAAGATCCGACAGGATCATTTAGTAATCGCGAAAGCACTACGGAGATGATGGATAAACTCCAGTGGAAGACTTTGCAGAAGAGATGCTCAGTAGCTCGGTACGGGCTTTTGTTGAAGTTCCGAGAACATACCTTCACCGACGAGTCGAGCAGTATATTGCTCCCTCCTACGTATATCTCGTGAAGAGACCACGAGGATAAAATCAGAGAGATTAGAGCCCACACAGAAGCATACCGACGATCCTTCTTTCCACGAACAATGCAAGACTGGAATAGAAGGGAGAACCGATAGAGGTATTCAAGGTACCCTCCACCATGCACCGTCAGCTGGCTTGCGGAGTATGGATGTAGATGTAGATGTAGATGTACACCATCAGCACTGCACACCCTTCCCAAAAAAGGGCTCTGTGTGTTTGGGTGACGTCCAGTACGGTCGCGTCTTATGAGGACATCACTGCCTGCACAGTTGGAATAGGCTTCGAGGCAGTGAGCGGCAAAACTGTAGGCGGTGTGTTACACACTGCGGACTTTCAAATAACAATGAAATGGCGTAGTGTGATGGCTCTCAACTACATACCCTCAGACTGAGAGTGGAAATATTAAAAGTTTCGGCCAGTTTCGTTGCCTAGGGGCCGGGATATGTAGTTGTCGCATAACGAGCCAAATACTGATGAGTCTAGAGTAGACAATATGAGTATACACATGAATCGAATGGTCCGAGGTTCGTATCACTCGGCAGTTGTGAATGTAATGTAGAAATTTATAAATATCTGCAGGTACTATCTTAACGAATTTGAATGACGAGTACAATAGTAGTAGTACTTTCGAGAATGAGGTACGTTTCTGCGAAACACTTACTGGTGTCGATGGTCCAGCAGTTAATCAAAATATAAGTTCAATAATGGGGAAACAATACATTCCCACTGCATTCCTGCGACAACATAGCTCGCGAGATATTCACTTCTAAACACGTAATGCGTCTTCGCTGCAGAAACCTCGGAAATCTCACAAGTTCACAAGTTGGCGCTTCGAAGTATATCTACATCTCGCGACCACGCACAAACTGCTACACATTCCTCGAGTCTCTCGCGCGACCGTGTGGCCGTCACGTCCAGCACTGCCCGTGTCGTGTGCCGTTCTGCCCAGAATTCTCCTCCCACTTCCATCCAGTCTCCCCAATCTCGAGCACTGTGATTGGCTAGAGCGCTCGCACCACGTCTTAAGGCTAACACACATCTACATCTACATCTACATCTACATCCATACTCGCAAGCCACCTGACGGTGTGTGGCCCACACAAACATAATGGAACACGTTTGATATACTGGATTTACATTTAAATAACTTTAATTTAAATAAATATTCCTAAGGCTGGACCATAAGCACACTCTAATTAAATAAACATATATAAAAGAAATAGAACAAAAGGTAGGCCAGTAGCCTAATGTCTCTGTGCTTTCTAAAACAGTAAATATTTAACCACTTTCTTCACGAATAGCATATGTTGGATATAAACAAAGACATAGATGAATAAATATATTTATAAGCATGCTACTACCATTTTTTCATGTCACTGTGGAGTACTTATGGCCTGACACGATTAGTAGTAATCGGCCACTTTGACCTCCAATAACTTGTGTACTATTCAAGTTACACGCCTGTAATTTATACCAATTTAGGTCTACACTAATAGCTTTCTAAAACACATCAACGAAATCAGAAGAACCATTTAGATTTTGGAAATTTGTTGCTGGGTGTTACTTGTACAATTTACAGTCAGATACTAAACTTTAAACAAATTAAGATACTGAAAATCTGACTACACCATCAGAATCATCTGTACAAATAATGGTAATGTACATGTCTCTTTTTGAGGTATTGTGATTTATCTGGCTACTATTCATTTCCATACGAACTGTGAAATATCTGCCATGACGGTTTCACAAAGTCCACCATCATCACCTACACAGCATCACAATGGAATTCCCAGCCAAGTGGCCAATGGACCACGTAGTCCGGCCATTGTGCGGCCGCCAACTCCGAACTTAGAATATTTTCAGGGCGTCGCACAGCACGTGGGTGACCTTAGGAGGGCGTGAGTTGGGTAGGGGGACCTGCTCCTTCCTCCTCCCCCCCCTCCCAGAAAAATATTACCTTCAAAAGCACAAATTTGTAGCCTACCCCACATAACAGACAAACACAACAATTAATAGGTATTTACAGTTCATTCTAAAAATAAGGTGGCCCTGCAGTCTACTATAGTTAGCAGCAACGTGTCTGCCTGTGTCTGACAACATACTTTTTCACAACACTGATCCATTTTAATGTGGTTTATACGTTTCATATTTAGAGCCTAAGGAAGATGATGATTTAACGTCCGAGGTTAAATATTTATCTTTTATTATTATTACAAAAAAATGTATACATTACTTTTTGTAAGAAGAAACCAAATGTTACTTCCTGAATGAAAATTTTGTACTGCAGTGAATGACGGCTTTGGACTTTTTTTCTGAACTGGTATGATCTTTGTGTCTTTCCTGATTGCATCCGTTTGAATCTCCTGTCTACAATTGATCATTGTATGGTAGATGCAGGTTTATTATTTTATAAAAATCACATAAATCCTAGTAGCACCAGACTAGTATTGGACTTATTGCAGTTTGACAAACGTAATGCAACAGAACAGTTTATTTTGATAGTGAAATAATTCTTATTGTTTTTCTTTTTTTGTTAACACAATGAAAAGTTTGCACTGCAAGTATAGATACTACAATGTAAGGAAAGCAAAGCTTTAACTTCAGTACAAGTAAAAGACTCAACAGAGATTAATGAAAGTCATTTCCTGCCAGACATGGATCAAGTCTAGGGAAATGTGGGTCACATGTAATGACGTCTCCTCAGGGTAACATACACAGACTGCATAAGTACGTTCTGCAAAGGAGTAAAGAAAGTCATCTGTAATTTCACAGTTGTATACATTCAGTGTCAGGATTGGTCGATCTGTCCCGGAAGGTTAGTTGTAGAAAGCTTCGTCAGTCGTAGAGAAATGACACACATCGGTTTCTACATCTAGAAGATGAGACGACAAATGTAGTGGTTTGTTAGAAAGGGAGGCAGCTTGAAGAAATGTGGGACATGTAAAGCGAACTGACTAGTATCAAGTATACCCAGAACCGTTTGGTGGGGAATCTCAAAACTATTTCTTCGTAGTATCAGTAACACCTTCCCTGCTTGAGACGCAGTTTGGAAGCGAGTCAATGTGCAGCATAGCTTGGTATGACCATTTCTGCCTTTCATGTTACTTTATTGATGCTGGATGCTATAAACTCCAGGGCTGTTTGTTCAGTTAACGATTACTGATGGAGAATGCAACCAGACGCAAATACTTTTAAGGAGCTCTATTTTACGGATATGACTGGTTTCAGGCCATTACATCCACTTCCGAGAGCTGGTTCAAATGGCTCTGAGCGCTACAGGCCTTAACATCGGAGGTCATCAGTCCCCTAGAACTTAGAACTACTTAAACCTAACTAACCTAAGGGCAGCACACACACCCATGTCCAAGGCAGGATTTGAACCAGCGTGCGACCGTAGAGGTCCTGGGGTTCCAAACTCTAGCACCTAGAACCGCTCAGCCACTTCGGCTGGCTCCAACAGCTGGTCCCTCTTTTTGTTACAGTATAAGAATTGTTAGTAGAATGTTGTCTACTTCTGTAGTTTGTTCTAGTTAACAGCATTTTCTTTCATTCTGGTATTTATGCATTTATGGAGGAAGCACAAAGTAAGCAGCACACACATCACAAACCATGTCACACAAACAAACATTTTGCAGTATTCTTCATGTCAGTTGCAGTAGTAGACATGTGCTGTGCTTTACATGTAGTATTTTTGCCTACTATATACAAAAATGTATTACAATGAAAGACATCACATACAGTAACATACAACACATCTATATGACGTTTTAGTCAATGATCATACACACACCAAAAAAAGATTTGCATCACCTCTGTTCTGAGTTCCGGAACCTGTACAGAAAATTGGAATAGATATCAACATAAACATCATTTCCATACTTTTTACTGCTCACGAAAACCACACATTGCGTGTTGTACCACCATGCAACAAGACCTTCAGAGGTGGTGGTCCAGATTGCTGTACACACCAGCACCTCTAATACACAGTAGCACGTCTTGCATTGATGCATGCCTGTATTCGTCATGGCATACTATCCACAAGTTCCAGATTGTCCCTCTCCACAACAGCGATTCAGCGTAGATCCCTTAGAGTGGTTGGTGGGTCACACACGCATGAACTGCCCTTTTCAACCTATCCCAGGCATGTTTGATAGGGTTCTTGTCTGGAGAACATGCTGGACCCTCTAGTCGAGCGATGCCGTTATCCTGGAGGAAGTCATCGAAAAGATGTGCACGATGGGGGCACGAATTGTCATCCAGGAAGTTGAATGCCTTGCCAAGATGCTGCCGATAAGGTTGCAATATCGGTCGGAGGATGGCATTCAAATATCGTACAGCCATTACGTTGCTTACGTCGCCAACAGCGGCGTACGTCTACCCCCACATAATGCCACCCCAAAACAGCAGGGAACCGCCACCTGGCTGCACTCGCTGGACAGTATGGCTAAGGCATTCAGCCTGACCAGGTTGCCTCCAAACATGTCTCTGACAATTGTCTGGTTGAAGGCCTATGCGACACTCATCGGTGAAGAGAACGTGATGCCAATCCTGAGCGGACCATTCGGCATGTTGTTGGGCCCATCTGTACAGTGTCCTGGTTGCAAAGACGGATCGTGCCACGGCCATCGGGAGTGAAGTTGTGCATCCTGCAGCCTATTGCGCACAGTTTGAGTCTTAACACAAAGTCCTGTAGCTGCACGAAAAGCATTATTCAACACAGTGGCACTGTTGTCAGGGTTCCTCCGAGCCATAATCCGTAGGTAGCGGTCATCCACTGCAGTAGTAGCCCTCAGGCGGCCTGAGCGAGGCATGTCATCGACAGTTCCTGTCTCTCTCTATCTCCTCTCTGTCCAAACAACATTGCTTTGGTTCACTGAGATGCCTGGACACTTCCCTTGTTAAGAGCCCTTCCTGGCACAAAGTAACAATTTCGGATGCGGTCAAACTGCGGTATTGACCATCTAGGCACAGTTCAACTACAGACAACACGAGCTGTGTACCTGTTTCATGGCAGAATTAATGGAACTGATCGGCTGTCGGAACCTCTCCGTCTAATAGGCACTGCTAACGCACGGTTTTCTACATCTTTGGGTGGGTTTAGTCACATCTATGAACGGTCAAAGGACCTGTGTCTGTGATGCAATACCCACAGTTAACATCAACCTTCAGGAGTTCCGAGAACCAGGGTGAAGCAAAACTTTTTTCGATGTGTGTATATGAGGGTGTAATGGATACTATTACCTTACAATTTTTTATATGAAAACTCTGACACTGGTGATGTACATATTTCCTATCACAAGAGATCAGTTTGTTGATAACGTCACTGTACAGTGTTTGACTTTGTTGACAGAGCCACAACCTCATCTGCACTCCTATTGCTTAATCAGCATCAAAGTTACATCATCCAAGTTTTTCTTTAAATCTTGGAAACAGACGAAAATTGGAGAAGGATTGATGACAGTTAACCAAAGAAGTCGGAGTATTGCAAATACTGCAGCATTAGTGTGTGGTCTGGTATTGTCACGCTAAAGAAGATGGTGCTTCGTGTGTGGACAGTTATAAAGTCAATTACAGTACACTGCTTCCCACGCACTGACATAATTATTTTGCACACCACCACGTTACATGTCACAATTCGTAGCCCTCTGGCAGTAGCGGGTTGCAATTTGTGTCAGTGAAGTGGGAAAGTCAGCCGAGTAATATGAATGAATTGTAATACCTGAACTGATACTGAGAACAGATAAATAATTTGGAGGCATTACATTTGAGCACACCAACGTATCAGCAAAAAGTAACTGGAATATATTTTGTGTCACAACAATAAAAAAAAAATCTTAGTTAAAATTTTCCAAGTCAAGTGATTTTAAGAATGGTCAAGGAACCTGCAATCTGAAGGAGGGAGGGGGGGGGGGGGACACCTTAAGGAAGATAATCACTATACCTTCCTATAGCCAGTACATCTCTCATACCTTCCAAACTCTTGGGACATACCGTATTTACTCGAATCTAAGCCGCACTCGAATCTAAACCGCACCTGAAATTTGAGACTCGAAATTCAAGGGTAGATAAAAGTTTTAGGCCGCACCTCCAAAGTTGGTCCATTGTAACATGAGACACAATTTAGGCAAATTGTTTATATTCGTATTATTCTTATGGTGAAGAGAATACTGCATGTGATTCACAATTCATGAAAGTTCCTATTAGCAACCATCTCTTCTCACAGGTAGGAAAAAATTCAGAACGTAGAGTTGGCCATATTGACAAACATCCCAAACAGTCTTGCCAGTCTGACTTTCGTAGTACATTGAAATGCTGCTACATTCGAAGATGAACAATACGGAATTTGTATTTACTTCGTCGGATAATGTATGAAAATGCAGTGGTCGAATCTCGTAGCGGAGAAAAAAGTATGCCTGTGTAGCGCTACATATTTTTGTCGGCTGAAGTTAGTTGTGGCGGCACCTACCGACATTTTTCAGGATTTACTTTGCACTCGATTCTAAGTCGCAGGCAGTTTTTTGGATTACAAAAACTGGAAAAAAGTGCGGCTTAGATTCGAGTAAATACGGTACTCTGGAGCAGAGGGAATTTCATTCTGGAGGCAGTTCCCTCGGCTGTGGTTATGCCACTTCTTCGAAATGTCATTTTCTTCGGGCGTGGTAGTACTGAACAGTATGCAAGGATAATGCTATGAAATTTGAGAAGTGGGCAGGAGATGTGGTGGTAGGAAGGCTTTGTGGGTGGGCCCTGACTTGTTTAAATCTGCCAGGAGGTTTAATATAATATCTCTCTTCATCTGTAGCCTTATGCTCTGTTATAACCTACTGTGCAGCTGTTTTGCTGCACAGACTGAATCGAATCACAAATTTTGTCCAATACCCTCTACACACTACGACCGTACATTGTTCCGCGAGCATTTCTGTGCTAGGGGACAAATAAAATGGCACGTAGTCAGTGTACACCGACCTGGTCCACGACTGTCGCCGCACCAGCGGCCGTGCAGTTCAGCGCGGGCCGAGTGCCGCGGGCCGCCACGTCGTCACCCCGCTCGGCGCCCGCCGGCTGCGGCTGTGCAGAGCTGTCGGCCTGCCTCGCAGCCGCAGTGCTGCGGTGGGCGTGGCCGGCACTGCTGCTGTTGCTGCTGCTGCTGCTGCTGCTGCTGCTGCTACCGCTCATTCCTGCTGTGCCATTGGGGCTGTGACAAAACAGAGTCTCCTACAGTTTTCGTTTGAAACTTAATGCTACACACATACACACACACACACACACACACACACACACACATTTCAAAATTAGTACGTTTTTACAACACTACAATTTAGAGAACGGAAAGTCATACAGAGCAGACTGTGTAACATACAATCATTACTAGAGGCCTGCGCTGATGTGGATATCCACGGTATTTGTTACTTGGCGGATAAAATTGCAACCGGCGCGGCTAACCGCGGGTCAGCTGCGGATAATGAGCGAGGCATCTGCCCAGTACGTATGTTGCAATGTTAGTTGAAAACTTCAAGTCTGTTGACATTCTTGGAATCTTGCAGGGCCCGGGTAGAGCGGATGTCTGTTGTCCTCAGCCCCGGGCTACGAGCGATGTAGCTGTACCCAAGAGACCTGCGCCTAATCCGTTCTTCCAGACAACGTCAATTATTGCTGACAATTAAACTTCTTCACAGGTGCGCCGGCGTTTTGCAGTGTAGACCTAATACTGTAAATATTTTCAACTGGAAATAACGAGGACTCAACGCGTAAGCTATAATATAATCATCAGGTGACATGAATGGCTTCAAACTTTCACACATCCGAGCAGTGAGTACAAAACAACTGTCGATAGATGATGCAATTTGCTAGTAACAGTTTAAAACCCTCGTGATTTTCAGCTGCCTTGGCACAAGAGCTGCAAAATATAATTGTTTCTATACACGTACTTTCATCATTTAATACTATTACACTGATTTTTATTTCTTAAATAGCGTTTCCAATCTCACGAGATCCGAATCGCTACTGTGTGTGCTCCAATGCTTTCCTGTTTGGAATGGTCTGCTTTAGAGTAGGTATACAGCATTTCCTGTGATTTAAGAAGTCAAAGGTAGTCAAGTTGTCGCAGAAATGGCACCCTAACAATAACACCATAATTGTAAGTACTACTGCCTATTACTATTACTCACTCATTCAACACATAAATACATGCGGATGCCGATAAGGAACTTGCGGACTGCACTTTTCTTATCCGTGCAGACCTCTAATTATCATCCTTTTGAAAGTACTTACATTGCATGCCACAGGACGTATGAAGAAACGTTTTCTTAATTTGGCCAAACAGGAATGACCGGTCAGTCGGTCATTTGCCGGAGGGGACCAAATGGCGAGATCGTCGCTCCCGTTAAATTAGGGAGCTTTTTCCGAAGCTGTTTCACAGAGGCACACTGCACTGCTGTTCCTTCTCTAAATCCTCGCACAAATGAAAAAATGGCTGACATCGAAATAAGTGTCCGAGGAATAGAAAAGCGACTGGAATCACTCAACAGAGGAAAGTCCACTGGACCTCACGGGATACCAGTTCAATTCTACACAGAGTACACAGAAGAACTTGCCCCCCTTCTAACAGCCGTGTACCGCAAGTCTCTAGAGGAACGGAAGGTTCCAAATGATTGGAAAAGAGCACAGGTAGTCCCAGTCTTCAAGAAGGGTTGTCGGGCACATGCGCAAAACTATAGACCTATATCTCTGACGTTGATCTGTTGTAGAATTTTAGAACATGTTTTTTGCTCGAGTATCGTGTCGCTTTTGGAAACCCAGAATCTACTCTGTAGGAATCGACACGGATTCTGGAAACAGCTATCATGTGAGACCCAACTGGCTTTATTTGTTCGTGAGACCCAGAAAATATTAGATACAGGTGCCCAGGTAGACGCTATTTTCCTCGACTTCCGGAAGGCGTTCGATACAGTTCCGCACTGTCGCCTGATAAACAAAGTAAGAGCCTACGGAATATCAGACCAGCTGTGTGGCTGGATTGAAGAGTTTTTAGCAAACAGAACACAGCATGTTGTTATCAATGGAGAGACGTCTACAGACATTAAAGTAACCTCTGGCGTGCCACAGGGGAGTGTTATGGGACCATTGCTTTTTCACAATACATATAAAGGACCTAGTAGATAGTGTCGGAAGTTCCATGCGGCTTTTCGTGGATGATGCTGTAGTATAGAGAGAAGTTGTAGCATTAGAAAATTGTAGCGAAATGCAGGAAGATGTGCAGCGGATAGGCACTTGGTGCAAGGAGTGGCAACTGACCCTTAACATAGACAAATGTAATGTATTGCGAATACATAGAAAGAAGGATCCTTTATTGTATGATTATATGCTAGCGGAACCAACACTGGCAGCAGTTACTTCTGCAAAATATCTGGGAGTATGCGTGCGGAACGATTTGAAATGGAATGATCATATAAAATTAATTGTTCGTAATGCGGGTACCAGGTTGAGATTCATTGGGAGAGTCCTTAGAAAATGTAGTCCATCAACAAAGGAGGTGGCTTACAAAACACTTGTTCGGCCTGTACTCGAGTATTGCTCATCAGTGTGGGATCCGTACCAGATCGGGTTGACGGAGGAGACTGAGAAGATCCAAAGAAGAGCGGCGCGTTTCGTCACAGGGTTATTTGGTAAGCGTGATAGCGTTACGGAGATGTTTAGCAAACTCAAGTGGCGGACTCTGCAAGAGAAGCGCTCTGCATCGCAGTGTAGCTTGCTCGCCATGTTTTGAGAGGGTGCGTTTCTGTATGAGGTATCGAATATATTGCTTCCCCCTACTTATATACCTCCCGAGGAGATCACAAATGTAAAATTAGAGACATTTGAGGGCGCACGGAGGCTTTCCGGCAGTCGTTCTTCCCGGGATCGTACGCAACTGGAACAGAAAAGGGAGGTAATGACAGTGGCACGTAAAGTGCCCTCCGCCACACCCCTTTGGGTGGCTTGCGGAGTATAAACGTAGATATAGATGCCGGCTGTGCCCTTTCGAAGGAACCGTCCCAGCATTTGCCTGAAGCGACCTACGGAAATCACGCGAAACCTAATTCGGGATGTCCGGACGCTGGCCTGAACAGTCGTAATCCAGAATGCGTGTCCAGTGTGTTAACGAATGCACCACCTCGCCCGGTACAGGTATCGTCAGATTAATGGTATGTAAGGGTAGAAAAGGAAAATATTGTCTAGATTTTAAATTAAGCCCAAAGATAATCCTGCAATGACATCTTTGCGCTGTTTCACAATTCACGTTACACACTTATAGAGGTTGTGGATGTATTACAAACTTTTAAGAATGAGGAAGACAGATGAACATATCAATTTGAGGTAAGGGTCCCTGGTTCAGAAATAAGCATGTCAAAAGTTACAAGAGAAAACTGTTCTGATACCTTTGTCAATGAAACTTTAGATACGATTTTAGGGTAAGCATCTTACAGAGGTGGTAATATAGAGCAACACAACCGTGGCACGTTACTTTGTATGCATTCAATATCCACTGTTAGTCTCTTTTGGTATGGGTCTCTCACACTTGTAGCACAAATCACGTTATAAAGATACATCACATGGGACAATGACATAAAATCAGCACTAGGAAAGACTTTAATTTGTTGGAAAATACAATGCACCTTGTAATGGTACTTTAATTACGTAACCATTATGGCACCTCAACTCAACCTCTCGATACCAGCAATTTTCTTCTCAGTTTCTGTAAAGTAGTTGACATATTTCTGAGACAACATTCAGATTTTATTTAATTAATGTACAGGTACTTTGATACATCAATACGTTTGTATTGCAATGATATTATTCTTATGTATATTCTTTCTTTTGTCACTACGATCTTTGGACGTAATTGTAAATCTGATTTTTGGGCGTGTAAGCGATTATTAGTTGTTGTTAGAGTGTCGGACCTTGGAAAAGTCAAGTCTTGGACGCCATGTTGGAAAGACGCATATTGTAGTCAGATTATAAAACGTGAACTTTAACACTGACTGTGAGGAAGATGTTTTCAAGTATGTTTTGTATTGTGAAGTGATGTTTTGTGTGTTACGTGATATTGCAACAAAAGCAATAAAAAGGAAGTGTAGCTTAAATTCGGAGTGCTGATTATATTTTTTTACATCACTATTGTGCTAACTTTGAAAGGTTCAATCTTCAAGAATGGTTTGTGAAACACATCTACAAAACTTTTGAATATAACAGAATAAAACCTAGGCCTTTTTGCATCCGAGCTCTTGGAATCACCACCACCTAGATTTTCGACTATTGAGACCAGCGTTGGAAACACGAAAAGATGAGTGCCTAGTTTAGAAATGACTTTATTAACTGTGCTCTAATGACATCTGCTACATAATAACTCAGTTGTTGCCCAAAAATGCAGTATTTAGCAGCGTGAGCAACACCACAATCATTATTAAATGCTGACCTTTGTTGTGGTAGAGTTGTTAGAACCTGTAAGAGAAATTATGTGCAAGTTGCTAGTGTGACCAATTCTGGAGTACTGCTCCAGTGTTTGGTGTCATTGTCGAGTAGACCAGACAGCAGACACGGAACGAATTCAGAGGTGTGCTGCTATGATCGTAACAGGTGTTTATAGCACATACGTAAGTCTCATAGAAAAGCTCAGGAAACAAAACAGGAACCCTTGGAAGTTAGACGATTTAGTACTCGTAAACTTTTTAGTGTGACTATTATGTTGCTAAAACAGTACATTTCATACAGGAATCACGAGAAAGAGACGAGATTAGGGCACATACACAAGAATACAAAAGGTAATTTTTCTCCTACTCAGTACAGGCATGGAACAGCCAGTCTGCTAGCCAGTAATTATTATGAATCATCACAATTTTTACAGTCAATCATAATACTGTACTGAGATTTCAGTAAGAACAGTCTTTAAGTCCTTTTATGTAACATATTTGGAGTACTTCATAACTTATGCTCACTGAATAATTATTAAATTTACTCTCCACGAAGTTTCCTAACTGTAGTGAAAGTTTACTGAAATGTCTTTTCAGCTCAGTAAAATAGGATATTTGGAAATATCGTAGCACTTGGGATGGGACCCTATCTAGGTAAACTACTAGGGATAAAATATAGGTGCTCAATACAAAGTTTACAGAACACAAACTTATTATTAAAAAGGAAACTGCATAACTGGTTCATGCAATTACACAGTACTCAACTGATAATCTGAGATGGAGGTGATGGCAGAGTCACTATTGTTGTGTGAAGAACACTCTGTTCTGCACTTTTCAATGGCTCACGTCTATGTTGTCTTCTTTGTTTTTCGGCCTCTTTTTTCCACAGTTGAAAATGTATAAGGCGTATAGATTAAGAATCGTCATTTGCAATGGAATGGTGAGATGACAGAAGTTCCTCACAACACACAAACATGAATATACTTGGTGCAGTGAAAGGACTGTGGGCTAAATTTTAAAACACACGTGTGGGAAAACAGGAAGAACAACGTAAAAAAACGTGAAAAACAATAAAAATTAAAAATATTTACAGTAGTAAGTATAGTACCTGCATGTGAACTGTTTACGATCCTACAAAAAAAATTTTTAGAGAAAAAAATCATTGTTACAGTGGCTACTGTAGATGTCTCTGAGTTAAGTGAAATGTGTTTGGTCTCACTAAGACAGTCATTACAGTTGCAAAAGATGGTATTTAACCTATACAACTTGCTTAGCTTACAGAGTATTGATGTCAATATAACTGTAGGAACCGAGTGATTTACAAGACATGGGAAGATTACAGGCGAATGGCTCGTGTAACCACTATAGTTTATATTACCTTCTAACTTCTTTCTCAATTTTTACTTACTGTGACTTCTGTATCACCAAGCTCTTGATCTAACATCTATGAAAAAAATTTATTCATTATTTACGTCAATTTGTGTCAATGTAATTAATCTATGGATGTAATTTTAAAAGTAATGTTATGTAAAAGAATGGATATGTTGAAACTTTACTTGTAATAATGGTTCATGCATAGGGAATGTAGGTTTGCAATCACGTGAAACATGGGGAAAGTCTCTCTTCAAGGAAACTGGCTTGGCAAGAATAGAAAAGGGGGATTTGGCAGCCAAACTGCGTGGTTCGTTTGTGATAAGAGTTAGTCAGTGGCTAGCAGACAAAGAGTTTGCATCTTGTGAACTGAATAAGGCAAGAAGCCTAGTAAGAGTACATAACCTCAGATGTGGAAGTAATTTGCTTCTTATTCATGGCACACTTTGGCTAGCTCTGTACTATGAAAATTTGATGCTAAGAAGAGCATTTTCAGAGATTGTTACACAGCAAGAACCATGGATAGGAGCAGCAGATTGACTCAGTTATAACCTCCATATCGAATTATCAGTTGAGTACTGTGTAACTGCATGGACCAGTTGTGCAATTTCCTTTTCAATAATAAGTTTGTGTTCTGTAAACTTTGTGCTGAGCACCCATATTTTATCCTTAGTAGTTTACCTAGACAGGGTCCTATCCCAAGCGCTATGATATTTCCAAGTATCCTATTTTATCGAGATGAAAAGTCACTTCAGTAAACGTTCACTACGGTTAAGAAACTCTGTGGAGAAGTAAATTTCATAATTATTCAGTGAGCCTAAGTTTTGAAGTACTCCATGTGTTTTTCATACAAGGACTTAAAGACTACAGTTACTGAAATCTCAGTACACTATTGTGATTATCTGTGAAAATTGTGAAGATCCATAATAGTTACTGCCTAGCATTCTTTGAAGGACCAGCAGAAGGATTACTTATTGTGCAAGTTTCGAAGGAACAGTGTTTACAATTTCATTTGTATGTAGTTAATAGTGTTTCTCGTGTTGTGATTAAAATGTTCAGCCTTGAGCTGGGTCTGCTGGTAGATTAGTTTCTGGAATGTTTCGGGTGAATGAATGACAATACAGCTACAGTAGTTTGGATCGAGTCGTAAGCTTAGCAGTTAAGCTTTACCAGGTAGCCATTGCTGTGCGTCAGGCTCTCCGTCCGTATTTATAGGGGTACCCTTCCTTTTTCACGTGCTTCCTCTGGTTTGAATTGATTGTTTATTTTTCTTTGATCTGATAAGTGCCGTTCTCTTTGTTGTAGGTGTTTACGTCACTCTAAGCTGAAAATGCGTTAGTGTACTGTGTCACGCATTGTCTGTCGCATTCTGGTAACGAGTGTTTACGACCTGTTGCCGCTCGCTGCACGGCTTGCTTTTTTGCACGCTAACGCGGCTTACAATTAAAAAACAAAAGAGAGGAATCGTCTCATTAGCGAAACAATAGTAAGAGACTGCAATTTTTTATTACTTACCCTGCTGCGAGAACCAAATAATAGACTGCGTACGATAGAAGATGTTCTAATTGAGAGTTTAGCGAAAATTTTTCTCCGTTTGAAAATCTTTGCAGAAGCCTGTTTAGAACATTACATTCTGCACAGAAATAAAGTCAGCTCAGATTTATAACTGTAGTCAATTGCCGTACTTCATTTCTCACTGTATCACTATTAGGCATAAGAATAATATGAACGTTAACATGACATTATATGTCTATTATTCTGCGTTTGCTGTTGTCTCACTGTAGTTTCGTACTTTATTAGGCAGACAGGATTTAAATGAGATAGCAGCAAACCCGAAACAATACATGGCAAAATGTTTATATTCTTATTATTCTTACGGTGAAGAGAATATTGCGTGTGATTCACAATACATAAAAGTTCCTATTACCAATCATCTCGCAGGTAGGAAAAAATTCAGAACATAGAGTTGGCCATATTGACAAACATCCCAAACAGTCTTGCCAGTCGGATTTTCGAAGTACACTGAAATGCTGCTACATTCGAAGATGAAAAATAAGGAATTTGTATTTACTTTGTCGGAAAATGTAGTGGTTGAAACTCGGGGCGGAGAAAAAAAGCTCATCTTTAACTTTTTTTTATATACTGACGCAGAAGTTTCGGCGCCAGTATTTATCTGTGTGCCTGCAAAGCATGCCCGTGTAGCGCTACATATATTCGACGGCAGCACTCAGCTGTGGCGGCACCTACCCACAGAACTTCCGCTTACTTTGCACTCGATTCTATGCTGCAGGCGGCTTTTTGGATTAGAAAAACCTGAAAAAAAAGTGCGGCTTGGATTCAAGTAAATACGGCAAGTGTCATTTCACAGGAGTAAAGTTATCGGCGTACGTCTACTTTAGTAGGAGCCGGCAGTGTTGTACGGGACGAGGACGTGGAGAGCGGCCAGAGGCGGCAAGCAGCGCGACGCACCTGGCGGTGGCGGCCGCGGCGGGCGCGGGCTGGCCCTGCACGTTGTAGGCCTGGAGCAGGTCGGCGAGGTGTGGGCTGCCGGCGACCAGGTCGAGCGGGCTCTTGCCGCGGTGGTTCCTCTTGCTCAGGCTGCAGCCCTCCTGCACCAGGTAGCACGCGATGGCCAGCGCCACCGGGCTCTCCTCCTCCACCCGTTGTGCCTGCAGCAGCTGCGTGTAGATCTGCCCGACACACACCCCTTTCGTCAGCTACCGCCGCTGGGTCAACGGCTCCCGATACATTTCGCACTGTCCTTGTAATTCACACAGTCTACCTTTTTAGATCAGGAACGTAATCTTTAGACAATAGTACGAGGTGCCTTCAAGTTCTAAGGCCTCAGATTTTTTTTTTCTTCGGACTGGAAAGAGAGAGAAACGTGTGCATTGTTTTAAAATGAGGCCGCGTTCATTGTCAATATGTCCGAGAGACGGCAGATGGAATTTTACCGCCAGCGGCGAGAATGAGAACTGTTTTAAATACTTAAAATGGCGACGTTTTCCTTACTCGAACAGCGTGCAATCATACGTTTCCTGAATTCGTGTGGTGTGAAACCAACTGAAATTCATCTACAGTTGAAGGAGAGATGTGGTGACGGAGTTACGGATGTGTCGAAAGTGCGTTCGCGGGTGCGACAGTTTAATGGAGGCAGAACGTCGTGTGACAACAAACCGAAACAACCTCGGGCTCGCACGAGCTAGTCTGACGACACGCTCGAGAAAGTGGAGAGAATTGTTTTGGGGGATCGCCGAATGACTGTCGAACAGATTGCCTCCAGAGTTGGCATTTCTGCGGGTTCTGTGCACACAATCCTGCACGACGGCTGCCCATGTGGCGTGTTGCCGAGCGATGTTGACGCGCAATGACAGCACGAATTGGACTTTCTTTTCGTCAGTTGTGACAATGGATGAGATGTGGATGCCATTTTTCAATCAAGAAACAAAGCGCCGGTCAGCTCAATGGAAGCACACAGATTCACGGCCACCAAAAAAATTTCGGGTAACCGCCAGTGCTGAAAAAATGATGGTGTCCATGTTGTGGGACAGCATGGCATAATCCTTACCCATTGCGTTCCAAAGGGCACTACGGTAACAGGTGCATCCTACAAAAATGTTTTGAAGAACAAATTCCTTCCTGCATTGCAACAAAAACGTCCGGGAAGGGCTGTGCGTGTGCTGTTTCACTGAGACAACGCACCCGCACATCGAGCTAACGTTACGCAACAGTTTCTTCGTGATAACAACTTTGAAGTGATTCCTCGTGCTCCCTACTCACCTGACCTGGCTCCTAGTGACTTCTGGCTTTTTCCAACAATGAAAGACACTCTCCGTGGCTGCACATTCACCAGCCGTGTTACTATTGCCTCAGCGATTTTCCAGTGGTCAAAACAGACTCCTAAAGAAGCCTTCGCCGCTGCCATGGAATCATGGCGTCAGCGTTGCGAAAAATGTGTACGTCTGCAGGGTGATTACGTCGAGAAGTAACACCAGTTTCATCGATTTCTTGTGAGTAGTTAATTAGAAAAAAAAATCGGAGGCCTTAGAACTTGAATGCACCTCGTAAATTGCTTACAAGGGAACCTCCCCATCGCACCCTCCTCAGATTTGGTTATAAGTTGGCACAGTGGATAGGCCTCGAAAAACTGAACATAGATCCACCGAGAAAACAGGAAGCTTTTTATGACGTATTGAGGACGGTGGTCGGTTGTCGGTGTCAAAGTATTAAGATTGTAAGTGAAGGCAGCGAGGAGTTACGGACGTTTAAGCAGCGTATTTTGAAAGACGATGAGAAGAGACGCGACGCGACGCGCCGTCTCGTGCCAAGAGTGCAATTTGCTTTGATATAGGACCGTGTGGCGACGTGAAAAATGCTAGTTTCCACAGTAGGATGAATGGAAAGTAAGAGAAAATGTTTAATTCGTAATGAAAGGTGAGGAAAAAGGAGCTTTTGCGTGCGTTTGTGTAATGCGTATTTGTTTTCGGCTCGTATTTGCGTCTTTGAGTGCGCTTTTCCCTGCGAAGGTACGGGCGCATCGAGTTGAAATTTTTATGACGTACTGAGGACGGTGATCGCTTGTCGGTGTCAAAGTTTTAAGATTGTAAGTGAAGGCAGCGAGGAGTTACGGACGTTTAAGCAGCGTATTTTGAAAGACGATGAGAAGAGACGCGACGCGACGCGCCGTCTAGTGCCAAGAGTGCAATTTGCTTTGATATAGGACCGTGTGGCGACGTGAAAAATGCTAGTTTCCACAGTAGGATGAATGGAAAGTAAGAGAAAATGTTTAATTCGTAATGAAACGTGAGGAAAAAGGAGCTTTTGCGTGCGTTTGTGTAAATCCGTATTTGTTTTCGGCTCGTTTTTGCGTCTTTGAGTGCGCTATTCCCTGCGAAGGTAAGGGCGCATCGAGTTGAAATTTTTATGACGTACTGAGGACGGTGGTCGGTTGTCGGTGTCAAAGTATTAAGATTGTAAGTGAAGGCAGCGAGGAGTTACGGACGTTTAAGCAGCGTATTTTGAAAGACGATGAGAAGAGACGCGACGCGACGCGCCGTCTAGTGCCGAGAGTGCAATTTGCTTTGATATAGGACCGTGTGGCGACGTAAAAAATGCTAGTTTCCACAGTAGGATGAATGGAAAGTAAGAGAAAATGTTTAATTCGTAATGAAACGTGAGGAAAAAGGAGCTTTTGCGTGCGTTTGTGTAAATCCGTATTTGTTTTCGGCTCGTTTTTGCGTCTTTGAGTGCGCTATTCCCTGCGAAGGTAAGGGCGCATCGAGTTGAAATTTTTATGACGTACTGAGGACGGTGGTCGGTTGTCGGTGTCAAAGTATTAAGATTGTAAGTGAAGGCAGCGAGGAGTTACGGACGTTTAAGCAGCGTATTTTGAAAGACGATGAGAAGAGACGCGTCGCGCCGTCTCGCTGTCAGTTGTTCGGGGCGGCCGCCTTATATGAGGACGGAGACCAAGCGGAGCGCAGCGGAGTCGCATTGCAAAGTCGCTTGCTAAGTCGGGCAGCTAGGAGGGTACACAGTAGTTGATTCTGGAAATCTGCGTCTAGGAGGGTACACAGTAGTTGAATCTGGAAATCTTCTGACTGCTGCCTTACATAAATGCTTGTGGTTTAATTTTTTTTTTTTCTACTCCAATTGTGTGGCGTTTTTGTGTGTGTGCTAGCTCATCCCTGGAATCGCACCATGGCATGTCGGCCGCGAGCTGCGAATTCCGACGACCAGGGTTCGCTTTTTGCGCCCCTTAACCCCCCCCCCCACCACTTCCCTTATCGCAATCCTGGACCGCGCTTTCCGACGCATTCCGGCCTCGGCGTACAACGCATCGCCTGCCATGTGTCCCACGATTTTCACACTTTCCTTTTTTATCTGTTTTCGGCAGGCACTTCATCTGTAGCTCTTAGTTATGTGAATGTACGGCACAAGTGGCATCGTGGATTTGTGTGGCATTAGGCATGTCTAGCAGAACTGCTACGTCTGTCTCTCATCTCCTGTATCACAGTGGATTTCTTGCCTTCGATTCTCGTCTGACAACTTGTCAATTGGCTCCACACAGCACAGCTTATCGTATTCATTATTACAATGCTTCAATCGTCGTGAATTTTTGTGCACGTGTTTGATCTCTACATTCCTGTTGTTGTCTTGACAGTCAGCACGACTAATATTAGACACCACACCGACGAGTGTCTTTTATTCTAGCCACCATGTGGCTCCACTACCATTCTACAATTTGGTTTCCCCACTTTATTATTCAGTAGCGCCTAATTTTATGCAAGTTCTTCCTTCTTGCCTCACCACAGACTTAGTGCTTGTTTCCTCCTTTTGAGTCTCCACTTCACTGCCTATACAGCGTTTCTGTGTGTTCTCAATTGTAGTAAACATACCATCTACACACTATATATATATTACTTTTCTCTATTCTCCTCCATTCACTTTACGGTTATATTGCCTATTACTTTCGTTCCTTCCTTACTTCTCTCCATTGTTTCCTCTTTGCCCCATACATCCTCCGTCTCCTCACCATGACTTCCTTCTCCTCCTTCCCCATATTACTATCCTCTTCAACTCTCTCAAACATACTTTCCACATACAATACCTCCGTCCCTCCCTTCTTTCTACATACTGCTTTTTCTCCTCCCCAGCTCTTTTTTTCTGCATTACAGCATCCAAGCAAAGCAGTCTATTCAAGTTCTGTAGTTACTACACACAACTCAGCTGCAAAATCATCTGTTTCTGAACTTGAAAGAGATATCTTGCATGGAGAAGTGACTGCTTGCGCAAAACTTACTCTTTACATTAGAGATACTGTGCATGCTAGTGTTGCGGCACACACTATTCATGTTCTATCAGCTAAAACTACTGAATGTAAAGTTCTTCCTATTCATTTCAGTGTACCTGTACATGCAAGTGTTACTATGTATAGAAAGAATGCTGCAAATGAAACGGTTACTGAATGTACAAGAGCTATGGCATGCACAAGGTTAATCACAGGGTCTGCTGTCCTCGGAAGCTGCACTGTCCCCGCAAGCTACGCTGTCCTTGCAAAGCTGCGCTGTCTTGTCCTCAAAAAGTATGCTGTGTTCACAAAGTCAAATACACTAATTACTTGTTCTGTCCTTGCGAGGATTGCCGGTGTCAATATCTGCACTGTCAATGTAAGCTATACTGTCCTCACAGGTTTTGTACTCATCACAAGGTGTGCAGGAATGGCACAATATGCACTTATCAGAAAATGTGTTTCTCCTCCCAACATGTTGCACCTTAATATGGTGTTCTGTGCTCGCTTATTTAAAGGTGCTGAAAATATATCCTGTTCTTATAAGGTATGCTGTCCTTTGCATTGAGTGCAGTCTTGGCATGGAGTGCAGCCTTCGCATGGAGTGCAGCCTTTGCATGGAGTGCTGCCTTCACATGGAGTGCTGCCTTCGCATGGAGTGCTGCCTTCGCATGGAGTGCTGCCTTCACATGGACTGCAGCCACAAGGTGTGTTGTCCTCAAAAGATGAGCTTTCCATCACAAGGAGTGCAGCCTTTGCAAGGAATGCAGCCTTCACATGCATTGCAACCTTCGCAAAGAGTACAGCCTTCGCAAGGAGTGCAGCATTCGCAAAGAGTGCAGCATTCGCAAGGAGTGGAGCCTTCGCAAGGAGTGCAGCCTTCACAAGGAATGCAGCCTTCACATGCATTGCAGCCTTCGCAAAGAGTACAGCCTTCGCAAGGAGTGCAGCATTCGCAAGGAGTGCAGCATTCGCAAGGGGTCGAGCCTTCGCAAGGAGTGCAGCCTTCGCATGGAGTGCAGCCTTCGCAAAGAGTGCCGCCTTCGCATGGAGTGTGGCCTCTGCATGGATTGCAGCCTTCACATGGACTGCAGGCTTCACATGGAGTGAAGCCTTCACATGGAGTGTAGCCTTCCCAATGGAGTGCAACATTGGCATGGAGTGTAGCCTTCGCAAGGAGTGCATCAGTCGCATGGGGTGAAGCCTTCACACCTACAGCAGCATTCGCATGGGGTACAGCCTTCGTATGTAGTGCAGGCATTCACACGGAGTGCAGCCTACATATGAAGTGCAGCCTTCACATGGAGTGCAGCCTTCACATGGAGTGCAGCCATTCATATGGAATGCAGCCTTCACATGGAGTGCAGCCTTCACATGGAGTGCTGCCTTGCCTTCGCATGGAGTGCTGCCTTCACATGGACTGCAGCCACAAGGTGTGTTGCCTTCAAAAGATGAGCTTTCCTTCACAAGCAGTGCAGCCTTTGCAAGGAGTGGAGCCTTTGCAAGGAGTGCAGCCTTCGCAAGGAATGCAACCTTCACATGCATTGCAGCCTTCGCAAAGAGTACAGCCTTGGCAAGGAGTGCAGCATTCGCAAGGAGTGCAGCATTCGCAAGGAGTGGAGCCTTCGCAAGGAGTGCAGCCTTCGCAAGGAGTGGAGCCTTCGCATGGAGTGCAGCCTTCGCAAAGAGTGCCGCCTTCACATGGAGTGTGGCCTTTGCATGGATTTCAGCCTTCACATGGAGTGCAGCCTACACATGAAGTGCAGCCTTCACATGGAGTGCAGCCTTCACATGGACTGCAGCCACAAGGTGTGTTGTCCTCAAAAGATGAGCTTTCCTTCACAAGGAGTGCAGCCTTTGCAAGGAGTGGAGCCTTCACAAGGAGTGCAGCCTTCACATGCATTGCAGCCTTCGCAAGGAGTACAGCCTTCGCAAGGAGTGCAGCATTCGCAAGGAGTGCAGCATTCACAAGGAGTGCAGCATTCGCAAGGAGTGCAGCATTCACAAGGAGTGCAGCATTCGCAAGGAGTGCAGCCTTCACATGGACTGCAGCCTTCACATGGAGTGTAGCCTTCCCAATGGAGTGCAACATTGGCATAGAGTGTAGCCTTCGCAAGGAGTACAGCCTTCGCAAGGAGTGCAGCATTCGCAAGGGGTCGAGCCTTCGCATGGAGTGCAGCCTTCGCATGGAGTGCAGCCTTCGCAAAGAGTGCCGCCTTCGCATGTAGTGTGGCCTTTGCATGGATTGCAGCCTTCACATGGAGTGCAGCCTTCACATGGAGTGAAGCCTTCACATGGAGTGTAGCCTTCCCAATGGAGTGCAACATTGGCATGGAGTGTAGCCTTCGCAAGGAGTGCATCAGTCACATGGGGTTCAGCCTTCACACCTACAGCAGCATTCGCATGGGGTACAGCCTTCGTATGTAGTGCAGGCATTCACATGGAGTGCAGCCTACACATGAAGTGCAGCCTTCACATGGAGTGCAGCCTTCACATGGAGTGCAGCCATTCATATGGAATGCAGCCTTCACATGGAGTTCAGCCTTCACATGGAGTGCTGCCTTCACATGGACTGCAGCCACAAGTTGTGTTGTCCTCAAACGATGAGCTTTCCTTCACAAGGAGAGCAGCCTTTGCAAGGAGTGGTGCCTTCGCAAGGAGTGCAGCCTTCACATGCATTGCAGCCTTCGCAAGGAGTACAGCCTTCGCAAGGAGTGCAGCATTCGCAAGGAGTGCAGCATTTGCAAGGAGTGGGGCCTTCGCAAGGAGTGCAGCCTTCACGTGGAGTGCAGCCTTCACATGGAGTGCAGCCTTCACATGGAGTGCAGCCTTCACATGGAGTGAAGCCTTCACATGGAGTGTAGCCTTCCCAATGGAGTGCAACATTGGCATAGAGTGTAGCCTTCGCAAGGAGTGCTTCAGTCACATGGGGTGCAGCCTTCACACCTACAGCAGCATTCACATGGGGTACAGCCTTCGTATGTAGTGCAGGCATTCACATGGAGTGCAGCCTACACATGAAGTGCAGCCTTCACATGGAGTGCAGCCTTCACATGGAGTGCAGCCATTCATATGGAATGCAACCTTCACATGGAGTGCAGCCTTCACATGGAGTGCTGCCTTCGCATGGAGTGCTGCCTTCACATAAACTGCAGCCACAAGGTGTGTTGTCCTCAAAAGATGAGCTTTCCTTCACAAGGAGTTCCGACTTTGTAAGGAGTGGAGCCTTTGCAAGGAGTACAGCCTTGGCAAGCAGTGCAGCCTTCGCAAGGAGTGCAGCATTCGCAAGGAGTAGAGCCTTCGGATGGAGTGCAGCCTTCGCAAAGAGTGCCGATTTCGCATGGAGTGTGGCCTTTGCATGGATTGCAGCCTTCACATGGAGTGCAGCCTTCACATGGAGTGAAGCCTTCACATGGAGTGCAGCCATTCATATGGAAGATGAGCTTTCCTTCACAAGGAGTGCAGCCTTTGCAAGGAGTGAAGCGTTTGCAAGGAGTGCAGCCTTTACAAGGAGTGCAGCCTTAACAAGGAGTGCAGCCTTCACAAGGAATGCAGCCTTCACATGAATTGCAGCCTTCGCAAGGAGTACAGCCTTCGCAAGGAGTGCAGCCTTCGCAAGGAGTGCAGCATTCGCAAGGTGTGGAGCCTTCGCATGGAGTGCAGCCTTCACATGGAGTGTATCCTTCCCAATGGAGTGCAACATTGGCATGGTGTGCAGCCTTCGCAAGGAGTGCATAAGTCACATGGGGTGCAGCCTTCACACCTACAGCAGCATTCGCATGGGGTAGCACCTTCGTATGTACTGCAGGCATTCACATGGAGTGCAGCCTACACATGAAGTGCAGCCTTCACATGGAGTGCAGCCTTCTATTGGAGTGCAGCCATTCATATGGAATGCAGCCTTCACATGGAGTGCTGCCTTCTCATGGAGTGCTGCCTTCGCATGGAGTGCTGCCTTCACATGGACTGCAGCCACAAGGTGTGTTGTCCTCAAAAGATGAGCTTTCCTTCACAAGGAGTGCAGCCTTTGCAAGGAGTGGAGCCTTTACAAGGAGTGCAGCCTTTGCAAGGAGTGCAGCCTTTGCAAGGAGTGCAGCCTTCGCAAGGAATGCAGCCTTCACATGCATTGCAGACTTCGCAAGGAGTACAGCCTTCGCAAGGAGTGCAGCATTCGCAAGGAGTGCAGCATTCGCAAGGAGTGGAGCCTTCGGATGGTGTGCAGCCTTCGCATGGAGTGCAGCCCTCACAAAGACTGCCGCCTTCGCATGGAGTGTGGCCTTTGCATGGATTGCAGCCTTCACATGGAGTGCAGCCTTCACATGGAGTGAAGCCTTCACATGGAGTGCAGCCTTCCCAATGGAGTGCAACATTGGCATGGAGTGTAGCCTTCGCAAGGAGTTCATCAGTTGCATGGGGTGCAGCCTTCACACCTACAGCAGCATTCGCATGGGGTACTGCCTTCGTATGTAGTGCAGGCATTCACATTGAGTGCAGCCTACACATGAAGTGCAACCTTCACATGGAGTGCAGCCTTCACATGGAGTGCAGCCATTCACATGGAATGCAGCATTCACATGGAGTGCAGCCTTCATTTTGAGTGCAGCCTTCACTAGGAGTGCAGCCTTCACATGGAGTGCAGCCATTCATATGGAATGCAGCCTTCACATGGAGTACAGCCTTCACATGGAGTGCTGCCTTCGCATGGAGTGCTGCCTTCACTTGGACTGCAGCCACTAGGTGTGTTGTCCTCAAAAGATGAGCTTTCCTTCACAAGGAGTGCCGCCTTTGCAAGAAGTGGAGCCTTTGCAAGGAGTGCAGACTTTGCAAGGAGTGCAGCCTTTCCAAGGAATGCAGCCTTTGCAAGGAATGCAGCCTTCACATAAATTGCAGCCTTCGCAAGGAGTACAGCCTTTGCAAGGGGTGCAGCATTCGCAAGGAGTGCAGCATTTGCAAGGAGTGGAGCCTTCGCAAGGAATGCGGCCTTCGCATGGAGTGCAGCCTTCGCAAAGAGTGCCGCCTTTGCATGGAGTGTGGCCTTTGCATGGATTTCAGCCTTCACATGGAGTGCAGCCTTCACATGGAGTGAAGCCTTCACATGGAGTGTAGCCTTCCCAATGGAGTGCAACATTGGCATGGAGTGTAGCCTTCGCAAGGAGTACCATCAGTCGCATGGGGTGCAGCTTTCACACCTACAGCAGCATTCACATGCGGTACATCCATTGTATGTAGTGCAGGCATTCACATGGAGTACAGCCTACACATGAAGTGCAGCCTTCACATGGATTGGAGCCTTCTCTTGGAGTGCAGCCATTCATATGGAATGCAGCCTTCACATGGAGTGCAGCCTTCACATGGAGTGCTGCCTTCGCATGGAGTGCTGCCTTCACATGGACTGCAGCCACAAGGTGTGTTGTCCTCAAAAGATGAGCTTTCCTTCACAAAGCGTGCAGCCTTTGCAAGGACTGGAGCCTTTGCAAGGAGTGCAGCCTTTGCAAGGAGTGCAGCCTTCACAAGGAGTGCAGCATTCGCAAGGAATGCAGCCTTCACATGCATTGCAGCCTTCACAAGGAGTACAGCTTCGCAAGGAGTGCAGTCTACACAAGGAGTGCAGCATTCGGAAGGAGTGGAGCCTTCGCATGGAGTGCAGCCTTCGCAAAGAGTGCCGCCTTTGCATGGAGTGTGGCCTTTGCATGGATTTCAGCCTTCACATGGAGTGCAGCCTTCACATGGAGTGAAGCCTTCACATGGAGCGTAGCCTTCCCAATGGAGTGCAACATTGGCATGGAGTGTAGCTTTTGCAAGGAGTGAATCAGTCGCATGGGGTGCAGCCTTCACACCTACAGCAGCATTCGCATGGGGTACAGCCTTCATATGTAGTGCAGGCATTCACATGGAGTGCAGCCTACACATGAAGTGCAGCCTTCACATGGAGTGCAGCCTTCACATGGAGTGCTGCCTTCACATGGAGTGCAGCCTTCACACGGAGTGCAGCCATTCATGTGGCATGCAACCTTCACATGGAGTGCAGCCTTCACATGGACTGCAGCCACAAGGTGTGTTGTCCTCAAAAGATGAGCTTTCCTTCACAAGGAGTGCCGCCTTTGCAAGGAGTGGAGCCTTTGCAAGGAGTGCAGCCTTTGCAAGGAGTGCAGCCTTCGCAAGGAGTGCAGCCTTTGCAAGGAATGCAGCCTTCACATAAATTGCAACCTTCGCAAGGAGTACAGCCTTCGCAAGGAGTGCAGCATTCGCAAGGAGTGCAGCATTCGCAAGGAGTGGAGCCTTCGCAAGGAGTGCGGCCTTCGCATGGAGTGCAGCCTTCGCAAAGAATGCCGTCTTTGCATGGAGTGTGGCCTTTGCATGGATTTCAGCCTTCACATGAAGTGCAGCCTTCACATGGAGTGAAGCCTTCACATGGAGTGTAGCCTTCCCAATGGAGTGCAACATTGGCATGGAGTGTAGCCTTCGCAAGGAGTGCATCAGTCGCATGGGGTGCAGCCTTCACACCTACAGCAGCATTCGCATGGGGTACATCCTTTGTAAGTAGTGCAGGCATTCTCATGGAGTGCAGCCTACACATGAAGAGCAGCCTTCACATGGAGTGCAGCCATTCATATGAAATGCAGGCTTCACATGGAGTGCAGCCTTCACATGGAGTGCTGCCTTCGCATGGAGTGATGCCTTCACTTGGACTGCAACCACAAGGTGTGTTGTCCTCAAAAGATGAGCTTTCCTTCACAAGGAGTGACCCCTTTGCAAGGAGTGGAGCCTTTGCAAGGAGTGCAGCCTTTGCAAGGGGTGCAGCCTTTGCAAGGAGTGCAGCCTTCGCAAGGAGTGCAGCCTTCACATGCATTGCAGCCTTTGCAAGGAGTACAGCTTTCGCAAGGAGTGCAGCCTTCGCAAGGAGTGCAGCATTCGCAAGGAGTGGAGCCTTCGCATGGAGTGCAGCCTTCGCAAAGAGTGCCGCCTTTGTGTGGAGTGTGGCCTTTGCATGGATTTCAGATTTCACATGGAGTGAAGCCTTCACATGTAGTGTAGCCTTCCCAATGAAGTGCAACATTGGCATGGAGTGTAGCCTTCGCAAGGACTGCATCAGTCGCATGGGGTGCAGCCTTCACACCTACAGCAGCATTCACATAGGGTACAGCCTTCGTGTGTAGTGCAGGCATTCACATGGAGTGCAGCCTACACATGAAGTGCAGCCTTCACATGGAGTGCAGCCTTCACGTGGAGTGCAGCCATTCAAAAGGAATGCAGCCTTTGCAAGGAGTGCAGCCATTGCAAGGAGTGCAGCCTTCGCAAGAAATGCAGCCTTCACATGCATTGCAGCCTTTGCAAGGAGTACAGCCTTTACAAGGAGTACAGCATTCGCAAGGAGTGCAACATTCGCAAGGAGTGGAGCCTTCGCAAGGAGTGCAGCCTTCACATGCATTGCAGCCTTCGCAAGGAGTACAGCCTTCGGAAGGAGTGCAGCATTCACAAGGAGTGCAGCATTCGCAAGGAGTGGAGCCTTCACAAGGAGTGCGGCCTTCGCATGGAGTGCAGCCTTCGCAAAGAGTGCTGCCTTTGCATGGAGTGTGGCCTTTGCATGGATTTCAGTCTTCACATGGAGTGCACCCTTCACATGGAGTGAAGCCTTCACATGGACTGTAGCCTTCCCAATGGAGTGCAACATTGGCATGGAGTGTAGCCTTTGCAAGGAGTGCATCAGTCACATAGGGTGCAGCCTTCACACCTACAGCAGCATTCGCATGGGGTACAGCCTTCGTATGTAGTGCAGGCATTCACATGGAGTGCAGCCTACACATGAAGTGCAGCCTTCACATGGAGTGCAGCCTTCACATGGAGTGCAGCCATTCATATGGAATGCAGCCTTCACATGGAGTGCAGCCTTCACATGGTGTGCTGCCTTCGCATGGAGTGCTGCCTTCACATGGACTGCAGCCACAAGGTGTGTTGTCCTCATAAGATGAGCTTTCCTTCACAAGGATTGCAGCCATTGCAAGGAGTGCAGCCTTTGCAAGGAGTGCAGCCTTTGCAAGCGGTGCAGCCATCACATGCATTGCAGCCTTCGCAAGGAGTACAGCCTTCGCAAGGAGTGCAGCTTTCGCAAGGAGTCGAGCCTTCGCAAGGAGTACAGCCTTCGCATGGAGTGCAGCCTTCGCAAAGAGTGCAGCCTTCGCAAAGAGTGCCGCCTTCGCATGGAGTGCCTTTGCATGGATTGCAGCCTTCACATGGAGTGCAGCCTTCACATGGAGTGAAGCCTTCACATGGAGTGTAGCCTTCCCAATGGAGTGCAACATTGGCATGGAGTGTAGCCTTCGCAAGGAGTGCATCAGTCACATGGGGTGCAGCCCTCACACCTACAGCAGCATTCGCATAAGGTACAGGCTTCGTATCTAGTGCAGGCATTCACATGGAGAGCAGCCTACACATGAAGTGCAGCCTTCACATGAAGTGCAGCCTTCACATGGAGTGCAGCCATTCATATGGAATGCAGCATTCACATGGAGTGCAGCCTTCACATGGAGTGCTGCCTTCGCATGGAGTGCTGCCTTCACATGGACTGCTGCCACAAGGTGTGTTGTCCTCAAATGATGAGCTTTCCTTCACAAGGAGTGCAGCCCTTGCAAGGAGTGGAACCTTTGGTAGGTGTGCAGCCTTTGCAAGGAGTTGAACCTTTGCAAGGAGTGCAGCCTTTGCAAGGAGTGCAGCCTTTGCAAGGAATGCAGCCTTCGCAAGGAATGCAGCCTTTACATGCATTGCAGCCTTTGCAAGGAATACAGCCTTTGCAAGGAGTACAGCATTCGCTAGGAGTGCAGCATTCGCATGGAGTAGAGCCTTCGCAAGGAGTGCGGCCTTCGCATGGAGTGCACCCTTCGCAAAGAGTGCCGCCTTTGCATGTAGTGTGGCCTTTGCATGGATTTCAGCCTTCACATGGAGTGCAGCCTTCACATGGAGTGCAGCATTCGCAAGGAGTGCAGCATTTGCAAGGAGTGCGGCCTTCACATGGAGTGTAGCTTTCCCAATGGAGTGCAACATTGGCATCAAGCGTAGCCTTCGCAAGGACTGCACCAGTCGCATGGCGTGCAGCCTTCACACCTACAGCAGCATTCGCATGGGGTACAGCCTTCGTATCTAGTGCAGGCATTCACATGGAGTGCAGCCTACACATGAAGTGCAGCCTTCATGTGGAGTGCAGCCTTCACATGGAGTGCAGCCATTCATATGGAATGCAGCCTTCACATGGAGTGCAGCCTTCACATGGAGTGCTGCCTTCGCATGAAGTGCTGCCTTCACATGGACTGCAGCCACAAGTTGTGTTGTCCTCAAAATATGAGCTTTCCTTCACAAGGAGTGCAGCCTTTGCAAAGAGTGCAGCCTTTGCAAGGAGTGCAGCCTTCGCAAGGAGTGCAGCCTTCGCAAGGAATGCAGCCTTCACATGCATTGCAGCCTTCGCAAGGAGTACAGCCTTCGCAAGGAGTGCAGCATTCACAAGGAGTGCAGCATTCGCATGGAGTGGAGCCTTCGCAAGGAGTGCAACCTTTGCAAGGAGTGCAGCCTTCGCAAAGTGTGCCGCCTTTGCATGGAGTGTGGCCTTTGCATGCATTTCAGCCTTCACATGGAGTGCAGCCTTCACATGGAGTGAAGGCTTCACATGGAGTGTAGCCTTCCCAATGGAATGCAACATTGGCGTGGAGTGTAGCCTTCGCAAGGAGTGCATCAGTCACATGGGGTGCAGCCTTCACACCTACAGCAGCATTCGCATGGGGTACAGCCCTCGAATCTAGTGCAGGCATTCACATGGAGTGCAGCCTACACATAAAGTGCAGCCTTCACATGGAGTGCAGCCTTCACATGGAGTGCAGCCATTCATATGGAATGCAGCCTTCACATGGAGTGCAGCCTTCACATGGAGTGCTGCCTTCGCATGGAGTGCTGCCTTCACATGGACTGCAGCCACAAGGTGTGTTGTCCTCAAAAGATGAGCTTTCCTTCACAAGGAGTGCAGCCTTTGCAAGGTGTGGAGCCTTTGCAAGGAGTGCAGCCTTTGCAATGAGTGCAGCCTTTGCAAGGAGTGCAGCCTTCGCAAGGAATGCAGCCTTCACATGCATTGCAGACTTCGCAAGGAGTACATCCTTCGCAAGGAGTGCAGCATTCGCAAGGAGTGCAGCATTCGCAAGGAGTCGAGCCTTCGCAAGGAGTGCAGCCTTCGCAAGGAATGCAGCCTTCACATGCATTGCAGTCTTCGCAAGGAGTGCAGCATTCGCAAGGAGTGGAGCCTTCGGATGGAGTGCTGCATTCGCAAAGAGTGCTGCCTTCACATGGAGTGTGGCCTTTGCATGGATTGCAGCCTTCACATGGAGTGCAGCCTTCACATGGAGTGAAGCCTTCACATGGAGTGCAGCCATTCATATGGAATGCAGCCTTCACATGGAGTGCTGCCTTTGCATGGAGTGCTGCCTTCACATGGACTGCAGCCACAAGGTGTGTTGTCCTCAAAATATGAGCTTTCCTTCACAAGGAGTGCAGCCTTCGCAAGGAGTGCAGCCTTTGCAAGGAGTGGAGCCTTTGCAAGGAATGCAGCCTTTGCAAGGAGTGCAGCCTTTGCAAGGAGTGCAGCCTTCGCAAGGAATGCACCATTCACATGCATTGCCGCCTTTGCAAGGAGTACAGCCTTTGCAAGGAGTACTGCATTCACAAGGAGTGCAGCATTCGCAAGGAGTGGAGCGTTTGCAAGGAGTGCAGCCTTCACATGCATTGCAGCCTTCGCCAGATGTACAGCCTTAGCAAGGAGTGCAACATCGCAAGGAGTGCAGCATTCACAAGGAGTGGAGCCTTCGCAAGGAGTGCGGCCTTCACATGGAGTGCAGCCTTCGCATGGAATGTGGCCTTTGAATGGATTTTAGCCTTCACATGCAGTGCAGCCTTCACATGGAGTGAAGCCTTCATATGGAGTGTAGCCTTCGCAACGGAGTGCAAGATTGGCATGGAGTGTAGCCTTCGCAAGGAGGTCATCTGTCGCATGGGGTGCAGCCTTCACACCTACAGCAGCATTTGCATGGGGTACAGCCTTCATATGTAGTGCAGGCTTTCACATGGAGTGCAGCCTACACATGAAGTGCAGCCTTCACATGGAGTGCAGCCTTCACATGAAGTGCAGCCATTCATATGGAATGCAGCCTTCACATGGAGTGCTGCCTTTGCATGGAGTGCTGCCTTCACATGGACTGCAGCCACAAAGTGTGTTGTCCTCAAAATATGAGCTTTCCTTCACAAGGAGTGCAGCCTTCGCAAGGAGTGCAGCCTTCGTAAGGAATGCAGCCTTCACATGCATTGCAGCCTTCGCAAGGAGTACAGCCTTCGCAAGATGTGCAGCCTTCGCAAGGAGTGCAGCCTTTGCAAGGAGTGGAGCCTTTGCAAGGAGTGCAGCCTTTGCAAAGAGTGCAGCCTTCACAGGGAGTGCAGCCTTCGCAAGGAATGCAGCCTTCACATGAATTGCAGCCATCGCAAGGAGTACAGCCTTCGCAAGGAGTGCGGCCTTCGCAAGGAGTGCAGCATTCGCAAGGAGTGGGGCCTTCGCATGGAGTGCAGCCTTCGCAAAGAGTGCCGCCATTGCATGGAGTGTGACCTTTACATGGATTTCAGCCTTCACATGGAGTGCAGCCTTCACATGGAGTGAAGCCTTCACATGGAGTGTAGCCTTCCCAATGGAGTGCAACATTGGCATGGAGTGTAGCCTTCGCAAAGAGTGCATCAGTCGCATGGGATGCAGCCTTCACACCTACAGCAGCATTTGCATGGCGTACAGCCTTCGTATGTAGTGCAGGCATTCACATGGATTGCAGCCTACACAAGAAGTGCAGCCTTCACATGGAGTGCAGCCTTATCATGGAGTGCAGCCATTCATATGGAATGCAGCCTTCACATGGAGTGCAGCCTTCATATGGAGTGCTGCCTTCGCATGGAGTGCTGCCTTCACATGGACTGCAGCCACATGGTGTGTTGTCCTCGAAAGATGAGCTTTCCTTCACAAGCAGTGCAGCCTTTGCAAGGAGTGGAGCCTTTGCAAGGAGTGCAGCCTTTGCAAGGAGTGCAGCCTTTGCAAGGAGTACAGCCTTCGCAAGGAATGCAGCCTTTACATGCATTGCAGCCTTCGCAAGGAGTACAGCCTTCGCAAGGAGTGCAGCATTCGCAAGGAGTGCAGCATTCGCAAGGAGTGCAGCCTTTGCAAGGAGTGCAGCCTTCGCATGGAGTGCACCCTTCGCAAAGAGTGCTGCCTTTGCATGGAGTGTGGCCTTTGCATGGATTTCAGCCTTCACATGGAGTGGAGCCTTCAAATGAGTGAAGCCTTCACTTGGAGTGTAGCGTTCCCAATAGAGTGCAACATTGGCAAGGAGTGTAGCCTTCGCAAGGTGTGCATCAATCACATGGGGCGCAGCCTTCACACCTGCAGCAGCATTTGCATGGGGTACAGCCTTCGTATGTAGTGCAGGCATTCACATGGAGTGCAGCCTACACATGAAGTGCAGCCTACACATGAAGTGCAGCCTTCACATGGAGTGCAGCCTTTACATGGAGTGCTGCCTTCACATGGACTGCAGCCACAAGGTGTGTTGTCCTCAAAATATGAGCTTTCCTTCACAAGGAGTGCAGCCTTTGCAATGAGTGCTGCCTTTGCAAGGAGTGCAGCCTTCACAAGGAGTGCAGCCTTCGCAAGGAATGCAGCCTTCACATGCATTGCAGCCTTCACAAGGAGTACAGCCTTCGCAAGATGTGCAGCCTTCGCAAGGAGTGCAGCCTTTGCAAGGAGTGGAGCCTTTGCAAGGAGTGCAGCCTTTGCAAGGAGTGCAGCCTTCACAGGGAGTGCCGCCTTCGCAAGGAATGCAGCCTTCACATGCATTGCAGCCTTCGCAAGGAGTACAGCCTTCGCAAGGAGTGCAGACTTCGCAAGGAGTGGGGCCTTCAAATGGAGTGCAGCCTTCACATGGAGTGCAGCCATTCATATGGAATGCAGCCTTCACATGGAGTGCAGCCTTCATATGGAGTGCTGCCTTCGCATGGAGTGCTGCCTTCACATTTACTGCAGCCACAAGGTGTGTTGTCCTCAAAATATGAGCTTTCCTTCACAAGGAGTGCAGCATTTGCAAGGAGTGCAGCCTTTGCAAGGAGTGCAGCCTTCACAAGGAGTGCAGCCTTCGCAAGGAATGCACCCTTCACATGCATTGCAGCCTTCGCAAGGAGTGCAGCATTCGCAAGCAGTGGAGCCTTCACATGCTTTGCAGACTTGGCAAGGAGTACAGATTTCGCAAGGAGTGCAGCATTCGCAAGGAACGCAGCATTCGCAAGGAATGCAGCATTCGCAAGGAGTGGAGCCTTCGCAAAGAGTGCAGCCTTCGCATGGAGTGCAGCCTTCGCAAAGAGTGCTGCCTTTGCATGGAGTGTGGTCTTTGCATGGATTTCAGCCTTCACATGGAGTGCAGCCTTCACATGGAGTGATGCCTTCACATGGAGTGTAGCCTTCCCAATGGAGTGCTACATTGGCATGGAGTGTAGCCTTCGCAAGGAGTGCATCAGTCACATGGGGTGCAGCCTTCACACCTACAGCAGCATTCGCATAAGGTACAGGCTTCGTATCTAGTGCAGGCATTCACATGGAGTGCAGCCTACACATGAAGTGCAGCCTTCACATGGAGTGCAGCCTTCACATGGAGTGCAGCCATTCATATGGAATGCAGCCTTCACATGGAGTGCAGCCTTCACATGGAGTGCAGCTTTCGCATGGAGTGCTGCCTTCACATGGACTGCAGCCACAAGGTGTGTTGTCCTCAAAAGATGAGCTTTCCTTCACAAGGAGTGCAGCCTTTGCAAGGAGTGGAGCCTTTGCAAGGAGTGCAGCCTTTGCATGGAGCGCAGCCTTTGCAACGACTGCAGCCTTTGCAAGGAATGCAGCCTTCACATCCATTGCAGACTTCGCAAGCAGTACAGCCTTCGCAAGGAGTGCAGCATTCGCAAGGAGTGCAGCATTCGCAAGGAGTCGAGCCTTCGCAAGGAGTGCAGAATTCGCAAGGAATGCAGCCTTCACATGCATTGCAGCCTTCGCAAGGAGTGCAGCCTTCGCAAGGAGTGCAGCATTCGCAAGGAGTGGAGCCTTCGCAAGGAGTGCAGCCTTCGCAAGGAATGCAGCCTTCACATGCATTGCAGCCTTTGCAAAGAGTGCAGCCTTCGAAAGGAGTGCAGCATTCGCAAGGAGTGGAGCCTTCGGATGGAGTGCTGCCTTCGCAAAGAGGGCCGCCTTCACATGGAGTGTGGCCTTTGCATGGATTGCAGCCTTCACATGGAATGCAGCCTTCACATGGAGTGCAGCCTTCACATGGAGTGCAGCCTTCACATGGAGTGCTGCCTTCGCATGGAGTGCTGCCTTCACATGGAGTGCAGCCACAAGGTGTGTTGTCCTCAAAAGATGAGCTTTCCTTCACAAGGAGTGCAGCCTTTGCAAGGAGTGGAGCCTTTGCAAGGAGTGCAGCCTTTGCAAGGACTGCTGCCTTTGCAAGGAGTGCAGCCTTTGCAAGGAATGCCGCCTTCACATGCATTGCAGACTTCGCAAGCAGTACAGCCTTCGCAAGGAGTGCAGCATTCGCAAGGAGTGCAGCATTCGCAAGGAGTCGAGCCTTCGCAAGGAGTGCAGCCTTCGCAAGGAATGCAGCCTTCACATGCATTGCAGCCTTCGCAAGGAGTGCAGCCTTCGCAAGGAGTGCAGCATTCGCAAGGAGTGGAGCCTTCGCAAGGAGTGCAGCCTTCGTAAGGAATACAGCCTTCACATGCATTGCAGCCTTCGCAAGGAGTGCAGCCTTCGCAAGGAGTGCAGCATTCGCAAGGAGTGGAGCCTTCGGATGGAGTGCTGCCATCGCAAAGAGTGCCGCCTTCACATGGAGTGTGGCCTTTGCATGGATTGCAGCCTTCACATGGAGTGCTGCCTTCGCATGGAGTGCTGCCTTCACATGGAATGCAGCCACAAGGTGTGTTGTCCTCAAAAGATGAGCTTTCCTTCACAAGGAGTGCAGCCTTTGCAAGGAGTGGAGCCTTTGCAAGGAGTGCAGCCTTTGCAAGGAGTGCTGCCTTTGCAAGGAGTGCAGCCTTCGCAAGGAATGCACCCTTCACACGCATTGCAGCCTTTGCAAGGAGTACAGCCTTTGCAAGGAGTACAGCATTCGCAAGGAGTGCAGCATTCGCAAGGAGTGGAGCGTTCGCAAGGAGTGCAGCCTTCACATGCATTGCAGCCTTTGCAAGGTGTACAGCCTTCACAAGGAGTGCAGCATTCGCAAGGAGTGCAGCATTCGCAAGGAGTGCAGCATTCGCAAGGAGTGGAGCCTTCGCATGGAGTGCAGCCTTCGCAAAGAGTGCCGCCCTTGCATGGAGTGTGGCCTTTGCATGGATTTCAGCCTTCACATGGAGTGCAGCCTTCACATGGAGTGAAGCCTTCACATGGAGTGTAGCCTTCCCAATGGAGTGCAACATTGGCATGGAGTGTAGCCTTCGCAAGGAGTGCATCAGTCGCATGGGGTGCAGCCTTCACACCAACAGCAGCATTGTCATGGGGTACAGCCTTCGTATGTAGTGCAGGCATTCACACGGAGTGCAGCCTACACACGAAGTGCAGCCTTCACATGGAGTGCAGCCTTCACATGGAGTGCAGCCATTCATATGGAATGCAGCCTTCACATGGAGTGCAGCCTTCAGATGGAGTGCTGCATTCGCATGGAGTGCTGCCTTTAAATAGACTGCAGCCACGAGGTGTTGTCCTCAAAAGATAAGCTTTCCTTCACAAGGAGTGCAGCCTTTGCAAGGAGTGGAGCCTTTGCAAGGAGTGCAGCCTTTGCAAGGAGTGCAGCCTTTGCAAGCAGTGCAGCCTTTGCAAGGAATGCAGACTTCACATGCATTGCAGCCTTTGCAAAGAGTACAGCCTTTGCAAGGAGTGCAGCATTCGCAAGGAGTGCAGCATTCGCAAGGAGTGGAGCCTTCGCAAGGAGTGCAGCCTTCGCAAAGAGTGCTGCCTTTGCATGGAGTGTGGTCTTTGCATGGATTTCAGCCTTCACATGGAGTGCAGCCTTCACATGGAGTGATGCCTTCACATGGAGTGTAGCCTTCTCAATGGAGTGCTACATTGGCATGGAGTGTAGCCTTCGCAAGGAGTGCATCAGTCACATGGGGTGCAGCCTTCACACCTACAGCAGCATTCGCATAAGGTACAGGCTTCGTATCTAGTGCAGGCATTCACATGGAGTGCAGCCTACACATGAAGTGCAGCCTTCACATGGAGTGCAGCCTTCACATGGAGTGCAGCCATTCATATGGAATGCAGCCTTCACATGGAGTGCAGCCTTCACATGGAGTGCAGCTTTCGCATGGAGTGCTGCCTTCACATGGACTGCAGCCACAAGGTGTGTTGTCCTCAAAAGATGAGCTTTCCTTCACAAGGAGTGCAGCCTTTGCAAGGAGTGGAGCCTTTGCAAGGAGTGCAGCCTTTGCATGGAGCGCAGCCTTTGCAACGACTGCAGCCTTTGCAAGGAATGCAGCCTTCACATCCATTGCAGACTTCGCAAGCAGTACAGCCTTCGCAAGGAGTGCAGCATTCGCAAGGAGTGCAGCATTCGCAAGGAGTCGAGCCTTCGCAAGGAGTGCAGAATTCGCAAGGAATGCAGCCTTCACATGCATTGCAGCCTTCGCAAGGAGTGCAGCCTTCGCAAGGAGTGCAGCATTCGCAAGGAGTGGAGCCTTCGCAAGGAGTGCAGCCTTCGCAAGGAATGCAGCCTTCACATGCATTGCAGCCTTTGCAAAGAGTGCAGCCTTCGAAAGGAGTGCAGCATTCGCAAGGAGTGGAGCCTTCGGATGGAGTGCTGCCTTCGCAAAGAGGGCCGCCTTCACATGGAGTGTGGCCTTTGCATGGATTGCAGCCTTCACATGGAATGCAGCCTTCACATGGAGTGCAGCCTTCACATGGAGTGCTGCCTTCGCATGGAGTGCTGCCTTCACATGGAGTGCAGCCACAAGGTGTGTTGTCCTCAAAAGATGAGCTTTCCTTCACAAGGAGTGCAGCCTTTGCAAGGAGTGGAGCCTTTGCAAGGAGTGCAGCCTTTGCAAGGACTGCTGCCTTTGCAAGGAGTGCAGCCTTTGCAAGGAATGCCGCCTTCACATGCATTGCAGACTTCGCAAGCAGTACAGCCTTCGCAAGGAGTGCAGCATTCGCAAGGAGTGCAGCATTCGCAAGGAGTCGAGCCTTCGCAAGGAGTGCAGCCTTCGCAAGGAATGCAGCCTTCACATGCATTGCAGCCTTCGCAAGGAGTGCAGCCTTCGCAAGGAGTGCAGCATTCGCAAGGAGTGGAGCCTTCGCAAGGAGTGCAGCCTTCGTAAGGAATACAGCCTTCACATGCATTGCAGCCTTCGCAAGGAGTGCAGCCTTCGCAAGGAGTGCAGCATTCGCAAGGAGTGGAGCCTTCGGATGGAGTGCTGCCATCGCAAAGAGTGCCGCCTTCACATGGAGTGTGGCCTTTGCATGGATTGCAGCCTTCACATGGAGTGCTGCCTTCGCATGGAGTGCTGCCTTCACATGGAATGCAGCCACAAGGTGTGTTGTCCTCAAAAGATGAGCTTTCCTTCACAAGGAGTGCAGCCTTTGCAAGGAGTGGAGCCTTTGCAAGGAGTGCAGCCTTTGCAAGGAGTGCTGCCTTTGCAAGGAGTGCAGCCTTCGCAAGGAATGCACCCTTCACACGCATTGCAGCCTTTGCAAGGAGTACAGCCTTTGCAAGGAGTACAGCATTCGCAAGGAGTGCAGCATTCGCAAGGAGTGGAGCGTTCGCAAGGAGTGCAGCCTTCACATGCATTGCAGCCTTTGCAAGGTGTACAGCCTTCACAAGGAGTGCAGCATTCGCAAGGAGTGCAGCATTCGCAAGGAGTGCAGCATTCGCAAGGAGTGGAGCCTTCGCATGGAGTGCAGCCTTCGCAAAGAGTGCCGCCCTTGCATGGAGTGTGGCCTTTGCATGGATTTCAGCCTTCACATGGAGTGCAGCCTTCACATGGAGTGAAGCCTTCACATGGAGTGTAGCCTTCCCAATGGAGTGCAACATTGGCATGGAGTGTAGCCTTCGCAAGGAGTGCATCAGTCGCATGGGGTGCAGCCTTCACACCAACAGCAGCATTGTCATGGGGTACAGCCTTCGTATGTAGTGCAGGCATTCACACGGAGTGCAGCCTACACACGAAGTGCAGCCTTCACATGGAGTGCAGCCTTCACATGGAGTGCAGCCATTCATATGGAATGCAGCCTTCACATGGAGTGCAGCCTTCAGATGGAGTGCTGCATTCGCATGGAGTGCTGCCTTCAAATAGACTGCAGCCACAAGGTGTTGTCCTCAAAAGATAAGCTTTCCTTCACAAGGAGTGCAGCCTTTGCAAGGAGTGGAGCCTTTGCAAGGAGTGCAGCCTTTGCAAGGAGTGCAGCCTTTGCAAGCAGTGCAGCCTTTGCAAGGAATGCAGACTTCACATGCATTGCAGCCTTTGCAAAGAGTACAGCCTTTGCAAGGAGTGCAGCATTCGCAAGGAGTGCAGCATTCGCAAGGAGTGGAGCCTTCGCAAGGAGTGCAGCCTTCACATGCATTGCAGCCTTCGCAAGGAGTACAGCCTTAGCAAGTAGTGCAGCATCGCAAGGAGTGCAGCATTCGAAAGGAGTGGAGCCTTCGCAAGGAGTGGGGCCTTCACATGGAGTGCAGCCTTCGCATGGAGTGCTGCCTTCACATGGACTGCAGCCACAATGTGTGTTGCCCTCAAAATATGAGCTTTCCTTCACAAGGAGTGCAGCCTTTGCAAGGAGTGTAGCCTTCGCAAGGAGTGCAGCCTTCGCAAGGAATGCAGCCTTCACATGCATTGCAGCCTTCGCAAGGAGTACAGCCTTCGCAAGGAGTGCAGCATTCGCAAGGAATGCAGCATTCGAATGGAGTGGAGCTTTCGCAAGGAGTGCAGCCTTTGCATGGAGTGCAGCCTTCGCAAAGAGTGCCGCCTTTGCATGGAGTGTGGCCTTTGCATGGATTTCAGCTTTCACATGGAGTGCAGCCTTCACATGGAGTGAAGCCTTCACGTGGAGTGCAGCCATTCATATGGAATGCAGCCTTCACATGGAGTGCAGCCTTCACATGGAGTGCTGCCTTCGCATGGAGTGCTGCCTTCACATGGACTACAGCCACAAGGTGTGTTGTCCTCAAAAGATGAGCTTTCCTTCACAAAGAGTGTAGCCTTTGCAAGGAGTGGAGCCTTTGCAAGGAGTGCAGCCTTTGCAAGGAGTGCAGAATTTGCAAGGAATGCAGCCTTTGCAAGGAATGCAGCCTTCACATGCATTGCAGACTTCGCAAGGAGTACAGCCTTCGCAAGGAGTGCAGCATTCGCAAGGAGTGCAGTATTCGCAAGGAGTTGAGCCTTCGCAAGGAGTGCAGCATTCGCATGGAGTGCAGTCTTCGCAAAGTGTGCCGCCTTCGCATGGAGTGTGGCCTTTGCATTTATTGCAGCCTTCACATTGAGCGCAGCATTCACATGGAATGAAGCCTTCACATGGAGTGTAGCCTTCCAAATGGAGTGCAACATTGGCATGGAGTGTAGCCTTCGCAAGGACTGCATCAGTCGCATGGGGTGCAGCCTTCACACCTACAGCAGCAGTCGCATGGGGTACAGCCTTCGTATGTAGTGCAGGCATTCACATGGAGTGCAGCCTACACATGAAGTGCAGCCTTCACATGGTGTGGAGCCTTCACATGGAGTGCAGCCATTTATATGGAATGCAGCCTCCACATGGAGTGCTGCCTTCGCATGGAGTGCTGCCTTCACATGGACTGCAGCCACAAGGTGTGTTGTCCTCAAAATATGAGCTTTCCTTCACAAGGAGTGCAGCCTTTGCAAAGAGTGCAGCCTTTGCAAAGAGTGCAGCCTTCGCAAGGAATGCAGCCTTCACATGCATTGCAGACTTCGCAAGGAGTACAGCCTTCGCAAGGAGTGCAGCATTCGCAAGGAGTGCAGCAATCGCAAGGAGTCGAGCCTTCACAAGGAGTGCAGCCTTCGCAACGAATGCAGCCTTCGCAAGGAGTACAGCCTTCGCTTGGAGTGCAGCCTTCGCAAGGAGTGCAGCATTCGCAAGGAGTGGAGCCTTCGCATGGAGTGCAGCCTTCATAAAGAGTGCCGCCTTTGCATGGAGTGTGGCCTTTGCATGGATTTCAGCTTTCACATGGAATGCAGCCTCCACATGGAGTGCTGCCTTCGCATGGAGTGCTGCCTTCACATGGACTGCAGCCACAAGGTGTGTTGTCCTCAAAATATGAGCTTTCCTTCACAAGGAGTGCAGCCTTTGCAAAGAGTGCAGCCTTTGCAAAGAGTGCAGCCTTCGCAAGGAATGCAGCCTTCACATGCATTGCAGACTTCGCAAGGAGTACAGCCTTCGCAAGGAGTGCAGCATTCGCAAGGAGTGCAGCAATCGCAAGGAGTCGAGCCTTCACAAGGAGTGCAGCCTTCACAAGGAATGCAGCCTTCACATGCATTGCAGCCTTCGCAAGGAGTACAGCCTTCGCAAGGAGTGCAGCCTTCGCAAGGAGTGGAGCATTCGCAAGGTGTGGAGCCTTCGCATGGAGTGCAGCCTTCACATGGAGTGTATCCTTCCCAATGGAGTGCAACATTGGCATGGTGTGTAGCCTTCGCAAGGAGTGCATAAGTCACATGGGGTGCAGCCTTCACACCTACAGCAGCATTCGCATGGGGTAGCACATTCGTATGTACTGCAGGCATTCATATGGAATGCAGCCTTCACATGGAGTGCTGCCTTCTCATGGAGTGCTGCCTTCGCATGGAGTGCTGCCTTCACATGGACTGCAGCCACAAGGTGTGTTGTCCTCAAAAGATGAGCTTTCCTTCACAAGGAGTGCCGCCTTTGCAAGGAGTGGAGCCTTTGCAAGGAGTGCACCCTTTGCAAGGAGTGCGGCCTTCGCATGGAGTGCAGCCTTCGCAAAGAATGCCGTCTTTCCATGGAGTGTGGCCTTTGCATGGATTTCAGCCTTCACATGGAGTGCAGCCTTCACATGGAGTGAAGCCTTCACATGGAGTGTAGCCTTCCCAATGGAGTGCAACATTGGCATGGAGTGTAGCATTCGCAAGGAGTGCATCAGTCGCATGGGGTGCAGCCTTCACACCTACAGCAGCATTGTCATGGGGTACAGCCTTCGTATGTAGTGCAGGCATTCACACGGAGTGCAGCCTACACATGAAGTGCAGCCTTCACATGGAGTGCAGCCTTCACATGGAGTGCAGCCATTCATATGGAATGCAGCCTTCACATGGAGTGCAGCCTTCAGATGGAGTGCTGCCTTCGCATGGAGTGCTGCCTTCAAATAGACTGCAGCCACAAGGTGTTGTCCTCAAAAGATGAGCTTTCCTTCACAAGGAGTGCAGCCTTTGCAAGGAGTGGAGCCTTTGCAAGGAGTGCAGCCTTTGCAAGGAGTGCAGCCTTTGCAAGGAGTGCAGCCTTTGCAAGGAATGCAGACTTCACATGCATTGCAGCCTTTGCAAAGAGTACAGCCTTTGCAAGGAGTGCAGCCTTTGCAAGGAGTGCTGCCTTTGCAAGGAGTGCAGCCTTCGCAAGGAATGCACCCTTCACACGCATTGCAGCCTTTGCAAGGAGTACAGCCTTTGCAAGGAGTACAGCATTCGCAAGGAGTGCAGCATTCGCAAGGAGTGGAGCGTTCGCAAGGAGTGCAGCCTTCACATGCATTGCAGCCTTCGCAAGGTGTACAGCCTTCACAAGGAGTGCAGCAATCGCAAGGAGTGCAGCATTCGCAAGGAGTGCAGCATTCGCAAGGAGTGGAGCCTTCGCATGGAGTGCAGCCTTCGCAAAGAGTGCCGCCCTTGCATGGAGTGTGGCCTTTGCATGGATTTCAGCCTTCACATGGAGTGCAGCCTTCACATGGAGTGAAGCCTTCACATGGAGTGTAGCCTTCCCAATGGAGTGCAACATTGGCATGGAGTGTAGCATTCGCAAGGAGTGCATCAGTCGCATGGGGTGCAGCCTTCACACCTACAGCAGCATTGTCATGGGGTACAGCCTTCGTATGTAGTGCAGGCATTCACACGGAGTGCAGCCTACACATGAAGTGCAGCCTTCACATGGAGTGCAGCCTTCACATGGAGTGCAGCCATTCATATGGAATGCAGCCTTCACATGGAGTGAAGTAAGAGAAAATGTTTAATTCGTAATGAAAGGTGAGGAAAAAGGAGCTTTTGCGTGCGTTTGTGTAATGCGTATTTGTTTTCGGCTCGTATTTGCGTCTTTGAGTGCGCTTTTCCCTGCGAAGGTACGGGCGCATCGAGTTGAAATTTTTATGACGTACTGAGGACGGTGATCGCTTGTCGGTGTCAAAGCTTTAAGATTGTAAGTGAAGGCAGCGAGGAGTTACGGACGTTTAAGCAGCGTATTTTGAAAGACGATGAGAAGAGACGCGACGCGACGCGCCGCCTAGTGCCAAGAGTGCAATTTGCTTTGATATAGGACCGTGTGGCGACGTGAAAAATGCTAGTTTCCACAGTAGGATGAATGGAAAGTAAGAGAAAATGTTTAATTCGTAATGAAAGGTGAGGAAAAAGGAGCTTTTGCGTGCGTTTGTGTAATGCGTATTTGTTTTCGGCTCGTATTTGCGTCTTTGAGTGCGCTATTCCCTGCGAAGGTAAGGGCGCATCGAGTTGAAATTTTTATGACGTACTGAGGACGGTGGTCGGTTGTCGGTGTCAAAGTATTAAGATTGTAAGTGAAGGCAGCGCGGAGTTACGGACGTTTAAGCAGCGTATTTTGAAAGACGATGAGAAGAGACGCGACGCGACGCGCCGCCTAGTGCCAAGAGTGCAATTTGCTTTGATATAGGACCGTGTGGCGACGTGAAAAATGCTAGTTTCCACAGTAGGATGAATGGAAAGTAAGAGAAAATGTTTAATTCGTAATGAAAGGTGAGGAAAAAGGAGCTTTTGCGTGCGTTTGTGTAAATCCGTATTTGTTTTCGGCTCGTATTTGCGTCTTTGAGTGCGCTTTTCCCTGCGAAGGTGAGGGCGTATCGAGTTGAAATTTTTATGACGTACTGAGGACGGTGGTCGGTTGTCGGTGTCAAAGTTTTAAGTTTGTAAGTGAAGGCAGCGAGGAGTTACGGACGTTTAAGCAGCGTATTTTGAAAGACGATGAGAAGAGACGCGACGCGACGCGCCGTCTCGTGCCAAGAGTGCAATTTGCTTTGATATAGGACCGTGTGGCGACGTAAAAAAATGCTAGTTTCTACAGTAGGATGAATGGAAAGTAAGAGAAAATGTTTAATTCGTAATGAAAGGTGAGGAAAAAGGAGCTTTTGCGTGCGTTTGTGTAATGCGTAATTGTTTTCGGCTCGTATTTGCGTCTTTGAGTGCGCTTTTCCCTGCGAAGGTGAGGGCGTATCGAGTTGAAATTTTTATGACGTACTGAGGACGGTGATCGCTTGTCGGTGCCAAAGTTTTAAGATTGTAAGTGAAGGCAGCGCGGAGTTACGGACGTTTAAGCAGCGTATTTTGAAAGACGATGAGAAGAGACGCGACGCGACGCGCCGTCTCGTGCCAAGAGTGCAATTTGCTTTGATATAGGACCGTGTGGCGACGTAAAAAAATGCTAGTTTCTACAGTAGGATGAATGGAAAGTAAGAGAAAATGTTTAATTCGTAATGAAAGGTGAGGAAAAAGGAGCTTTTGCGTGCGTTTGTGTAATGCGTAATTGTTTTCGGCTCGTATTTGCGTCTTTGAGTGCGCTTTTCCCTGCGAAGGTGAGGGCGTATCGAGTTGAAATTTTTATGACGTACTGAGGACGGTGATCGCTTGTCGGTGCCAAAGTTTTAAGATTGTAAGTGAAGGCAGCGCGGAGTTACGGACGTTTAAGCAGCGTATTTTGAAAGACGATGAGAAGAGACGCGACGCGACGCGCCGTCTCGTGCCAACAGTGCAATTTGCTTTGATATAGGACCGTGTGGCGACGTAAAAAAATGCTAGTTTCTACAGTAGGATGAATGGAAAGTAAGAGAAAATGTTTAATTTGTAATGAAACGTGAGGATAAAGGAGCTTTTGCGTGCGTTTGTGTAAATCCGTATTTGTTTTCGGCTCGTATTTGCGTCTTTGAGTGCGCTTTTCCCTGCGAAGGTAAAGGGGGTATCGAGTTGAAATTTTTATGACGTACTGAGGACGGTGGTCGGTTGTCGGTGCCAAAGTTTTAAGATTGTAAGTGAAGGCAGCGCGGAGTTACGGACGTTTAAGCAGCGTATTTTGAAAGACGATGAGAAGAGACGCGACGCGACGCGCCGCCTAGTGCCAAGAGTGCAATTTGCTTTGATATAGGACCGTGTGGCGACGTGAAAAATGCTAGTTTCCACAGTAGGATGAATGGAAAGTAAGAGAAAATGTTTAATTCGTAATGAAAGGTGAGGAAAAAGGAGCTTTTGCGTGCGTTTGTGTAAATCCGTATTTGTTTTCGGCTCGTATTTGCGTCTTTGAGTGCGCTTTTCCCTGCGAAGGTGAGGGCGTATCGAGTTGAAATTTTTATGACGTACTGAGGACGGTGGTCGGTTGTCGGTGTCAAAGTTTTAAGTTTGTAAGTGAAGGCAGCGAGGAGTTACGGACGTTTAAGCAGCGTATTTTGAAAGACGATGAGAAGAGACGCGACGCGACGCGCCGTCTCGTGCCAAGAGTGCAATTTGCTTTGATATAGGACCGTGTGGCGACGTAAAAAAATGCTAGTTTCTACAGTAGGATGAATGGAAAGTAAGAGAAAATGTTTAATTCGTAATGAAAGGTGAGGAAAAAGGAGCTTTTGCGTGCGTTTGTGTAATGCGTAATTGTTTTCGGCTCGTATTTGCGTCTTTGAGTGCGCTTTTCCCTGCGAAGGTGAGGGCGTATCGAGTTGAAATTTTTATGACGTACTGAGGACGGTGATCGCTTGTCGGTGCCAAAGTTTTAAGATTGTAAGTGAAGGCAGCGCGGAGTTACGGACGTTTAAGCAGCGTATTTTGAAAGACGATGAGAAGAGACGCGACGCGACGCGCCGTCTCGTGCCAAGAGTGCAATTTGCTTTGATATAGGACCGTGTGGCGACGTAAAAAAATGCTAGTTTCTACAGTAGGATGAATGGAAAGTAAGAGAAAATGTTTAATTCGTAATGAAAGGTGAGGAAAAAGGAGCTTTTGCGTGCGTTTGTGTAATGCGTAATTGTTTTCGGCTCGTATTTGCGTCTTTGAGTGCGCTTTTCCCTGCGAAGGTGAGGGCGTATCGAGTTGAAATTTTTATGACGTACTGAGGACGGTGATCGCTTGTCGGTGCCAAAGTTTTAAGATTGTAAGTGAAGGCAGCGCGGAGTTACGGACGTTTAAGCAGCGTATTTTGAAAGACGATGAGAAGAGACGCGACGCGACGCGCCGTCTCGTGCCAACAGTGCAATTTGCTTTGATATAGGACCGTGTGGCGACGTAAAAAAATGCTAGTTTCTACAGTAGGATGAATGGAAAGTAAGAGAAAATGTTTAATTTGTAATGAAACGTGAGGATAAAGGAGCTTTTGCGTGCGTTTGTGTAAATCCGTATTTGTTTTCGGCTCGTATTTGCGTCTTTGAGTGCGCTTTTCCCTGCGAAGGTAAAGGGGGTATCGAGTTGAAATTTTTATGACGTACTGAGGACGGTGGTCGGTTGTCGGTGCCAAAGTTTTAAGATTGTAAGTGAAGGCAGCGCGGAGTTACGGACGTTTAAGCAGCGTATTTTGAAAGACGATGAGAAGAGACGCGACGCGACGCGCCGCCTAGTGCCAAGAGTGCAATTTGCTTTGATATAGGACCGTGTGGCGACGTGAAAAATGCTAGTTTCCACAGTAGGATGAATGGAAAGTAAGAGAAAATGTTTAATTCGTAATGAAAGGTGAGGAAAAAGGAGCTTTTGCGTGCGTTTGTGTAAATCCGTATTTGTTTTCGGCTCGTATTTGCGTCTTTGAGTGCGCTTTTCCCTGCGAAGGTGAGGGCGTATCGAGTTGAAATTTTTATGACGTACTGAGGACGGTGGTCGGTTGTCGGTGTCAAAGTTTTAAGTTTGTAAGTGAAGGCAGCGAGGAGTTACGGACGTTTAAGCAGCGTATTTTGAAAGACGATGAGAAGAGACGCGACGCGACGCGCCGTCTCGTGCCAAGAGTGCAATTTGCTTTGATATAGGACCGTGTGGCGACGTAAAAAAATGCTAGTTTCTACAGTAGGATGAATGGAAAGTAAGAGAAAATGTTTAATTCGTAATGAAAGGTGAGGAAAAAGGAGCTTTTGCGTGCGTTTGTGTAATGCGTAATTGTTTTCGGCTCGTATTTGCGTCTTTGAGTGCGCTTTTCCCTGCGAAGGTGAGGGCGTATCGAGTTGAAATTTTTATGACGTACTGAGGACGGTGATCGCTTGTCGGTGCCAAAGTTTTAAGATTGTAAGTGAAGGCAGCGCGGAGTTACGGACGTTTAAGCAGCGTATTTTGAAAGACGATGAGAAGAGACGCGACGCGACGCGCCGTCTCGTGCCAAGAGTGCAATTTGCTTTGATATAGGACCGTGTGGCGACGTAAAAAAATGCTAGTTTCTACAGTAGGATGAATGGAAAGTAAGAGAAAATGTTTAATTCGTAATGAAAGGTGAGGAAAAAGGAGCTTTTGCGTGCGTTTGTGTAATGCGTAATTGTTTTCGGCTCGTATTTGCGTCTTTGAGTGCGCTTTTCCCTGCGAAGGTGAGGGCGTATCGAGTTGAAATTTTTATGACGTACTGAGGACGGTGATCGCTTGTCGGTGCCAAAGTTTTAAGATTGTAAGTGAAGGCAGCGCGGAGTTACGGACGTTTAAGCAGCGTATTTTGAAAGACGATGAGAAGAGACGCGACGCGACGCGCCGTCTCGTGCCAAGAGTGCAATTTGCTTTGATATAGGACCGTGTGGCGACGTAAAAAAATGCTAGTTTCTACAGTAGGATGAATGGAAAGTAAGAGAAAATGTTTAATTTGTAATGAAACGTGAGGATAAAGGAGCTTTTGCGTGCGTTTGTGTAAATCCGTATTTGTTTTCGGCTCGTATTTGCGTCTTTGAGTGCGCTTTTCCCTGCGAAGGTAAAGGGGGTATCGAGTTGAAATTTTTATGACGTACTGAGGACGGTGGTCGGTTGTCGGTGCCAAAGTTTTAAGATTGTAAGTGAAGGCAGCGCGGAGTTACGGACGTTTAAGCAGCGTATTTTGAAAGACGATGAGAAGAGACGCGACGCGACGCGCCGCCTAGTGCCAAGAGTGCAATTTGCTTTGATATAGGACCGTGTGGCGACGTGAAAAATGCTAGTTTCCACAGTAGGATGAATGGAAAGTAAGAGAAAATGTTTAATTCGTAATGAAAGGTGAGGAAAAAGGAGCTTTTGCGTGCGTTTGTGTAAATCCGTATTTGTTTTCGGCTCGTATTTGCGTCTTTGAGTGCGCTTTTCCCTGCGAAGGTGAGGGCGTATCGAGTTGAAATTTTTATGACGTACTGAGGACGGTGGTCGGTTGTCGGTGTCAAAGTTTTAAGTTTGTAAGTGAAGGCAGCGAGGAGTTACGGACGTTTAAGCAGCGTATTTTGAAAGACGATGAGAAGAGACGCGACGCGACGCGCCGTCTCGTGCCAAGAGTGCAATTTGCTTTGATATAGGACCGTGTGGCGACGTAAAAAAATGCTAGTTTCTACAGTAGGATGAATGGAAAGTAAGAGAAAATGTTTAATTCGTAATGAAAGGTGAGGAAAAAGGAGCTTTTGCGTGCGTTTGTGTAATGCGTAATTGTTTTCGGCTCGTATTTGCGTCTTTGAGTGCGCTTTTCCCTGCGAAGGTGAGGGCGTATCGAGTTGAAATTTTTATGACGTACTGAGGACGGTGATCGCTTGTCGGTGCCAAAGTTTTAAGATTGTAAGTGAAGGCAGCGCGGAGTTACGGACGTTTAAGCAGCGTATTTTGAAAGACGATGAGAAGAGACGCGACGCGACGCGCCGTCTCGTGCCAAGAGTGCAATTTGCTTTGATATAGGACCGTGTGGCGACGTAAAAAAATGCTAGTTTCTACAGTAGGATGAATGGAAAGTAAGAGAAAATGTTTAATTCGTAATGAAACGTGAGGAAAAAGGAGCTTTTGCGTGCGTTTGTGTAAATCCGTATTTGTTTTCGGCTCGTTTTTGCGTCTTTGAGTGCGCTATTCCCTGCGAAGGTAAGGGCGCATCGAGTTGAAATTTTTATGACGTACTGAGGACGGTGGTCGGTTGTCGGTGTCAAAGTATTAAGATTGTAAGTGAAGGCAGCGAGGAGTTACGGACGTTTAAGCAGCGTATTTTGAAAGACGATGAGAAGAGACGCGTCGCGCCGTCTCGCTGTCAGTTGTTCGGGGCGGCCGCCTTATATGAGGACGGAGACCAAGCGGAGCGCAGCGGAGTCGCATTGCAAAGTCGCTTGCTAAGTCGGGCAGCTAGGAGGGTACACAGTAGTTGATTCTGGAAATCTGCGTCTAGGAGGGTACACAGTAGTTGAATCTGGAAATCTTCTGACTGCTGCCTTACATAAATGCTTGTGGTTTAATTTTTTTTTTTTCTACTCCAATTGTGTGGCGTTTTTGTGTGTGTGCTAGCTCATCCCTGGAATCGCACCATGGCATGTCGGCCGCGAGCTGCGAATTCCGACGACCAGGGTTCGCTTTTTGCGCCCCTTAACCCCCCCCCCCACCACTTCCCTTATCGCAATCCTGGACCGCGCTTTCCGACGCATTCCGGCCTCGGCGTACAACGCATCGCCTGCCATGTGTCCCACGATTTTCACACTTTCCTTTTTTATCTGTTTTCGGCAGGCACTTCATCTGTAGCTCTTAGTTATGTGAATGTACGGCACAAGTGGCATCGTGGATTTGTGTGGCATTAGGCATGTCTAGCAGAACTGCTACGTCTGTCTCTCATCTCCTGTATCACAGTGGATTTCTTGCCTTCGATTCTCGTCTGACAACTTGTCAATTGGCTCCACACAGCACAGCTTATCGTATTCATTATTACAATGCTTCAATCGTCGTGAATTTTTGTGCACGTGTTTGATCTCTACATTCCTGTTGTTGTCTTGACAGTCAGCACGACTAATATTAGACACCACACCGACGAGTGTCTTTTATTCTAGCCACCATGTGGCTCCACTACCATTCTACAATTTGGTTTCCCCACTTTATTATTCAGTAGCGCCTAATTTTATGCAAGTTCTTCCTTCTTGCCTCACCACAGACTTAGTGCTTGTTTCCTCCTTTTGAGTCTCCACTTCACTGCCTATACAGCGTTTCTGTGTGTTCTCAATTGTAGTAAACATACCATCTACACACTATATATATATTACTTTTCTCTATTCTCCTCCATTCACTTTACGGTTATATTGCCTATTACTTTCGTTCCTTCCTTACTTCTCTCCATTGTTTCCTCTTTGCCCCATACATCCTCCGTCTCCTCACCATGACTTCCTTCTCCTCCTTCCCCATATTACTATCCTCTTCAACTCTCTCAAACATACTTTCCACATACAATACCTCCGTCCCTCCCTTCTTTCTACATACTGCTTTTTCTCCTCCCCAGCTCTTTTTTTCTGCATTACAGCATCCAAGCAAAGCAGTCTATTCAAGTTCTGTAGTTACTACACACAACTCAGCTGCAAAATCATCTGTTTCTGAACTTGAAAGAGATATCTTGCATGGAGAAGTGACTGCTTGCGCAAAACTTACTCTTTACATTAGAGATACTGTGCATGCTAGTGTTGCGGCACACACTATTCATGTTCTATCAGCTAAAACTACTGAATGTAAAGTTCTTCCTATTCATTTCAGTGTACCTGTACATGCAAGTGTTACTATGTATAGAAAGAATGCTGCAAATGAAACGGTTACTGAATGTACAAGAGCTATGGCATGCACAAGGTTAATCACAGGGTCTGCTGTCCTCGGAAGCTGCACTGTCCCCGCAAGCTACGCTGTCCTTGCAAAGCTGCGCTGTCTTGTCCTCAAAAAGTATGCTGTGTTCACAAAGTCAAATACACTAATTACTTGTTCTGTCCTTGCGAGGATTGCCGGTGTCAATATCTGCACTGTCAATGTAAGCTATACTGTCCTCACAGGTTTTGTACTCATCACAAGGTGTGCAGGAATGGCACAATATGCACTTATCAGAAAATGTGTTTCTCCTCCCAACATGTTGCACCTTAATATGGTGTTCTGTGCTCGCTTATTTAAAGGTGCTGAAAATATATCCTGTTCTTATAAGGTATGCTGTCCTTTGCATTGAGTGCAGTCTTGGCATGGAGTGCAGCCTTCGCATGGAGTGCAGCCTTTGCATGGAGTGCTGCCTTCACATGGAGTGCTGCCTTCGCATGGAGTGCTGCCTTCGCATGGAGTGCTGCCTTCACATGGACTGCAGCCACAAGGTGTGTTGTCCTCAAAAGATGAGCTTTCCATCACAAGGAGTGCAGCCTTTGCAAGGAATGCAGCCTTCACATGCATTGCAACCTTCGCAAAGAGTACAGCCTTCGCAAGGAGTGCAGCATTCGCAAAGAGTGCAGCATTCGCAAGGAGTGGAGCCTTCGCAAGGAGTGCAGCCTTCACAAGGAATGCAGCCTTCACATGCATTGCAGCCTTCGCAAAGAGTACAGCCTTCGCAAGGAGTGCAGCATTCGCAAGGAGTGCAGCATTCGCAAGGGGTCGAGCCTTCGCAAGGAGTGCAGCCTTCGCATGGAGTGCAGCCTTCGCAAAGAGTGCCGCCTTCGCATGGAGTGTGGCCTCTGCATGGATTGCAGCCTTCACATGGACTGCAGGCTTCACATGGAGTGAAGCCTTCACATGGAGTGTAGCCTTCCCAATGGAGTGCAACATTGGCATGGAGTGTAGCCTTCGCAAGGAGTGCATCAGTCGCATGGGGTGAAGCCTTCACACCTACAGCAGCATTCGCATGGGGTACAGCCTTCGTATGTAGTGCAGGCATTCACACGGAGTGCAGCCTACATATGAAGTGCAGCCTTCACATGGAGTGCAGCCTTCACATGGAGTGCAGCCATTCATATGGAATGCAGCCTTCACATGGAGTGCAGCCTTCACATGGAGTGCTGCCTTGCCTTCGCATGGAGTGCTGCCTTCACATGGACTGCAGCCACAAGGTGTGTTGCCTTCAAAAGATGAGCTTTCCTTCACAAGCAGTGCAGCCTTTGCAAGGAGTGGAGCCTTTGCAAGGAGTGCAGCCTTCGCAAGGAATGCAACCTTCACATGCATTGCAGCCTTCGCAAAGAGTACAGCCTTGGCAAGGAGTGCAGCATTCGCAAGGAGTGCAGCATTCGCAAGGAGTGGAGCCTTCGCAAGGAGTGCAGCCTTCGCAAGGAGTGGAGCCTTCGCATGGAGTGCAGCCTTCGCAAAGAGTGCCGCCTTCACATGGAGTGTGGCCTTTGCATGGATTTCAGCCTTCACATGGAGTGCAGCCTACACATGAAGTGCAGCCTTCACATGGAGTGCAGCCTTCACATGGACTGCAGCCACAAGGTGTGTTGTCCTCAAAAGATGAGCTTTCCTTCACAAGGAGTGCAGCCTTTGCAAGGAGTGGAGCCTTCACAAGGAGTGCAGCCTTCACATGCATTGCAGCCTTCGCAAGGAGTACAGCCTTCGCAAGGAGTGCAGCATTCGCAAGGAGTGCAGCATTCACAAGGAGTGCAGCATTCGCAAGGAGTGCAGCATTCACAAGGAGTGCAGCATTCGCAAGGAGTGCAGCCTTCACATGGACTGCAGCCTTCACATGGAGTGTAGCCTTCCCAATGGAGTGCAACATTGGCATAGAGTGTAGCCTTCGCAAGGAGTACAGCCTTCGCAAGGAGTGCAGCATTCGCAAGGGGTCGAGCCTTCGCATGGAGTGCAGCCTTCGCATGGAGTGCAGCCTTCGCAAAGAGTGCCGCCTTCGCATGTAGTGTGGCCTTTGCATGGATTGCAGCCTTCACATGGAGTGCAGCCTTCACATGGAGTGAAGCCTTCACATGGAGTGTAGCCTTCCCAATGGAGTGCAACATTGGCATGGAGTGTAGCCTTCGCAAGGAGTGCATCAGTCACATGGGGTTCAGCCTTCACACCTACAGCAGCATTCGCATGGGGTACAGCCTTCGTATGTAGTGCAGGCATTCACATGGAGTGCAGCCTACACATGAAGTGCAGCCTTCACATGGAGTGCAGCCTTCACATGGAGTGCAGCCATTCATATGGAATGCAGCCTTCACATGGAGTTCAGCCTTCACATGGAGTGCTGCCTTCACATGGACTGCAGCCACAAGTTGTGTTGTCCTCAAACGATGAGCTTTCCTTCACAAGGAGAGCAGCCTTTGCAAGGAGTGGTGCCTTCGCAAGGAGTGCAGCCTTCACATGCATTGCAGCCTTCGCAAGGAGTACAGCCTTCGCAAGGAGTGCAGCATTCGCAAGGAGTGCAGCATTTGCAAGGAGTGGGGCCTTCGCAAGGAGTGCAGCCTTCACGTGGAGTGCAGCCTTCACATGGAGTGCAGCCTTCACATGGAGTGCAGCCTTCACATGGAGTGAAGCCTTCACATGGAGTGTAGCCTTCCCAATGGAGTGCAACATTGGCATAGAGTGTAGCCTTCGCAAGGAGTGCTTCAGTCACATGGGGTGCAGCCTTCACACCTACAGCAGCATTCACATGGGGTACAGCCTTCGTATGTAGTGCAGGCATTCACATGGAGTGCAGCCTACACATGAAGTGCAGCCTTCACATGGAGTGCAGCCTTCACATGGAGTGCAGCCATTCATATGGAATGCAACCTTCACATGGAGTGCAGCCTTCACATGGAGTGCTGCCTTCGCATGGAGTGCTGCCTTCACATAAACTGCAGCCACAAGGTGTGTTGTCCTCAAAAGATGAGCTTTCCTTCACAAGGAGTTCCGACTTTGTAAGGAGTGGAGCCTTTGCAAGGAGTACAGCCTTGGCAAGCAGTGCAGCCTTCGCAAGGAGTGCAGCATTCGCAAGGAGTAGAGCCTTCGGATGGAGTGCAGCCTTCGCAAAGAGTGCCGATTTCGCATGGAGTGTGGCCTTTGCATGGATTGCAGCCTTCACATGGAGTGCAGCCTTCACATGGAGTGAAGCCTTCACATGGAGTGCAGCCATTCATATGGAAGATGAGCTTTCCTTCACAAGGAGTGCAGCCTTTGCAAGGAGTGAAGCGTTTGCAAGGAGTGCAGCCTTTACAAGGAGTGCAGCCTTAACAAGGAGTGCAGCCTTCACAAGGAATGCAGCCTTCACATGAATTGCAGCCTTCGCAAGGAGTACAGCCTTCGCAAGGAGTGCAGCCTTCGCAAGGAGTGCAGCATTCGCAAGGTGTGGAGCCTTCGCATGGAGTGCAGCCTTCACATGGAGTGTATCCTTCCCAATGGAGTGCAACATTGGCATGGTGTGCAGCCTTCGCAAGGAGTGCATAAGTCACATGGGGTGCAGCCTTCACACCTACAGCAGCATTCGCATGGGGTAGCACCTTCGTATGTACTGCAGGCATTCACATGGAGTGCAGCCTACACATGAAGTGCAGCCTTCACATGGAGTGCAGCCTTCTATTGGAGTGCAGCCATTCATATGGAATGCAGCCTTCACATGGAGTGCTGCCTTCTCATGGAGTGCTGCCTTCGCATGGAGTGCTGCCTTCACATGGACTGCAGCCACAAGGTGTGTTGTCCTCAAAAGATGAGCTTTCCTTCACAAGGAGTGCAGCCTTTGCAAGGAGTGGAGCCTTTACAAGGAGTGCAGCCTTTGCAAGGAGTGCAGCCTTTGCAAGGAGTGCAGCCTTCGCAAGGAATGCAGCCTTCACATGCATTGCAGACTTCGCAAGGAGTACAGCCTTCGCAAGGAGTGCAGCATTCGCAAGGAGTGCAGCATTCGCAAGGAGTGGAGCCTTCGGATGGTGTGCAGCCTTCGCATGGAGTGCAGCCCTCACAAAGACTGCCGCCTTCGCATGGAGTGTGGCCTTTGCATGGATTGCAGCCTTCACATGGAGTGCAGCCTTCACATGGAGTGAAGCCTTCACATGGAGTGCAGCCTTCCCAATGGAGTGCAACATTGGCATGGAGTGTAGCCTTCGCAAGGAGTTCATCAGTTGCATGGGGTGCAGCCTTCACACCTACAGCAGCATTCGCATGGGGTACTGCCTTCGTATGTAGTGCAGGCATTCACATTGAGTGCAGCCTACACATGAAGTGCAACCTTCACATGGAGTGCAGCCTTCACATGGAGTGCAGCCATTCACATGGAATGCAGCATTCACATGGAGTGCAGCCTTCATTTTGAGTGCAGCCTTCACTAGGAGTGCAGCCTTCACATGGAGTGCAGCCATTCATATGGAATGCAGCCTTCACATGGAGTACAGCCTTCACATGGAGTGCTGCCTTCGCATGGAGTGCTGCCTTCACTTGGACTGCAGCCACTAGGTGTGTTGTCCTCAAAAGATGAGCTTTCCTTCACAAGGAGTGCCGCCTTTGCAAGAAGTGGAGCCTTTGCAAGGAGTGCAGACTTTGCAAGGAGTGCAGCCTTTCCAAGGAATGCAGCCTTTGCAAGGAATGCAGCCTTCACATAAATTGCAGCCTTCGCAAGGAGTACAGCCTTTGCAAGGGGTGCAGCATTCGCAAGGAGTGCAGCATTTGCAAGGAGTGGAGCCTTCGCAAGGAATGCGGCCTTCGCATGGAGTGCAGCCTTCGCAAAGAGTGCCGCCTTTGCATGGAGTGTGGCCTTTGCATGGATTTCAGCCTTCACATGGAGTGCAGCCTTCACATGGAGTGAAGCCTTCACATGGAGTGTAGCCTTCCCAATGGAGTGCAACATTGGCATGGAGTGTAGCCTTCGCAAGGAGTACCATCAGTCGCATGGGGTGCAGCTTTCACACCTACAGCAGCATTCACATGCGGTACATCCATTGTATGTAGTGCAGGCATTCACATGGAGTACAGCCTACACATGAAGTGCAGCCTTCACATGGATTGGAGCCTTCTCTTGGAGTGCAGCCATTCATATGGAATGCAGCCTTCACATGGAGTGCAGCCTTCACATGGAGTGCTGCCTTCGCATGGAGTGCTGCCTTCACATGGACTGCAGCCACAAGGTGTGTTGTCCTCAAAAGATGAGCTTTCCTTCACAAAGCGTGCAGCCTTTGCAAGGACTGGAGCCTTTGCAAGGAGTGCAGCCTTTGCAAGGAGTGCAGCCTTCACAAGGAGTGCAGCATTCGCAAGGAATGCAGCCTTCACATGCATTGCAGCCTTCACAAGGAGTACAGCTTCGCAAGGAGTGCAGTCTACACAAGGAGTGCAGCATTCGGAAGGAGTGGAGCCTTCGCATGGAGTGCAGCCTTCGCAAAGAGTGCCGCCTTTGCATGGAGTGTGGCCTTTGCATGGATTTCAGCCTTCACATGGAGTGCAGCCTTCACATGGAGTGAAGCCTTCACATGGAGCGTAGCCTTCCCAATGGAGTGCAACATTGGCATGGAGTGTAGCTTTTGCAAGGAGTGAATCAGTCGCATGGGGTGCAGCCTTCACACCTACAGCAGCATTCGCATGGGGTACAGCCTTCATATGTAGTGCAGGCATTCACATGGAGTGCAGCCTACACATGAAGTGCAGCCTTCACATGGAGTGCAGCCTTCACATGGAGTGCTGCCTTCACATGGAGTGCAGCCTTCACACGGAGTGCAGCCATTCATGTGGCATGCAACCTTCACATGGAGTGCAGCCTTCACATGGACTGCAGCCACAAGGTGTGTTGTCCTCAAAAGATGAGCTTTCCTTCACAAGGAGTGCCGCCTTTGCAAGGAGTGGAGCCTTTGCAAGGAGTGCAGCCTTTGCAAGGAGTGCAGCCTTCGCAAGGAGTGCAGCCTTTGCAAGGAATGCAGCCTTCACATAAATTGCAACCTTCGCAAGGAGTACAGCCTTCGCAAGGAGTGCAGCATTCGCAAGGAGTGCAGCATTCGCAAGGAGTGGAGCCTTCGCAAGGAGTGCGGCCTTCGCATGGAGTGCAGCCTTCGCAAAGAATGCCGTCTTTGCATGGAGTGTGGCCTTTGCATGGATTTCAGCCTTCACATGAAGTGCAGCCTTCACATGGAGTGAAGCCTTCACATGGAGTGTAGCCTTCCCAATGGAGTGCAACATTGGCATGGAGTGTAGCCTTCGCAAGGAGTGCATCAGTCGCATGGGGTGCAGCCTTCACACCTACAGCAGCATTCGCATGGGGTACATCCTTTGTAAGTAGTGCAGGCATTCTCATGGAGTGCAGCCTACACATGAAGAGCAGCCTTCACATGGAGTGCAGCCATTCATATGAAATGCAGGCTTCACATGGAGTGCAGCCTTCACATGGAGTGCTGCCTTCGCATGGAGTGATGCCTTCACTTGGACTGCAACCACAAGGTGTGTTGTCCTCAAAAGATGAGCTTTCCTTCACAAGGAGTGACCCCTTTGCAAGGAGTGGAGCCTTTGCAAGGAGTGCAGCCTTTGCAAGGGGTGCAGCCTTTGCAAGGAGTGCAGCCTTCGCAAGGAGTGCAGCCTTCACATGCATTGCAGCCTTTGCAAGGAGTACAGCTTTCGCAAGGAGTGCAGCCTTCGCAAGGAGTGCAGCATTCGCAAGGAGTGGAGCCTTCGCATGGAGTGCAGCCTTCGCAAAGAGTGCCGCCTTTGTGTGGAGTGTGGCCTTTGCATGGATTTCAGATTTCACATGGAGTGAAGCCTTCACATGTAGTGTAGCCTTCCCAATGAAGTGCAACATTGGCATGGAGTGTAGCCTTCGCAAGGACTGCATCAGTCGCATGGGGTGCAGCCTTCACACCTACAGCAGCATTCACATAGGGTACAGCCTTCGTGTGTAGTGCAGGCATTCACATGGAGTGCAGCCTACACATGAAGTGCAGCCTTCACATGGAGTGCAGCCTTCACGTGGAGTGCAGCCATTCAAAAGGAATGCAGCCTTTGCAAGGAGTGCAGCCATTGCAAGGAGTGCAGCCTTCGCAAGAAATGCAGCCTTCACATGCATTGCAGCCTTTGCAAGGAGTACAGCCTTTACAAGGAGTACAGCATTCGCAAGGAGTGCAACATTCGCAAGGAGTGGAGCCTTCGCAAGGAGTGCAGCCTTCACATGCATTGCAGCCTTCGCAAGGAGTACAGCCTTCGGAAGGAGTGCAGCATTCACAAGGAGTGCAGCATTCGCAAGGAGTGGAGCCTTCACAAGGAGTGCGGCCTTCGCATGGAGTGCAGCCTTCGCAAAGAGTGCTGCCTTTGCATGGAGTGTGGCCTTTGCATGGATTTCAGTCTTCACATGGAGTGCACCCTTCACATGGAGTGAAGCCTTCACATGGACTGTAGCCTTCCCAATGGAGTGCAACATTGGCATGGAGTGTAGCCTTTGCAAGGAGTGCATCAGTCACATAGGGTGCAGCCTTCACACCTACAGCAGCATTCGCATGGGGTACAGCCTTCGTATGTAGTGCAGGCATTCACATGGAGTGCAGCCTACACATGAAGTGCAGCCTTCACATGGAGTGCAGCCTTCACATGGAGTGCAGCCATTCATATGGAATGCAGCCTTCACATGGAGTGCAGCCTTCACATGGTGTGCTGCCTTCGCATGGAGTGCTGCCTTCACATGGACTGCAGCCACAAGGTGTGTTGTCCTCATAAGATGAGCTTTCCTTCACAAGGATTGCAGCCATTGCAAGGAGTGCAGCCTTTGCAAGGAGTGCAGCCTTTGCAAGCGGTGCAGCCATCACATGCATTGCAGCCTTCGCAAGGAGTACAGCCTTCGCAAGGAGTGCAGCTTTCGCAAGGAGTCGAGCCTTCGCAAGGAGTACAGCCTTCGCATGGAGTGCAGCCTTCGCAAAGAGTGCAGCCTTCGCAAAGAGTGCCGCCTTCGCATGGAGTGCCTTTGCATGGATTGCAGCCTTCACATGGAGTGCAGCCTTCACATGGAGTGAAGCCTTCACATGGAGTGTAGCCTTCCCAATGGAGTGCAACATTGGCATGGAGTGTAGCCTTCGCAAGGAGTGCATCAGTCACATGGGGTGCAGCCCTCACACCTACAGCAGCATTCGCATAAGGTACAGGCTTCGTATCTAGTGCAGGCATTCACATGGAGAGCAGCCTACACATGAAGTGCAGCCTTCACATGAAGTGCAGCCTTCACATGGAGTGCAGCCATTCATATGGAATGCAGCATTCACATGGAGTGCAGCCTTCACATGGAGTGCTGCCTTCGCATGGAGTGCTGCCTTCACATGGACTGCTGCCACAAGGTGTGTTGTCCTCAAATGATGAGCTTTCCTTCACAAGGAGTGCAGCCCTTGCAAGGAGTGGAACCTTTGGTAGGTGTGCAGCCTTTGCAAGGAGTTGAACCTTTGCAAGGAGTGCAGCCTTTGCAAGGAGTGCAGCCTTTGCAAGGAATGCAGCCTTCGCAAGGAATGCAGCCTTTACATGCATTGCAGCCTTTGCAAGGAATACAGCCTTTGCAAGGAGTACAGCATTCGCTAGGAGTGCAGCATTCGCATGGAGTAGAGCCTTCGCAAGGAGTGCGGCCTTCGCATGGAGTGCACCCTTCGCAAAGAGTGCCGCCTTTGCATGTAGTGTGGCCTTTGCATGGATTTCAGCCTTCACATGGAGTGCAGCCTTCACATGGAGTGCAGCATTCGCAAGGAGTGCAGCATTTGCAAGGAGTGCGGCCTTCACATGGAGTGTAGCTTTCCCAATGGAGTGCAACATTGGCATCAAGCGTAGCCTTCGCAAGGACTGCACCAGTCGCATGGCGTGCAGCCTTCACACCTACAGCAGCATTCGCATGGGGTACAGCCTTCGTATCTAGTGCAGGCATTCACATGGAGTGCAGCCTACACATGAAGTGCAGCCTTCATGTGGAGTGCAGCCTTCACATGGAGTGCAGCCATTCATATGGAATGCAGCCTTCACATGGAGTGCAGCCTTCACATGGAGTGCTGCCTTCGCATGAAGTGCTGCCTTCACATGGACTGCAGCCACAAGTTGTGTTGTCCTCAAAATATGAGCTTTCCTTCACAAGGAGTGCAGCCTTTGCAAAGAGTGCAGCCTTTGCAAGGAGTGCAGCCTTCGCAAGGAGTGCAGCCTTCGCAAGGAATGCAGCCTTCACATGCATTGCAGCCTTCGCAAGGAGTACAGCCTTCGCAAGGAGTGCAGCATTCACAAGGAGTGCAGCATTCGCATGGAGTGGAGCCTTCGCAAGGAGTGCAACCTTTGCAAGGAGTGCAGCCTTCGCAAAGTGTGCCGCCTTTGCATGGAGTGTGGCCTTTGCATGCATTTCAGCCTTCACATGGAGTGCAGCCTTCACATGGAGTGAAGGCTTCACATGGAGTGTAGCCTTCCCAATGGAATGCAACATTGGCGTGGAGTGTAGCCTTCGCAAGGAGTGCATCAGTCACATGGGGTGCAGCCTTCACACCTACAGCAGCATTCGCATGGGGTACAGCCCTCGAATCTAGTGCAGGCATTCACATGGAGTGCAGCCTACACATAAAGTGCAGCCTTCACATGGAGTGCAGCCTTCACATGGAGTGCAGCCATTCATATGGAATGCAGCCTTCACATGGAGTGCAGCCTTCACATGGAGTGCTGCCTTCGCATGGAGTGCTGCCTTCACATGGACTGCAGCCACAAGGTGTGTTGTCCTCAAAAGATGAGCTTTCCTTCACAAGGAGTGCAGCCTTTGCAAGGTGTGGAGCCTTTGCAAGGAGTGCAGCCTTTGCAATGAGTGCAGCCTTTGCAAGGAGTGCAGCCTTCGCAAGGAATGCAGCCTTCACATGCATTGCAGACTTCGCAAGGAGTACATCCTTCGCAAGGAGTGCAGCATTCGCAAGGAGTGCAGCATTCGCAAGGAGTCGAGCCTTCGCAAGGAGTGCAGCCTTCGCAAGGAATGCAGCCTTCACATGCATTGCAGTCTTCGCAAGGAGTGCAGCATTCGCAAGGAGTGGAGCCTTCGGATGGAGTGCTGCATTCGCAAAGAGTGCTGCCTTCACATGGAGTGTGGCCTTTGCATGGATTGCAGCCTTCACATGGAGTGCAGCCTTCACATGGAGTGAAGCCTTCACATGGAGTGCAGCCATTCATATGGAATGCAGCCTTCACATGGAGTGCTGCCTTTGCATGGAGTGCTGCCTTCACATGGACTGCAGCCACAAGGTGTGTTGTCCTCAAAATATGAGCTTTCCTTCACAAGGAGTGCAGCCTTCGCAAGGAGTGCAGCCTTTGCAAGGAGTGGAGCCTTTGCAAGGAATGCAGCCTTTGCAAGGAGTGCAGCCTTTGCAAGGAGTGCAGCCTTCGCAAGGAATGCACCATTCACATGCATTGCCGCCTTTGCAAGGAGTACAGCCTTTGCAAGGAGTACTGCATTCACAAGGAGTGCAGCATTCGCAAGGAGTGGAGCGTTTGCAAGGAGTGCAGCCTTCACATGCATTGCAGCCTTCGCCAGATGTACAGCCTTAGCAAGGAGTGCAACATCGCAAGGAGTGCAGCATTCACAAGGAGTGGAGCCTTCGCAAGGAGTGCGGCCTTCACATGGAGTGCAGCCTTCGCATGGAATGTGGCCTTTGAATGGATTTTAGCCTTCACATGCAGTGCAGCCTTCACATGGAGTGAAGCCTTCATATGGAGTGTAGCCTTCGCAACGGAGTGCAAGATTGGCATGGAGTGTAGCCTTCGCAAGGAGGTCATCTGTCGCATGGGGTGCAGCCTTCACACCTACAGCAGCATTTGCATGGGGTACAGCCTTCATATGTAGTGCAGGCTTTCACATGGAGTGCAGCCTACACATGAAGTGCAGCCTTCACATGGAGTGCAGCCTTCACATGAAGTGCAGCCATTCATATGGAATGCAGCCTTCACATGGAGTGCTGCCTTTGCATGGAGTGCTGCCTTCACATGGACTGCAGCCACAAAGTGTGTTGTCCTCAAAATATGAGCTTTCCTTCACAAGGAGTGCAGCCTTCGCAAGGAGTGCAGCCTTCGTAAGGAATGCAGCCTTCACATGCATTGCAGCCTTCGCAAGGAGTACAGCCTTCGCAAGATGTGCAGCCTTCGCAAGGAGTGCAGCCTTTGCAAGGAGTGGAGCCTTTGCAAGGAGTGCAGCCTTTGCAAAGAGTGCAGCCTTCACAGGGAGTGCAGCCTTCGCAAGGAATGCAGCCTTCACATGAATTGCAGCCATCGCAAGGAGTACAGCCTTCGCAAGGAGTGCGGCCTTCGCAAGGAGTGCAGCATTCGCAAGGAGTGGGGCCTTCGCATGGAGTGCAGCCTTCGCAAAGAGTGCCGCCATTGCATGGAGTGTGACCTTTACATGGATTTCAGCCTTCACATGGAGTGCAGCCTTCACATGGAGTGAAGCCTTCACATGGAGTGTAGCCTTCCCAATGGAGTGCAACATTGGCATGGAGTGTAGCCTTCGCAAAGAGTGCATCAGTCGCATGGGATGCAGCCTTCACACCTACAGCAGCATTTGCATGGCGTACAGCCTTCGTATGTAGTGCAGGCATTCACATGGATTGCAGCCTACACAAGAAGTGCAGCCTTCACATGGAGTGCAGCCTTATCATGGAGTGCAGCCATTCATATGGAATGCAGCCTTCACATGGAGTGCAGCCTTCATATGGAGTGCTGCCTTCGCATGGAGTGCTGCCTTCACATGGACTGCAGCCACATGGTGTGTTGTCCTCGAAAGATGAGCTTTCCTTCACAAGCAGTGCAGCCTTTGCAAGGAGTGGAGCCTTTGCAAGGAGTGCAGCCTTTGCAAGGAGTGCAGCCTTTGCAAGGAGTACAGCCTTCGCAAGGAATGCAGCCTTTACATGCATTGCAGCCTTCGCAAGGAGTACAGCCTTCGCAAGGAGTGCAGCATTCGCAAGGAGTGCAGCATTCGCAAGGAGTGCAGCCTTTGCAAGGAGTGCAGCCTTCGCATGGAGTGCACCCTTCGCAAAGAGTGCTGCCTTTGCATGGAGTGTGGCCTTTGCATGGATTTCAGCCTTCACATGGAGTGGAGCCTTCAAATGAGTGAAGCCTTCACTTGGAGTGTAGCGTTCCCAATAGAGTGCAACATTGGCAAGGAGTGTAGCCTTCGCAAGGTGTGCATCAATCACATGGGGCGCAGCCTTCACACCTGCAGCAGCATTTGCATGGGGTACAGCCTTCGTATGTAGTGCAGGCATTCACATGGAGTGCAGCCTACACATGAAGTGCAGCCTACACATGAAGTGCAGCCTTCACATGGAGTGCAGCCTTTACATGGAGTGCTGCCTTCACATGGACTGCAGCCACAAGGTGTGTTGTCCTCAAAATATGAGCTTTCCTTCACAAGGAGTGCAGCCTTTGCAATGAGTGCTGCCTTTGCAAGGAGTGCAGCCTTCACAAGGAGTGCAGCCTTCGCAAGGAATGCAGCCTTCACATGCATTGCAGCCTTCACAAGGAGTACAGCCTTCGCAAGATGTGCAGCCTTCGCAAGGAGTGCAGCCTTTGCAAGGAGTGGAGCCTTTGCAAGGAGTGCAGCCTTTGCAAGGAGTGCAGCCTTCACAGGGAGTGCCGCCTTCGCAAGGAATGCAGCCTTCACATGCATTGCAGCCTTCGCAAGGAGTACAGCCTTCGCAAGGAGTGCAGACTTCGCAAGGAGTGGGGCCTTCAAATGGAGTGCAGCCTTCACATGGAGTGCAGCCATTCATATGGAATGCAGCCTTCACATGGAGTGCAGCCTTCATATGGAGTGCTGCCTTCGCATGGAGTGCTGCCTTCACATTTACTGCAGCCACAAGGTGTGTTGTCCTCAAAATATGAGCTTTCCTTCACAAGGAGTGCAGCATTTGCAAGGAGTGCAGCCTTTGCAAGGAGTGCAGCCTTCACAAGGAGTGCAGCCTTCGCAAGGAATGCACCCTTCACATGCATTGCAGCCTTCGCAAGGAGTGCAGCATTCGCAAGCAGTGGAGCCTTCACATGCTTTGCAGACTTGGCAAGGAGTACAGATTTCGCAAGGAGTGCAGCATTCGCAAGGAACGCAGCATTCGCAAGGAATGCAGCATTCGCAAGGAGTGGAGCCTTCGCAAAGAGTGCAGCCTTCGCATGGAGTGCAGCCTTCGCAAAGAGTGCTGCCTTTGCATGGAGTGTGGTCTTTGCATGGATTTCAGCCTTCACATGGAGTGCAGCCTTCACATGGAGTGATGCCTTCACATGGAGTGTAGCCTTCCCAATGGAGTGCTACATTGGCATGGAGTGTAGCCTTCGCAAGGAGTGCATCAGTCACATGGGGTGCAGCCTTCACACCTACAGCAGCATTCGCATAAGGTACAGGCTTCGTATCTAGTGCAGGCATTCACATGGAGTGCAGCCTACACATGAAGTGCAGCCTTCACATGGAGTGCAGCCTTCACATGGAGTGCAGCCATTCATATGGAATGCAGCCTTCACATGGAGTGCAGCCTTCACATGGAGTGCAGCTTTCGCATGGAGTGCTGCCTTCACATGGACTGCAGCCACAAGGTGTGTTGTCCTCAAAAGATGAGCTTTCCTTCACAAGGAGTGCAGCCTTTGCAAGGAGTGGAGCCTTTGCAAGGAGTGCAGCCTTTGCATGGAGCGCAGCCTTTGCAACGACTGCAGCCTTTGCAAGGAATGCAGCCTTCACATCCATTGCAGACTTCGCAAGCAGTACAGCCTTCGCAAGGAGTGCAGCATTCGCAAGGAGTGCAGCATTCGCAAGGAGTCGAGCCTTCGCAAGGAGTGCAGAATTCGCAAGGAATGCAGCCTTCACATGCATTGCAGCCTTCGCAAGGAGTGCAGCCTTCGCAAGGAGTGCAGCATTCGCAAGGAGTGGAGCCTTCGCAAGGAGTGCAGCCTTCGCAAGGAATGCAGCCTTCACATGCATTGCAGCCTTTGCAAAGAGTGCAGCCTTCGAAAGGAGTGCAGCATTCGCAAGGAGTGGAGCCTTCGGATGGAGTGCTGCCTTCGCAAAGAGGGCCGCCTTCACATGGAGTGTGGCCTTTGCATGGATTGCAGCCTTCACATGGAATGCAGCCTTCACATGGAGTGCAGCCTTCACATGGAGTGCAGCCTTCACATGGAGTGCTGCCTTCGCATGGAGTGCTGCCTTCACATGGAGTGCAGCCACAAGGTGTGTTGTCCTCAAAAGATGAGCTTTCCTTCACAAGGAGTGCAGCCTTTGCAAGGAGTGGAGCCTTTGCAAGGAGTGCAGCCTTTGCAAGGACTGCTGCCTTTGCAAGGAGTGCAGCCTTTGCAAGGAATGCCGCCTTCACATGCATTGCAGACTTCGCAAGCAGTACAGCCTTCGCAAGGAGTGCAGCATTCGCAAGGAGTGCAGCATTCGCAAGGAGTCGAGCCTTCGCAAGGAGTGCAGCCTTCGCAAGGAATGCAGCCTTCACATGCATTGCAGCCTTCGCAAGGAGTGCAGCCTTCGCAAGGAGTGCAGCATTCGCAAGGAGTGGAGCCTTCGCAAGGAGTGCAGCCTTCGTAAGGAATACAGCCTTCACATGCATTGCAGCCTTCGCAAGGAGTGCAGCCTTCGCAAGGAGTGCAGCATTCGCAAGGAGTGGAGCCTTCGGATGGAGTGCTGCCATCGCAAAGAGTGCCGCCTTCACATGGAGTGTGGCCTTTGCATGGATTGCAGCCTTCACATGGAGTGCTGCCTTCGCATGGAGTGCTGCCTTCACATGGAATGCAGCCACAAGGTGTGTTGTCCTCAAAAGATGAGCTTTCCTTCACAAGGAGTGCAGCCTTTGCAAGGAGTGGAGCCTTTGCAAGGAGTGCAGCCTTTGCAAGGAGTGCTGCCTTTGCAAGGAGTGCAGCCTTCGCAAGGAATGCACCCTTCACACGCATTGCAGCCTTTGCAAGGAGTACAGCCTTTGCAAGGAGTACAGCATTCGCAAGGAGTGCAGCATTCGCAAGGAGTGGAGCGTTCGCAAGGAGTGCAGCCTTCACATGCATTGCAGCCTTTGCAAGGTGTACAGCCTTCACAAGGAGTGCAGCATTCGCAAGGAGTGCAGCATTCGCAAGGAGTGCAGCATTCGCAAGGAGTGGAGCCTTCGCATGGAGTGCAGCCTTCGCAAAGAGTGCCGCCCTTGCATGGAGTGTGGCCTTTGCATGGATTTCAGCCTTCACATGGAGTGCAGCCTTCACATGGAGTGAAGCCTTCACATGGAGTGTAGCCTTCCCAATGGAGTGCAACATTGGCATGGAGTGTAGCCTTCGCAAGGAGTGCATCAGTCGCATGGGGTGCAGCCTTCACACCAACAGCAGCATTGTCATGGGGTACAGCCTTCGTATGTAGTGCAGGCATTCACACGGAGTGCAGCCTACACACGAAGTGCAGCCTTCACATGGAGTGCAGCCTTCACATGGAGTGCAGCCATTCATATGGAATGCAGCCTTCACATGGAGTGCAGCCTTCAGATGGAGTGCTGCATTCGCATGGAGTGCTGCCTTCAAATAGACTGCAGCCACGAGGTGTTGTCCTCAAAAGATAAGCTTTCCTTCACAAGGAGTGCAGCCTTTGCAAGGAGTGGAGCCTTTGCAAGGAGTGCAGCCTTTGCAAGGAGTGCAGCCTTTGCAAGCAGTGCAGCCTTTGCAAGGAATGCAGACTTCACATGCATTGCAGCCTTTGCAAAGAGTACAGCCTTTGCAAGGAGTGCAGCATTCGCAAGGAGTGCAGCATTCGCAAGGAGTGGAGCCTTCGCAAGGAGTGCAGCCTTCGCAAAGAGTGCTGCCTTTGCATGGAGTGTGGTCTTTGCATGGATTTCAGCCTTCACATGGAGTGCAGCCTTCACATGGAGTGATGCCTTCACATGGAGTGTAGCCTTCTCAATGGAGTGCTACATTGGCATGGAGTGTAGCCTTCGCAAGGAGTGCATCAGTCACATGGGGTGCAGCCTTCACACCTACAGCAGCATTCGCATAAGGTACAGGCTTCGTATCTAGTGCAGGCATTCACATGGAGTGCAGCCTACACATGAAGTGCAGCCTTCACATGGAGTGCAGCCTTCACATGGAGTGCAGCCATTCATATGGAATGCAGCCTTCACATGGAGTGCAGCCTTCACATGGAGTGCAGCTTTCGCATGGAGTGCTGCCTTCACATGGACTGCAGCCACAAGGTGTGTTGTCCTCAAAAGATGAGCTTTCCTTCACAAGGAGTGCAGCCTTTGCAAGGAGTGGAGCCTTTGCAAGGAGTGCAGCCTTTGCATGGAGCGCAGCCTTTGCAACGACTGCAGCCTTTGCAAGGAATGCAGCCTTCACATCCATTGCAGACTTCGCAAGCAGTACAGCCTTCGCAAGGAGTGCAGCATTCGCAAGGAGTGCAGCATTCGCAAGGAGTCGAGCCTTCGCAAGGAGTGCAGAATTCGCAAGGAATGCAGCCTTCACATGCATTGCAGCCTTCGCAAGGAGTGCAGCCTTCGCAAGGAGTGCAGCATTCGCAAGGAGTGGAGCCTTCGCAAGGAGTGCAGCCTTCGCAAGGAATGCAGCCTTCACATGCATTGCAGCCTTTGCAAAGAGTGCAGCCTTCGAAAGGAGTGCAGCATTCGCAAGGAGTGGAGCCTTCGGATGGAGTGCTGCCTTCGCAAAGAGGGCCGCCTTCACATGGAGTGTGGCCTTTGCATGGATTGCAGCCTTCACATGGAATGCAGCCTTCACATGGAGTGCAGCCTTCACATGGAGTGCTGCCTTCGCATGGAGTGCTGCCTTCACATGGAGTGCAGCCACAAGGTGTGTTGTCCTCAAAAGATGAGCTTTCCTTCACAAGGAGTGCAGCCTTTGCAAGGAGTGGAGCCTTTGCAAGGAGTGCAGCCTTTGCAAGGACTGCTGCCTTTGCAAGGAGTGCAGCCTTTGCAAGGAATGCCGCCTTCACATGCATTGCAGACTTCGCAAGCAGTACAGCCTTCGCAAGGAGTGCAGCATTCGCAAGGAGTGCAGCATTCGCAAGGAGTCGAGCCTTCGCAAGGAGTGCAGCCTTCGCAAGGAATGCAGCCTTCACATGCATTGCAGCCTTCGCAAGGAGTGCAGCCTTCGCAAGGAGTGCAGCATTCGCAAGGAGTGGAGCCTTCGCAAGGAGTGCAGCCTTCGTAAGGAATACAGCCTTCACATGCATTGCAGCCTTCGCAAGGAGTGCAGCCTTCGCAAGGAGTGCAGCATTCGCAAGGAGTGGAGCCTTCGGATGGAGTGCTGCCATCGCAAAGAGTGCCGCCTTCACATGGAGTGTGGCCTTTGCATGGATTGCAGCCTTCACATGGAGTGCTGCCTTCGCATGGAGTGCTGCCTTCACATGGAATGCAGCCACAAGGTGTGTTGTCCTCAAAAGATGAGCTTTCCTTCACAAGGAGTGCAGCCTTTGCAAGGAGTGGAGCCTTTGCAAGGAGTGCAGCCTTTGCAAGGAGTGCTGCCTTTGCAAGGAGTGCAGCCTTCGCAAGGAATGCACCCTTCACACGCATTGCAGCCTTTGCAAGGAGTACAGCCTTTGCAAGGAGTACAGCATTCGCAAGGAGTGCAGCATTCGCAAGGAGTGGAGCGTTCGCAAGGAGTGCAGCCTTCACATGCATTGCAGCCTTTGCAAGGTGTACAGCCTTCACAAGGAGTGCAGCATTCGCAAGGAGTGCAGCATTCGCAAGGAGTGCAGCATTCGCAAGGAGTGGAGCCTTCGCATGGAGTGCAGCCTTCGCAAAGAGTGCCGCCCTTGCATGGAGTGTGGCCTTTGCATGGATTTCAGCCTTCACATGGAGTGCAGCCTTCACATGGAGTGAAGCCTTCACATGGAGTGTAGCCTTCCCAATGGAGTGCAACATTGGCATGGAGTGTAGCCTTCGCAAGGAGTGCATCAGTCGCATGGGGTGCAGCCTTCACACCAACAGCAGCATTGTCATGGGGTACAGCCTTCGTATGTAGTGCAGGCATTCACACGGAGTGCAGCCTACACACGAAGTGCAGCCTTCACATGGAGTGCAGCCTTCACATGGAGTGCAGCCATTCATATGGAATGCAGCCTTCACATGGAGTGCAGCCTTCAGATGGAGTGCTGCATTCGCATGGAGTGCTGCCTTCAAATAGACTGCAGCCACAAGGTGTTGTCCTCAAAAGATAAGCTTTCCTTCACAAGGAGTGCAGCCTTTGCAAGGAGTGGAGCCTTTGCAAGGAGTGCAGCCTTTGCAAGGAGTGCAGCCTTTGCAAGCAGTGCAGCCTTTGCAAGGAATGCAGACTTCACATGCATTGCAGCCTTTGCAAAGAGTACAGCCTTTGCAAGGAGTGCAGCATTCGCAAGGAGTGCAGCATTCGCAAGGAGTGGAGCCTTCGCAAGGAGTGCAGCCTTCACATGCATTGCAGCCTTCGCAAGGAGTACAGCCTTAGCAAGTAGTGCAGCATCGCAAGGAGTGCAGCATTCGAAAGGAGTGGAGCCTTCGCAAGGAGTGGGGCCTTCACATGGAGTGCAGCCTTCGCATGGAGTGCTGCCTTCACATGGACTGCAGCCACAATGTGTGTTGCCCTCAAAATATGAGCTTTCCTTCACAAGGAGTGCAGCCTTTGCAAGGAGTGTAGCCTTCGCAAGGAGTGCAGCCTTCGCAAGGAATGCAGCCTTCACATGCATTGCAGCCTTCGCAAGGAGTACAGCCTTCGCAAGGAGTGCAGCATTCGCAAGGAATGCAGCATTCGAATGGAGTGGAGCTTTCGCAAGGAGTGCAGCCTTTGCATGGAGTGCAGCCTTCGCAAAGAGTGCCGCCTTTGCATGGAGTGTGGCCTTTGCATGGATTTCAGCTTTCACATGGAGTGCAGCCTTCACATGGAGTGAAGCCTTCACGTGGAGTGCAGCCATTCATATGGAATGCAGCCTTCACATGGAGTGCAGCCTTCACATGGAGTGCTGCCTTCGCATGGAGTGCTGCCTTCACATGGACTACAGCCACAAGGTGTGTTGTCCTCAAAAGATGAGCTTTCCTTCACAAAGAGTGTAGCCTTTGCAAGGAGTGGAGCCTTTGCAAGGAGTGCAGCCTTTGCAAGGAGTGCAGAATTTGCAAGGAATGCAGCCTTTGCAAGGAATGCAGCCTTCACATGCATTGCAGACTTCGCAAGGAGTACAGCCTTCGCAAGGAGTGCAGCATTCGCAAGGAGTGCAGTATTCGCAAGGAGTTGAGCCTTCGCAAGGAGTGCAGCATTCGCATGGAGTGCAGTCTTCGCAAAGTGTGCCGCCTTCGCATGGAGTGTGGCCTTTGCATTTATTGCAGCCTTCACATTGAGCGCAGCATTCACATGGAATGAAGCCTTCACATGGAGTGTAGCCTTCCAAATGGAGTGCAACATTGGCATGGAGTGTAGCCTTCGCAAGGACTGCATCAGTCGCATGGGGTGCAGCCTTCACACCTACAGCAGCAGTCGCATGGGGTACAGCCTTCGTATGTAGTGCAGGCATTCACATGGAGTGCAGCCTACACATGAAGTGCAGCCTTCACATGGTGTGGAGCCTTCACATGGAGTGCAGCCATTTATATGGAATGCAGCCTCCACATGGAGTGCTGCCTTCGCATGGAGTGCTGCCTTCACATGGACTGCAGCCACAAGGTGTGTTGTCCTCAAAATATGAGCTTTCCTTCACAAGGAGTGCAGCCTTTGCAAAGAGTGCAGCCTTTGCAAAGAGTGCAGCCTTCGCAAGGAATGCAGCCTTCACATGCATTGCAGACTTCGCAAGGAGTACAGCCTTCGCAAGGAGTGCAGCATTCGCAAGGAGTGCAGCAATCGCAAGGAGTCGAGCCTTCACAAGGAGTGCAGCCTTCGCAACGAATGCAGCCTTCGCAAGGAGTACAGCCTTCGCTTGGAGTGCAGCCTTCGCAAGGAGTGCAGCATTCGCAAGGAGTGGAGCCTTCGCATGGAGTGCAGCCTTCATAAAGAGTGCCGCCTTTGCATGGAGTGTGGCCTTTGCATGGATTTCAGCTTTCACATGGAATGCAGCCTCCACATGGAGTGCTGCCTTCGCATGGAGTGCTGCCTTCACATGGACTGCAGCCACAAGGTGTGTTGTCCTCAAAATATGAGCTTTCCTTCACAAGGAGTGCAGCCTTTGCAAAGAGTGCAGCCTTTGCAAAGAGTGCAGCCTTCGCAAGGAATGCAGCCTTCACATGCATTGCAGACTTCGCAAGGAGTACAGCCTTCGCAAGGAGTGCAGCATTCGCAAGGAGTGCAGCAATCGCAAGGAGTCGAGCCTTCACAAGGAGTGCAGCCTTCACAAGGAATGCAGCCTTCACATGCATTGCAGCCTTCGCAAGGAGTACAGCCTTCGCAAGGAGTGCAGCCTTCGCAAGGAGTGGAGCATTCGCAAGGTGTGGAGCCTTCGCATGGAGTGCAGCCTTCACATGGAGTGTATCCTTCCCAATGGAGTGCAACATTGGCATGGTGTGTAGCCTTCGCAAGGAGTGCATAAGTCACATGGGGTGCAGCCTTCACACCTACAGCAGCATTCGCATGGGGTAGCACATTCGTATGTACTGCAGGCATTCATATGGAATGCAGCCTTCACATGGAGTGCTGCCTTCTCATGGAGTGCTGCCTTCGCATGGAGTGCTGCCTTCACATGGACTGCAGCCACAAGGTGTGTTGTCCTCAAAAGATGAGCTTTCCTTCACAAGGAGTGCCGCCTTTGCAAGGAGTGGAGCCTTTGCAAGGAGTGCACCCTTTGCAAGGAGTGCGGCCTTCGCATGGAGTGCAGCCTTCGCAAAGAATGCCGTCTTTCCATGGAGTGTGGCCTTTGCATGGATTTCAGCCTTCACATGGAGTGCAGCCTTCACATGGAGTGAAGCCTTCACATGGAGTGTAGCCTTCCCAATGGAGTGCAACATTGGCATGGAGTGTAGCATTCGCAAGGAGTGCATCAGTCGCATGGGGTGCAGCCTTCACACCTACAGCAGCATTGTCATGGGGTACAGCCTTCGTATGTAGTGCAGGCATTCACACGGAGTGCAGCCTACACATGAAGTGCAGCCTTCACATGGAGTGCAGCCTTCACATGGAGTGCAGCCATTCATATGGAATGCAGCCTTCACATGGAGTGCAGCCTTCAGATGGAGTGCTGCCTTCGCATGGAGTGCTGCCTTCAAATAGACTGCAGCCACAAGGTGTTGTCCTCAAAAGATGAGCTTTCCTTCACAAGGAGTGCAGCCTTTGCAAGGAGTGGAGCCTTTGCAAGGAGTGCAGCCTTTGCAAGGAGTGCAGCCTTTGCAAGGAGTGCAGCCTTTGCAAGGAATGCAGACTTCACATGCATTGCAGCCTTTGCAAAGAGTACAGCCTTTGCAAGGAGTGCAGCCTTTGCAAGGAGTGCTGCCTTTGCAAGGAGTGCAGCCTTCGCAAGGAATGCACCCTTCACACGCATTGCAGCCTTTGCAAGGAGTACAGCCTTTGCAAGGAGTACAGCATTCGCAAGGAGTGCAGCATTCGCAAGGAGTGGAGCGTTCGCAAGGAGTGCAGCCTTCACATGCATTGCAGCCTTCGCAAGGTGTACAGCCTTCACAAGGAGTGCAGCAATCGCAAGGAGTGCAGCATTCGCAAGGAGTGCAGCATTCGCAAGGAGTGGAGCCTTCGCATGGAGTGCAGCCTTCGCAAAGAGTGCCGCCCTTGCATGGAGTGTGGCCTTTGCATGGATTTCAGCCTTCACATGGAGTGCAGCCTTCACATGGAGTGAAGCCTTCACATGGAGTGTAGCCTTCCCAATGGAGTGCAACATTGGCATGGAGTGTAGCATTCGCAAGGAGTGCATCAGTCGCATGGGGTGCAGCCTTCACACCTACAGCAGCATTGTCATGGGGTACAGCCTTCGTATGTAGTGCAGGCATTCACACGGAGTGCAGCCTACACATGAAGTGCAGCCTTCACATGGAGTGCAGCCTTCACATGGAGTGCAGCCATTCATATGGAATGCAGCCTTCACATGGAGTGCAGCCTTCAGATGGAGTGCTGCCTTCGCATGGAGTGCTGCCTTCAAATAGACTGCAGCCACAAGGTGTTGTCCTCAAAAGATGAGCTTTCCTTCACAAGGAGTGCAGCCTTTGCAAGGAGTGGAGCCTTTGCAAGGAGTGCTGCCTTTGCAAGGAGTGCAGCCTTTGCAAGGAGTGCATCCTTTGCAAGGAATGCAGACTTCACATGCATTGCAGCCTTTGCAAAGAGTACAGCCTTTGCAAGGAGTGCAGCATTCGCAAGGAGTGCAGCATTCGCAAGGAGTGGAGCCTTCGCAAGGAGTGCAGCCTTCACATGCATTGCAGCCTTCGCAAGGAGTACAGCCTTAGCAAGGAGTGCAGCATCGCAAGGAGTGCAGCATTCGAAAGGAGTGGAGCCTTCGCAAGGAGTGGGGCCTTCACATGGAGTGCAGCCATTCATATGGAATGCAGCCTTCACATGGAGTGCAGCCTTCACATGGAGTGCTGCCTTCTCATGGAGTGCTGCCTTCACATGGACTGCAGCCACAATGTGTGTTGCCCTCAAAATATGAGCTTTCCTTCACAAGGTGTGCAGCCTTTGCAAGGAGTGTAGCCTTCGCAAGGAGTGCAGCCTTCGCAAGGAATGCAGCCTTCACATGCATTGCAGCCTTCGCAAGGAGTACAGCCTTCGCAAGGAGTGCAGCATTCGCAAGGAATGCAGCATTCGAATGGAGTGGAGCCTTCGCAAGGAGTGCAGCCTTTGCATGGAGTGCAGCCTTCGCAAAGAGTGCCGCCTTTGCATGGAGTGTGGCCTTTGCATGGATTTCAGCTTTCACATGGAGTGCAGCCTTCACATGGAGTGAAGCCTTCACGTGGAGTGCAGCCATTCATATGGAATGCAGCCTTCACATGGAGTGCAGCCTTCACATGGTCTGCTGCCTTCGCATGGAGTCTGCCTTCACATGGACTACAGCCACAAGGTGTGTTGTCCTCAAAAGATGAGCTTTCCTTCACAAGGAGTGTAGCCTTTGCAAGGAGTGGAGCCTTTGCAAGGAGTGCAGCCTTGTCAAGGAGTGCAGAATTTGCAAGGAATGCAGCCTTCGCAAGGAATGCAGCCTTCACATGCATTGCAGACTTCGCAAGGAGTACAGCCTTCGCAAGGAGTGCAGCATTCGCAAGGAGTGCAGTATTCGCAAGGAGTCGAGCCTTCGCAAGGAGTGCAGCATTCGCATGGAGTGCAGTCTTCGCAAAGAGTGCCGCCTTCGCATGGAGTGTGGCCTTTGCATGGATTGCAGCCTTCACATGGAGTGCAGCCTTCACATGGAATGAAGCCTTCACATGGAGTGTAGCCTTCCAAATGGAGTGCAACATTGGCATGGAGTGTAGCCTTCGCAAGGACTGCATCAGTCGCATGGGGTGCAGCCTTCACACCTACAGCAGCAGTCGCATGGGGTACAGCCTTCGTATGTAGTGCAGGCATTCACATGGAGTGCAGCCTACACATGAAGTGCAGCCTTCACATGGAGTGGAGCCTTCACATGGAGTGCAGCCATTTATATGGAATGCAGCCTCCACATGGAGTGCTGCCTTCGCATGGAGTGCTGCCTTCACATGGACTGCAGCCACAAGGTGTGTTGTCCTCAAAATATGAGCTTTCCTTCACAAGGAGTGCAGCCTTTGCAAAGAGTGCAGCCTTTGCAAAGAGTGCAGCCTTCGCAAGGAATGCAGCCTTCACATGCATTGCAGACTTCGCAAGGAGTACAGCCTTCGCAAGGAGTGCAGCATTCGCAAGGAGTGCAGCAATCGCAAGGAGTCGAGCCTTCACAAGGAGTGCAGCCTTCGCAACGAATGCAGCCTTCACATGCATTGCAGCCTTTGCAAGGAGTACAGCCTTCGCATGGAGTGCAGCCTTCGCAAGGAGTGCAGCATTCGCAAGGAGTGGAGCCTTCGCATGGAGTGCAGCCTTCGTAAAGAGTGCCGCCTTTGCATGGAGTGTGGCCTTTGCATGGATTTCAGCCTTCACATGGAGTGCAGCCTTCACATGGGGTGAAGCCTTCACATGGAGTGTAGCCTTCGCAATGGAGTGCAACATTGGCATGGAGTGTAGCCTTCGCAAGGAGTGCATCAGTCACATAGGGTGCAGCCTTCACACCTACAGCAGCATTCGCATGGGGTACAGCCTTCGTATGTAGTGCAGGCATTCACATGGAGTGCAGCCTACACATGAAGTGCAGCCTTCACATGGAGTGCAGCCTTCAAATGGAGTGCAGCCATTCATATGGAATATCGCCTTCACATGGAGTGCAGCCTTCACATGGAGTGCTGCCTTCGCATGGAGTGATGCCTTCACATGGACTGCAGCCACAAGGTGTGTTGTCCTCAAAAGATGAGCTTTCTTTCTCAAGGAGTGCAGCCTTTGCAAGGAGTGGAGCCTTTGCAAGGAATGCAACCTTTGCAAGGAGTGCAGCCTTTGCAAGGAGTGCAGCCTTCGCAAGGAATGCAGCCCTCACATGCATTGCAGCCTTTGCAAGGAGTACAGCCATTGCAAGGAGTGCAGCATTCGCAAGGAGTGCAGCATTCGCAAGCAGTGGAGCCTTCGCAAGGAGTGCAGCCTTCACATGCATTGCAGCCTTCGCAAGGAGTACAGCCTTCGCAAGGAGTGCAGCATTCGCAAGAAGTGCAGCATTCGAAAGGAGTGGAGCCTTCGCAAGGAGTGCGGCGTTCGCATGGAGTGCAGCCTTCGAATGGAGTGTGGCCTTTGCATGGATTTCAGCCTTCACATGGAATGCAGCCACAAGGTGTGTTGTCCTCAAAAGATGAGCTTTCCTTCACAAGGAGTGCAGCCTTTGCAAGGAGTGGAGCCTTTGCAAGGAGTGCAGCCTTTGCAAGGAGTGCTGCCTTTGCAAGGAGTGCAGCCTTCGCAAGGAATGCACCCTTCACACGCATTGCAGCCTTTGCAAGGAGTACAGCCTTTGCAAGGAGTACAGCATTCGCAAGGAGTGCAGCATTCGCAAGGAGTGCATCATTCGCAAGGAGTGGAGCCTTCGCATGGAGTGCAGCCTTCGCAAAGAGTGCCGCCCTTGCATGGAATGTGGCCTTTGCATGGATTTCAGCCTTCACATGGAGTGCAGCCTTCACATGGAGTGAAGCCTTCACATGGAGTGTAGCCTTCCCAATGGAGTGCAACATTGGCATTGAGTGTAGCCTTCGCAAGGAGTGCATCAGTCGCATGGGGTGTAGCCTTCACACCTACAGCAGCATTGTCATGGGGTACAGCCTTCGTATGTAGTGCAGGAATTCACACGGAGTGCAGCCTACACATGAAGTGCAGCCTTCACATGGAGTGCAGCCTTCACATGGAGTGCTGCCATTCATATGGAATGCAGCCTTCACATGGAGTGCAGCCTTCAGATGGAGTGCTGCCTTCGCATGGAGTGCTGCCTTCAAATAGACTGCAGTCACAAGGTGTTGTCCTCAAAAGATGAGCTTTCCTTCACAAGGAGTGCAGCCTTTGCAAGGAGTGGAGCCTTTGCAAGGAGTGCAGCCTTTGCAAGGAGTGCAGCCTTTGCAAGGAGTGCAGCCTTTGCAAGGAATGCAGACTTCACATGCATTGCAGCCTTTGCAAAGAGTACAGCCTTTGCAAGGAGTGCAGCATTCGCAAGGAGTGCAGCATTCGCAAGGAGTGGAGCCTTCGCAAGGAGTGCAGCCTTCACATGCATTGCAGCCTTCGCAAGGAGTACAGCCTTAGCAAGGAGTGCAGCATCGCAAGGAGTGCAGCATTCGAAAGGAGTGGAGCCTTCGCAAGGAGTGGGGCCTTCACATCGAGTGCAGCCATTCATATGGAATGCTGCCTTCACATGGAGTGCAGCCTTCACATGGAGTGCTGCCTTCGCATGGAGTGCTGCCTTCACATGGACTGCAGCCACAATGTGTGTTGCCCTCAAAATATGAGCTTTCCTTCACAAGGAGTGCAGCCTTTGCAAGGAGTGTAGCCTTCGCAAGGAGTGCAGCCTTCGCAAGGAATGCAGCCTTCACATGGATTGCAGCCTTCGCAAGGAGTACAGCCTTCGCAAGGAGTGCAGCATTCGCAAGGAATGCAGCATTCGCATGGAGTGGAGCCTTCGCAAGGAGTGCAGCCTTTGCATGGAGTGCAGCCTTCGCAAAGAGTGCCGCCTTTGCATGGAGTGTGGCCTTTGCATGGATTTCAGCTTTCACATGGAGTGCAGCCTTCACATGGAGTGAAGCCTTCACGTGGAGTGCAGCCATTCATATGGAATGCAGCCTTCACATGGAGTGCAGCCTTCACATGGAGTGCTGCCTTCGCATGGAGTGCTGCCTTCACATGGACTACAGCCACAAGGTGTGTTGTCCTCAAAAGATGAGCTTTCCTTCACAAGGAGTGTAGCCTTTGCAAGGAGTGGAGCCTTTGCAAGGAGTGCAGCCTTCACATGCATTGCAGCCTTCGCAAGGAGTACAGCCTTCGCAAGGAGTGCAGCATTCGCAAGGAATGCAGCATTCGCATGGAGTGGAGCCTTCGCAAGAAGTGCAGCCTTTGCATGGAGTGCAGCCTTCGCAAAGAGTGCCGCCTTTGCATGGAGTGTGGCCTTTGCATGGATTTCAGCTTTCACATGGAGTGCAGCCATTCATATGGAATGCAGCCTTCACATGGAGTGCAGCCTTCACATAGAGTGCTGCCTTCGCATGGAGTGCTGCCTTCACATGGACTACAGCCACAAGGTGTGTTGTCCTGAAAAGATGAGCTTTCCTTCACAAGCAGTGCAGCCTTTGCAAGGAGTGGAGCCTTTGCAAGGAGTGCAGCCTTTGCAAGGAGTGCAGCCTTTGCAAGGAGTGCAGCCTTTGCAAGGAGTGCAGCCTTCACAAGGAATGCACCCTTCACACACATTGCAGGCTTCGCAAGGAGTACAGCCTTTGCAAGGAGTGCAGCGTTCACAAGGAGTGCAGCATTCGCAAGGAGTGGAGCCTTCGCAAGGAGTGCAGCCTTCATATGCATTGCAGCCTTCGCAAGGAGTACAGCCTTCGCAAGGAGTGCAGCATTCGCAAGGAGTGCAGCATTCGCAAGGAGTGCAGCATTTGCAAGGAGTCGAGCCTTCGCATGGAGTGCAGCCTTCGCAAAGTGTGCCGCCTTTGCATGGAGTGTGGCCTTTGCATGGATTGCAGCCTTCACATGGAGTGCAGCCTTCACATGGAGTGAAGCCTTCAATGGAGTGTAGCCTTCCTAATGGAGTGCAACATTGGCATGGAGTGTAGCCTTCGCAAGGAGTGCATCAGTCGCATGGGGTGCAGCCTTCACACCTACAGCAGCATTCGCATGGGGTACAGCCTTCGTATGTAGTGCAGGCATTCACATGGAGTGCAGCCTACACATGAAGTGCAGCCTTCACATTTAGTGCAGCCATTCATATGGAAAGCAGCCTTCACATGGAGTGCAGCCTTCACATGGAGTGCTGCCTTTGCATGAAGTGCTGCCTTCACATGGACTGCAGCCACAAAGTGTGTTGTCCTCAAAAGATGAGCTTTCCTTCACAAGGAGTGCAGCAATTGCAAGGCATGCTGTCTTTGCAAGGCATGCAAAGTTTCCCAGGCATGCTGTATTGGTCAGGTGTGCTGTCTTGGCAAGGCATGCTGTCTTGCAAGGAGTATTGTCTTGGCAATGTGTGCAGTCTTTGCAAGGTGTGCTGTCTTATCAAGGTTTGCTGTCTTATCAAGGTGTGCCACCTAGGCAACGTGTGCTGTCTTGGCAAGGTATGCTGTCTTGGCAAGGTGTGCATTCTTGGCAAGGCGTGCTGTCTTCACAAGGCGTGCTGTCTTGGCAATGTGTGCTGTCTTGGCAACATATGCTGTCTTGTTAATTCATGCTGTCTTCACCAGGTGTGCTGTCTTTGAGAGACGTGCAGTTTTGTGAAGGCGTGGTGTCTTGTCAAGGCGTGCAGTGTTGGCCAGACGTGCTGTATTGGTCAGGCGTGATGTCTTAGCAAGGCATGCTGTCTTGACAAAGCGTGTTTTGTTGGCAAGACTTGCTGTTATGGCAAGGCATGTTGCCTTGGCAACATGTGTTGCCTTGGCAAGGCATGCTATCTTGGCAAGGCATGCTGTCTTTGCAAGGCATGCTGTCTTTGCAAGGTGTGCTGTCTGTGCAAGGTGTGCTGTCTTGGCAACATGTGCCATCTTGGTGAGGTGTGCTGTCTTGGCAAGGTGTGCTGTCTTGGCAAGGTATGCTGTTTTAGCAAGGTGTGCTGTCTTGGCAAGGGGTGCTGTACTGGCAATTCATGCTGTCCTGGCAAGGCGTGCTGTCTTGACAAGGTGAGTTGTCTTGGCAAGACTTGCTGTTATGGCAAGGCATGTTGCCTTGGCAACACGTGTTGCCTTGGCAAGGCATGCTATCTTGGCAAGGCATGCTGTCTTTGCAAGGCATGCTGTCTTTGCAAGGTGTGCTGTCTTGGCAAGGCGTGCTGTCTGTGCATAGTGTGCTGTCTTGGCCACATGTGCCGTCTTGGCAAGGTGTGCTGTCTTGGCAAGTTGCGCTGTCTTGGCAAGGGATGCTGTCTTGGGAAAGCTTTTGTCTTGGCAAGGCGTGCAATTTTGGCAAGCTGTGCAGTATTAGCTTGGCCTGCTGTCATAGCAATCCATGCTGTCTTAGCAAGCCGTGCTTTCTTAGCTTGTGCTGCCTTGGCCAAATGTGTCGCCTTGGCAAGGCGTGCAGTCTTGGCAAGGCGTGCTGTCTTGACAAGGCGTGTTGTCTTGTCAAGGTGTGCTGTCTTGGCAAGGTGTGTTGACTTGGCAAGGCGTGTTGACTTGGCAATGCGTGCTGTCTTGGCAAGGAGTGCTGTTTGGCAAGGTGTGCTGTCTTGGCAAGGTGTGTTGACTTGGCAAGGCGTGTTGACTTGGCAATGCGTGCTGTCTTGGCAAGGAGTGCTGTATTGGCAAGGCATGCTGTCTTGGCAAGGCTTGCTCTCCTGGCATGGCGTGCTGTTTGACTAGTCATGCTGTATTTATAAGGCGTGCTGTCTTCGGATTGTGAGCTGTCTTGGCAAGGCGTGCTGTCTTGGAAAGGCATGCTGTCTTTGCAAGCCATGTTGCCTTGTCAAGGCGTACTGTCTTGGCCATTCCAGCTGTATTGACCAGGTGTGTGTCTTGTCGAGGCGTGCTCTCTTCGCTAGGCTTTCTGTCTTGCCAAGTCGTGCTGTCTTGGCAAGGCATACTGTCTTTGAAACGCCTCCTGTCTCAGCAAGTCATGCTGTCTTGGCACAAATGCTATCTTTGCAAAGTGTGCTGTTTTGACAAGGTGTGCTGTCTTGGCAAGGCGTGCTGTATTGGTGTCTTGTCTTGGCGAGGCGTGCTGTCTTGGCAAGGCGTGCTGTCATGGCAATGCATGCTGTCTTGGCACGGCGTGCAGTCTTTGCAAGGTGTACTGTCTTGGCAAGGTGTGCTCTCTTGGCAAGTCGTGCCTTCTTGGCAAGGCATGATGTCTTGGCAAGGTGTGATGTTTTGGCAAGGCGTGCAGTCGTTGCAAAGCGTGCTGTCTTGGCAAATCTTGCTATCTTGGCAAGGCATGCTGTCTTTGTCTGCTGTGTTGACAATGCGTGCTGTCTTAGCAAGGTGTGCTGTTTAGGCAAGGTGTGATGCCTTTGCAAGGTATGCTATCTTGGCAAGGCTTTCTGTCTTGGCCACGTGTGCTGTCTTGGCAAGGCGTGCTGTCCTTGCAAGTCATGCTGTCTTGGCAAGACGTTCTCTCTTGGCAAAGCATGCTGTCTTTGCAAGGCATGCTGTATTAGCAAGGTGTTCTCTCTTTGCAAGGTGTGCCGTCTTGGCAAGGCATGCTGTATTGGCAAGGCGTGCTGTATTGGCAAGGTGTGCTGTATTGGCAAGGCGTGCTGTCTTCGCAAGGTGTGCTGTCTTCGCAAGGCGTGCTGTCTTGGCAAGGCATGCTGTCTTGGCAAGGCATACTGTCTTCACAAGGGATGCTGACATCGCAAGGGGTGCTGTCTTGGCAAGGCGTGCTGTCTTGGCAATGCGTGCTGTCTTGGCATGATGTGCTGTCATGGCAAAGTGTGCTGTCTTGGAAAGGCGTGCTCTCTTGGGAAGGCATGCTGTCTTGGCCAGGCATGCTGTCTTGGCAGGGTGTGCTGTCTTGGCAAGGTGTCTTGTCTTGGCAAGGTGTGTTGTCTTGACAAGGTGTGCTGTCTTGGCAAGGCTTGCTGTCTTGGAAAGGTGTGCTGTCTTGGCTAGGCTTTCAGTCTTTCCAAGTGTGCTGTTTTCGCAAGATGTCCTTTTTTGCAATTCATACCCTCTTGTCAAGTTGTGATGTCTTGGCACGATGTGATGTCTTGGCAAAGGGTGCTAAAATAGCAATGTAAGTAGTCTTGGCAAAGCGTGCTGTCTTGGCAAGGTGTGCCAACTTGGCAAAGCATGCCATCTTGGCAAATCGTTACATCTTGGTGATGTGTGTTGTCTTTACAAGGCATGCTGTCTTGGCAAATTGTGCTGTCTTGGCAAGGAGTGCTGTCTTTGCAACGCAGCTGTCATAGGAAGGCATGCTGTCATAGCAAGGTGTGCAGTTTTGGCAAGGCATGCTGTCTTCCCAAGCTGTGCTGTCTGGGCAAGGCATGCTGCCTTGGTGTCTTGTCTTGGCGAGGTCTGCTATCTTGGCAAGGCGTGCTCTCTTGGCAAGAAATGCTTTTTTGACAAGGCATGCTGTCTTGGCAAGGTGTGCTGTTTTGGCAAGGTGTACTGTCGTTACAAGGTGTGCTGTCTTGGCAAGTTGTGGTGTCTTAATCTGATGTCTTGGCGAGACGTCCTGTCTTGGTAAGGCGTGCTGTCTTGGCAAGGCATGCTGTCTTGACAAGGCATGCTGTCTTGACAAGGCGTGCTGTCTTGGCAAGGCATGCTGTTTTGGCAAGGCATACTCTCTTCGCAAGGCGTGATGTCTTGCCCAGTCATGCTGTCTTGGAATGACGTGCAATTTTGTCAAGCCATGCTGTCTTGTCAAGGCCCTCTGTCTTGGCCAGGTGTGCTGTATTTGCCAGGTGTGCTGTCTTTGTGAGGTGTGCATTCTTGGCAACTCGCGCTTTCTTGGCAAGGCGTGCTGTTTTGGCAAGGTGTGGTGTCTTGGCAAGGTGTGGTATCTTGGCAAGGCATGCTGTCTTGGCAAGGCATGCTGTATTGACAAGGTGTGCTGTCTTGGAAGGCGTGATGCCTTGGCAAGGCATACTGTCTTTGGATAGCGTGCTGTCTTGGCAAGGGGTGCTGTCTTGGCAGCACAGCTTGCAAAGGCAGCACACCAAGCGAAAGTAGCACACATTGCAAAGACAAAACACAATGCAATGGCAAAAAATCTTGGAAAGAGGGAAAACCTTGAAAAGAACAACTGCCTTCCAAAGGCAGCACACCTTGTGGAGGCTGCACACATTGCAAATGCAGGACACCTTGCAAAGACACCACATTTCCTAAATACAGCACTCCTCCAAAAGACAGCACATATCCCAAAGGCAGCACACCTTCTGGAGACAGTTTACTCTTGTGCATAATGTCCACAAACTCAGGGAAGAAACATAGGATGTGAACTTAACTTCGCATTCCTGCCGATTTTTGCGGGAACGGTCGCAGCATTGGGCACCTGGCAGTATGAGTGCTGGGTTGAGCTTCCGTCATGACTTCTGGTGTGGTGGGCGCCCTGTCGCTCCACATCAGCTGTGCACACGAGTGCTGCTTGCTCAGTGCACCTGCTGCGCCACACTTCTGTGTGCAGCACGTTCGTCTCTGTTCCACAGGTGTAGCTTATACGAGCGATCTTCCAAGCAGTTAATAATTAATGTATACCCAGCCATGTCGCTGTTTTGTGCTCTCACGTGTCAATTTAGTGGTACTCTTTCCTAATGTTTTATAATTCAATAGAAGAATTCTGATTAGGAGATTGACCTCTTGGACGTAGAGCACCTTTGATATTTTCTGCTAAAATGATATTACCTTAATGAAATCTGAAGAGAGGGACAATTTCGTATTTAAAGAAACTCTTCTAGATTACGTCGTATACTGCTGGAAGATATATATTAAATATCCAGGTGTAGCACTCAGTACAAGCTACAACTGTATGACATGTCAATTTTCAATGTGATCGACTATTATACGCTCTTTCGCCAGTATCACCGTCTCCATTTCATCTCCAGTTCCAGCATTAATTACGGCACTATATCCCAACACATCGTGTAGTGCAGTACCCTTTACTTCTCTAACTAGAATAATACCAATGTTTGCCTCATACATAAAGTCTTTCGAGCTACTTGCTTTTAGGGAGCTCCCTACGCTGTTTGTGTTTAAAGCAGCAATCCTCTAAGCTTGAGATGGGTTCATAATGTATCACATTCCATAAATCCAACTCTTTCATCCCATGCAATCAGTATGAAAGCTGTGGAAAAGTGTCACATACATATCCACCTCTTTCGCTTGGTTTGGATGAGGTAACCATTCCCCTCCCCTCATGCAATCTTAGTAAGCATCCAGCGAAAATCGTGCACAGACACACATGTGAAATTTTTAACTTGACCGAATCAGTTCGACAGCTGTGATTCAGGTCCTAGCGTAATGCCACCATGTGTTTGAAACCTCCGGAAACAATTCTGTTGCATGGTTCATACTGATGTCTCGATATCGCCATCGTGTAACTTACAACAAGTATTACATTAAGGAATATGGGAAACATTTACCACCTTCCGATATTGTTGAAATTGTTAGTAAGTAGAATAAAAGTAATCTCTAGTCAGGAGAAAGGAAAAGCGAGTATTTGTTTCCACAGACAGAGCTTAACACTTCGTATCAGTACTCTGTCCCATCCAAGGGGCAGATTCGTTACTCTGTCGTATGCATATAACGAGATAACAGAAAGACTTCACGTCACAGCTACTCAGTTTATGGGGCTAGGTAACCTACACACATCGACATAACTCACTTCTTGTTTGCTAAGATAATATTAATTTCGTAAGTAAAATGACATTGCAAGTTGTTGTTGTAGTGAACATCTTCTAAACGCTTAATGCAAAGACATTATTAACACACGGTCGTCCTGACTGACTATGCGAGGAAGTAAATTAACTGGCTCTGTTAAGAGATGTATATAATTTTGAATCGTTTCAAAATAGATTCACGTATAATGGTCATTGATGAAAGTTTCGGCGAACAATAGAGTTAAGACTTTGATTACGATACATGCATCACATTCTTGTAAAGCTATTGTATTAATCGTGTGCTACTTTCGATATTAATCGCAATTGCAGAAAGCAGCAATGAATATGTCTCGTCTCGTTTCTCCGGCCGTTTCCCGTACTGTGCGACCCACAGAGCTGTATCGCTGTATCAGCGGTCGATTGTTGCTGTTGCCACCACGGAATGATGGCAGTTAAATTCAAATTTTCTCCAAAGTATAAAGGATTCTACGAAATAAACGAAAATAGAAAGAAGTAACGAAAGCGGCAACTAGCAGTCAAACTCAACGTTCTTGGTGGTTTAATGCTATGACAATTTTAAACAATAAAGTACGCAGTGGAACTAAGAGCAATTACAGTAAGCTACATTATACCCTCGATGTGCAGATTCATTAAAGTTTTCTTCCTTGCCACATCTCATTTTACAAACAACTGACTCTGACTACTACTTATGAACTGCACCTAACGCAGGCCATAACTCATGTCGAAGTTGTCCGTTACTACTATCGTATCCTTCTTAGGTAAGGAACGAGCGAAATAGCAATTTCGCGTTTAACATGCACTGACGCAGGACAGAGCATTTTCTGTTGCAGCATAGGAATTATCTTGTGATTACATCTACATGGAATTCATGGAAATCATTTGTAAGTTTGTAAAGTCAATATTTAGTAAAAGGTCCAACCGGATTACATACTGCATAGTGGGAATAATTGCTGCAATTTTGGTGGCAACAACAATAAACAATCAGTGAATGCCGAGATTTGGCTGTAGATAAGTGGCAACACAGAGCCACCGTTACAGCCGAGTGGTTCATGAAACCTTGGCCGTGACCACAGCGGCTGAGGCGCGTGGCAACCGCACAGCAGCCCACACTGAGGTGTGACGTCAGAAGGTACCCCTGTCTTGGTTGACCACCCACAACGTGTTTCGCTGCATTTGATCAATTCACTATTTGCCCATACCTAAAACGTCAGTTTTTTTTGTATCAGTATAAACAAATGAAACCTCTTGTATAATACTTCCTTACGAGGGGCATTATTATTAACAATTTTACATTCAATTTTGTTCAATAGCTTATTTGCTAGTTACCCTATTTTCTCTTTCCACACTCAGTTAGCGTCAAGCAAACCACATGTATCTCCGAAACTTGGACCTTTTTACGAGGTACATCTCTATAAATATTAGGTACATAACATGTCTTTATAATTTACACGCAGAACTGAATCTTCTACGAAAAAGACAGACGTCAATCCTTATCTCAGTTAAAGATACACGTTGAAGTCTCTCCCTACCTGAAGTGGCGAACTAATGTCCGAAACTCCGCCCGTAGCTCATTCTCGCATATACTGCCGCCTTCAACGTGTAGTCGCTGATTAGTTACGCCATTGTAACCTGTCCAGAGAGAGCCGTTTCGCCGTCCACAGATTATTGGCTACCACTCCTCCGTAACACAACGTGCGCGGCCTTTATCTCCAGTTTAAGCATTTTACATTTTCCGTTTCAAGCTGTGCCAAATGACAGTCGCTCCCAGTCCGTGTTTCACGACCGCTTTCTTTGCAGTCTGCCGCCGATTGTGAGCTTAGCTCCTTCTCCAGTCACATAACGTTTGTTCCAGCGCTGAATCTAAAGACTGATGCCCCTTGTTACTCTATGCCATGAATGGTGATCTGCATTACGAAGAGCTGAATGAAAAGGCAACGTAGACTCTTATTTTAAGCTGATGGAAGTAACAGTTCTTAGCGAGTAACCTCGAACCCGATATTCAAATCAGAGCTTTCCTTCAACGAAATAACATGTTCCCTGTAGTGTTGCAAGCTGTGACGAAAAAAGGAATCTATTTATTTCCATTCTCTAGAAAAGCAGTACAAAAAATCCACTAATCCCAGATTTGTAATTCACACTAATTTGAAAGGGCTGGCCAACGCTGCGGTAGGGAACGAAGGCAATCCAAAGTTTGTTCCACACCGCCTGACTGCGTTATGCGATACTCTCTGGCGCTGTGTGCTGACGGATTTGAAATCGCAGCCGCCTGTCTCTGTGACGTGGCAGTCTTGTTCGCTCACAGTTATTTCATATTTCGTGTTAACTCCTTTCATGCTGAAAGACCGCAGCCTTCTCTGCACGCACACGAAAACAGATTTAATTTTTTTTTTTCATTTCACGAAAATGCGTGATTCGCGCCGAACCAGCGATATAACGTTGTATTGGCGCCTCGCGTGGCAGAAGACGTTGACTGCGAAAGGAGTTTCGGAGGACGCAGTGCAGCCGTTGGCCCACAGATGGCAGCAGGCGACTTGCCGTGTCCGGCAGTGATATAAACAATAAGACGCTAAAAAGAAATAAACAGCGCGGAAAAGAGTAACATGTCTACTGGGCGTCTTGTGACACGCGGCGATCAAAATAGTGCACACGAAAATTCTGATAGCCTTTTGTTGACAATTGTAAATATCGAAAGCGGGAGAAAGGTTAAGCGTAAAAATAAAATCTTTGCTTCCCTGTGTTTCCGTTTTGTAACAGGAATACTATGTTAATATTTACTTTCATTGCGTGAAAACATTCCTTAGCAGTTCTACATATGGCTGATAAATGTGTTTTTCACAAACGGATCTTCCACTACCGCTTGTGGTTCGTCATGTAAACACTGTCAAATCGGTTTTCGAAATGCGGTTACTGGTTCCGGATTGTTTACTATATTTTAAAGGTAAAACACGCTACCACAACATTCCATCATTTTACCGTTTGAAGCACAATCGTTTCATCAGAGACTAAGTATGGAATTCCTGGGGATGCGGTCAGCGCTCTAGTGGGTTCTTCTCTGGCAAGAACGACAGTGCACGACGACAAAATCTCGCTTGAACAGCACTGCTTAAGTTACGCCTCTCTTCACACACGTGGCACACAGTCTCTGGATGACTTCCAATCGGGTCGTCCGCCCATGTTCCGCCACGTCACTCGAATACCAGCACTGGCTACACGAAATCGCCAAATAATGACATTGTATTGACTTTGAACGCATTTAATTACGCTTACAGATCTTAGTAGCGTAGAAGCCGAATGTATTTTTCTGTTGATTCTCCTTCTTCTGCAGCCCACAGAGCTTTGTCAGTGCCACAGCGATTGATTGTTGCTGGTAGCCTTCCGCAACGTCGGCAGTGAAACTTTCTAGCTAGTAATGTCTATATTACTAAGGAAATGAAAACGGAGGAAATGATAATAATTGCACAACCACCAGTCAAACGTAACGTTTAGCGATGTTACAGGCGAGCAAAGCCTTAAGCCATAAATTACGACAATGGGGCACGCATAACCGTTATTGCATGAATCCACATTCAGAGTTGGGGCTTCCACGCACAATGTCGCAAAACTTACCGTTATATCCAAACGAAATTACGCATCGTATTCTTCGATGAAAAATGCCACATACTTCCACTAGTCACTTGTGGCGTAATGTTTTCATAACACTTCCACCTCACTACAGTAAACGGTTGTCAGCTCTATTACACATTCTGTCCGATGTAGAAGCACTTCAACATTTCCGCAATAGTAATTCAGGAGATACTCAAAGCTGTCACCTTTGGTCTTCTTAATTATCACGTCAGTATTCACGTATGTTATGTGAGCGTCGACCACCGGTTTGTTCACACGGAGAGATAATGATTTATTGTCATCAAACAGCACATGTGGAAACCGAATCACGAAACTCATCGTTCATCGGTACATGAGTTAACTATCGCATTCGTCTCTAGAAAACTGTACTTATTGAAAAAAGCGACAGTAATTTCCATAACCGTTCTCTTTCCATAGCTAAATGTTTCGTCAACTGTTAATTGCATTCTTCTTAGTCAAGTGTTTTCAGTTCTGCAGCAATACATAAAGCTACAGTTTCAAAGACGACAGATTTATAAAATGCCGCTAAAACAGCACTGTGCCGAAAATCCCGTTACGACTGGAAACGGAGTGTGTCGCAGCGACATTCTTGTGGCTCGCACTGCCGGCGTTCTTGGCCGGCTGAGACGTGAGCAACAAACCGAGGTTCGGGTGAATGTCTCCACCGCCTCTTCCTGGACCAGCTGACACCAGCCGTGCTGCCAAACAAGGTGTCGACGTCTGCGACGCTGCTTCCCCCATGCTTAAAACGTAAACGAGTCTTGACACTCCTCTGTCATCTGCCGATGCTACGGCAACAAGTTACTGCTCTGCATTCTCCTCTCTGCGGCCTGTCTTTTCACACAAGTGATGCGGCTTGGTTTTACGTGATTATAAGTAACGTTACTATTTTTGCGTACAACACCACAGCCAATATTTACAGTTACTAGTAACTGCTTTTTCGCATTACTCATCTTAAATTTATTCAGGTTTCGTAATACCTTAACTGTTTTCGTATGTGCTTGTGGCCGTCGGAAAGCAGATGCATCATTACAAGCGCAGAAAACTCATCGTCGTCAAACCAGTATCGGAGACGAATTTGCTTACATAGGAAGGAAGCTACTTGCGAGAGTTTACACGTAATCTGGAACCTACACAGCTTACTCTGTTATTGGCCACACTAAGAAAATAAAATTAGCACCCGAAAAATTTCGTCTGTTTAGGATGTCAGGGAATGTCAAGGGCGCACTTTTTGTTTCGCTCTAGCTTTAAAACGCCATAAAAACATTTAGTGGCGTATATGTAACCGTTTGCAACTCTGTACCTTACATATTATTTATCTCGCCTTACCCGTGTTTCTACTAGTTAACTGGTGACATGTTTTCCTTATTACAACATTTTCCATTGCGAAGTGAGGCTGTGGCCCTTTACATATTCCGGCCACATATTTAGAGAGTGTTATGATTGTCATGATGACAATGGTGATGGAAAAGAAAAAGTTGTCATTATTGTGTCTCGTACTATCAAGAGCTTAGTGAGTATCTATGCAGTTTCTTTGCGACAGTACTTCATTATCTACAGATCGGGCAGGCGTCTCTTGCTGATACTCTATGGTGACGTCATGAGCTCCACACTCGCGACTCATTCATCCCGAATGGCTCTGCACTGCCACGTATGCTAGCTCTGTAATGGAGTGGGGCTGGCCTCACGTTCTCCTCACTAAAATAATAAAATGAGCGCTGTGACACATTACGGTTTTTTGAAAAAGGTAAATTCTTCGCTATTTCAAAGCGTCTCATTTTTGTTCTACTGTAAGTGTAGTACAGTTTGAAAACGTGGAAATGGCGGATAACTGTTGGACTGTGTTTTACTCTCTGGTCGATAACTGCCAAAATACTTTTTTAAAGCATTGTCTTGGCCTCGACCACCGGATCCCCCGTCCTCTGTTGGCAACATGCTGGCACTGCTCCCGTCACGTCTTCCACCTCGAAATTCTACAGTATTCTGTTTCACCTTTCTGCTATACGTTAAAAAATACTCCATTTTTTTTGTTGACCACGAAAAACTAAATTATCATTTTTATTTCGTCTTCTGAAGTGTGCTATCCGTCGCGTTTAAATAACCGACATATCACAGTTGTAGCACAGATTGGTATGATTTGTGCATCTTCATACTCCTCAGAAATCATTGCCCACTATCGAGAAACGTATTTTACACCTTCCTTGCTTCCGAACGATTTGGTTAAATGTATCGCATGTGCTTTTACGTAGTTACCGTCTACTGAACTTCAAAGTTATAAGTCGCTCGTAACGCATTCCGTCATTTTGCCGTATTTAGCCCTTTCTACAATAGACGAAGTGTATTGTATGGCTGAGAATTCGACCATTGCTGTTGCGTCACGTCTAGAACAAACAGGGTGGGGAAAAAAAATTTGGCCGAAAGTGCAGAGCAGGAAAGCAGCATCAAGTAAAGGAATTTCGGTACTGCAAGTGTCAGCTGAATATTTTGGGCGCTATGCCAACATGGCAACTGTGGTCACATTTGCTATGACATGTAGCAACAAGTGGCTGATCGGGTTTTACTCATTTTCACCTTTTTAAGACGTATTGTAACATGAAACATGGACATCCGATTCTCTTTATCTCTAAGTCAGCTAAGTGCGATACACGTGTAAGTGGCGCTTTAAATTTATCTTGTTCTCATATTGGCGGTTGGTTAGTTCACACAGCCTGTGTTTACGTATACACTTTCTGTAAACTACCAATCATTTAGAGCCAAGACGCTCGTGTGTGGGACTGTAATTACGTTTCGGTGCCGCCGAAAATATTCATTCGCGAAGCCTAGTTGCTATACTCAAATTTTTGTGTTTGATGCTGCGTTTCCACGATACACTTTTGGTCAGACTGTTTCTATGCACCCTGTATGACGACGCCGGATGGCAAACTTCACTGAATCAGAACAGCTTAATTTTTTTTTTTTTTTTTTTTTTTTTTTTTTTTTTTTTACGAACGCTGGGTGACTGCCACCCATATCTGCCACGTCACTGGAACGCTAGCACGTGACACAGAAAATCACGAAACCAGCCAGTATCAGATCCGCGTGGATGCACTGTACCGATTATGTGCATATTTAAACGATAATCACAAATGTAGATAGTAGTAATGTGTAAGATAAATTTCTTTTTCCGTTATTCTTCCGCGTCCTGTAACCGACAGAGCTTTGTCGCTGCGTCAGCGATTGATTGTTGCCGCTACCACGCGGAACGATGTCAATTTTAAAGTCTGCCGCGAGTAATGGCGGTTTTCTAAAGCAAACCAAAACGGAAGAAAAACGTATGTGCATAATCTGATCGAGAGTGGATCGTTAATTGGCAAAGCGACTTAATTTTTAATATTTACGAGCAGCAGAGCCTGGCGTAGCCGTCCAGTTGCGAGATGCGTGTACATTCCCACACGTGAATCGCACCCCCTAATCGCTGGCAGTTGTACCATTGTAATGCATTCCAAGTGTGCTCTTTCGCACACCAAACCTACATGGATGGACTTGTGTCTCAGCTGCCTCCAGCTGATGGTATCCTACACTCCTAAGAAGTAGACGATTCTGTGAGAAAATCTTCTGCAAAACACGTATAGAAATCGCCAAAAAATGCCTCCAGAACCTTTCTATCCAAGCTAGTTTACGCTTGTGCTACTTATATTATGCTCATTTTAATGAAACACGTGGTGCAGAATATGCGTACCGGCAAGGGATGGAACTTATTTACACTCCATGGCTTTGAAGACGTATGATGGCTAGAAAAATTCCTGTCGAGTCGAGGCGAAACCTTAACCAAGTACACAGGATTAGCAGATATGTTGTCACCACCCATCGATTGTGAAGGTTTAATAAACACGTTGACAGCGTCGTCTGCTTCGCATCGAGGCGGAATGTAATCGCAGTGTGAGAACCTGCCTTACTTCGTGGCAGTGTGTCCAGCTGCTGTCCTTCTGGGTTTCTACAGACTGCATTCGTATCTGGTAACGGATAAGGAAAAAGATCAATCATCGGCCTGAACACACTGCACATGTGAGGAGAAGTACGGTATGGAAAATAACAACTAATTTACTGGAAAGGTGATAAACATAAAAATAAAGTCTTGCGTCAGCGATATTATTCTGTCGTGTCTGGGCAGCGCCGAACGCGAGAACGAACCCCACGAAAGCATTACTTTACGGCGGCTGTTTGTGTTGTACGGCGCCTTCGACTACTGCTCTAATATACTCTCAAAAACATATAAATGGCGTACATCTAATCGATCGTTAGGAAAACGGTGATTACATGTTCCAAACGCACAAATTTCCATCGCTTTATTTTTTGCATCGACAATCGAATCGCACAGCCTTTGTTCCAAAGAGTTTTCGTTGTGGTTTGCTTCCTCCTCTGCGAAGTAGTGCTGTGATTTCTTACACATTCCATCCACGTATCAAATAGGCATGAAAGTTGCCCTAGTGAGAATAGAGAAGAAATTTGACATTACTAGGCGCTCGTACGAAGTGTCGTGTCCGCTCTCCGACGTGTCCGAAAAGTCCGTACCAGGAAACCGCACTACAAAATGGCACGCATTGTGTATGCCAATAATCTTTAAAAACCTTGTCCCAATTACGGCAAGCACAGTTGCTAAGCTAAAACTAGTGTGTACTAATAAAATGTTTAATATGTCTTCCATACACTGACTTTACGTAGGAAAGCGTCTCACATTGAATTGCTGGAACAATAATTATAAAAGGTGGCAATTTTATTTACGCACTATCTTTTAAATAGATATGATGGTATCTGATACTCAAGTACTAATGCAAAGAAACGTACTGATCCTAGAATGCTTTAAATTCTTGCTATCATTTAATCTTTAAAATTTAATAATTCTCTTCCTGTTAATATTTAATTAATTAACTTACGTCGTTCAGATTTCGTAACGCTGACGGCCTTAAAATTTAAAGTTGTTCGCTCCCTGTTTTGGCTTCTTTCAATTGTTGTGAGCCAGCGATAGTGCAATATTGTTCGCTTTCTAGTCTACACATTAATAAAAATCAGGTCCAGGAAACACTTTTCTGATCACGGTTGCGATTCAGACGGTATTCGCGTAATTGTACTGATTAAGAGTTATCGTTTCCGAAAGATGCAGGTTCGATCAAAGCTGTGTGCACTTTTGCGCGTATGATGAAAATATTCCTAACACGTCGCGTAACAAAAAGTAACATGCGAATCCCTTGGTCAAGCAAAGAAAATATATGATGACATAAATGTTCTTCGCTGTTATTCAGGACAGGTTTAGATTACACACCGCAATTTTCAGTCTTTTTAAATCACAGTACGATACGCTTTAGAGATATTTGTTTTGAATAACTTGTATTTACCTTTTCTTATACAATATGTTCATTGTCCGCAAGGATTATCTCTCTCTCTCTCTCTCTCTCTCTCTCTCTCCTTTTTATAGCCTTTATACATTCACATTACATACATCGATTAAGAAAGTTTTCTTTCTCTACCGACCAGTACGAGAACAAAATCCGCCCAGTCAAAATGTCTTACATAGTATTACTTCTCACTTAACAATCATAAATATATAGTTTCGTAGTACAAACAATGCTAGTTTATTCCGTGCAATAGATTCACTGAGCACAAAAATTAAAATTGTAATTACGGTTTTAATATCGTCAGTTCTTCTTTACATCATGAAAATAAGGTTTGACATTGTCGAAATATTATTTTCCATCGTTGTAGCACTATAACGTACTCTGAATATTTCTGTGAATGACGCATACTACTATTCTTTCGTTCCGACCGACGCTTCGAAGTAAATATCGAAACTGCTTTGGAGTTTATCCACGTACGGTTCCAGAGGCCACATGCAGCAGCTTTCAGTCTAATCAGCATTGGTGACAAATGAAGCTGTGTTGTCTTCTGGTCTTAAGAAACTGACAGCACCTCTTTGTTCCGGCAGAGTATGCTTGGCCGTTCCAACACGTGGACCACAACGTCACACACGTTTTGCTCAGGTTGTGCCGCAGGTGTGTATTGAGACCAGAGAGGGAAAAAACGATGAAGTCATTATATATGAGTTTCTCTCATTCATTTCTGTGCCTGTTATTCAGTTCTCGCCGTATGCGATGCTTTATTTGGGAAGTAAGGAGCGTCTCTAGTTAGTTTCGGTAGCAAACTTTTGCCCACAGCTCACACTCAGTTTCCAAACCACAGCTGCCATGAAATGAGGTCGCCTTTACTAGCGAGGCGATGAAGCGATTTCCCAACTCTGGGTAAATATTCTGTTTTTCACTTTCATTGTGTAGGGGAATTCACTGAAAGAGCATAGTGTTGTCTCCCTTAACCCATAGAAAACACGATAAGAAATATTACGGTCTTCCGATTAAACTACAGTTAAGAAAAGCCCTCACTTCTTCATCGTCATCGAATTTCTTTCTCGCTCACCGCTCTATAGCTCTTCGCTATGAGATAAAAGGACGACTAAGATGACGCGTTGTTTATAAATTGCCACGAAACCTGCTGTGGGCCGGAAATTCGGTTACAACTGGGAACGGAGTTGCTCGCGACGGCATTTCTGCGTCAGACGCTGTCCGTGTTCCCGCCGAGTTAAACTTGAATAGCGATCCAGGATTGTCTTATGAAGTTCCATGGCTCTTTTTTTGGTGACCGTATCATTGTCATCGTGCTGTCGGGGAAGACGTCGATGTCTGCGACGCTGTTTCCCCACGTCGGGGCGTCAATGATTCGACCAATTACTCTGGAGTGCAGCCGCTGTCCAGGTTGAAACTACAGTTGCGAAATCTGATCTGTGCGGCCTCTCTGATGACAGAAGACGTAAAACCCTTGTATGAAATAAAATAATCTGTTTACTTCGGTTTTGCTTTAATAACAGTGCTGCCAATATTTTTGCTTAAAACGCAAGTGCCAAATATTTTACATAGTTAAACCGAATACATCTTTCCGTCACTTCTGCGTCCCCTGCGACCTACAGAGTTCTGCCACTGATGGCGCTCCGAAAGGACAGCAGTTCGACTCTCTCGCGAGTGATGGCACTTCTCTGACGTGAGTGAAAACGGGAAATTTTTTTTTAAATCTGCCCACAGCAGGACGCCGCGTCGCCCGCCATTCGCGAGATGCGTGTCCGGTCCAAGACGTGAATCACACGCCTAGCCGCTGGCCAGCTGCACTGTTTCAATGCATCGCGACACTGCTGTTTCGCAGTCCGCACATTCACGGGAGGCCTTGTGTTACAGCTGCCTCCAGCTGATGGTATCCTAAATTTCTGAGGAGGAGGAGGAGGTTGTGTGAGAGAATGTTCCACAAAACACGTACACAAATCGTCAAAAAACACCGTCAGAACATTTTAACCCGCGTCAGTTATTGCATGAGATTCTGTTTTATTATGCTCACCCGGGTCACACGCTTTGTGTGGTAAGAGTTGTTACGTATTTACGCCTCAAGGTTATGAAGACCTGTAACGGCTAGAAAGATTCGTCTTGAGTCACGGCCAAGTCTTAACCATATACGCATTATCAGCGCCTATTTCGTCAACAGACATCGATTCTGAAGATGCATAAAAAATTGTCGACAGTGTCACCTGCTTTGCGCCGATGCGGAATTTAAACGCAGTGTGTATCGACAGATTCCATTCGTAACTGGAAAGAGATTAAAATATGTCTATCCAGAACCTTCACACACTGCACCTGTGAGGACAAAGAACACGTTCAAGTCAAACGGTAATTCACTGACAAGGCGGAAGAAAATTAAAGCAAAAAACCAGTGTCATCCATACACTTTTGTCCTGTTGCTGGGCAGAGCCGGTCGCGAGAACAAACGCCACGAGAGCTTTGTTCACGGTGCCTGAATGCGTTACACGCTGCACGTCGGCCTGTGTAAAATTTTGGACACAAACCGTGTTCCGTACCTTCGGCCAATCTCGAAACTCTGCCGTAGTGTCCTTCATATTCTTGCCATATATTAAAACAATCTTGCCAACTTTTTTGATTATCTCGTAAAACAAAAGTCAGTATTTTGATAGCGTCTTATTACACGACGTGCTGTCACTCGTGTTTCAATAGTCGGCATCGCAAAGTTGTCCCACGACCCAGTGCGGTTTGTGTGTCTACGTACTCTTTCTAAATGATTGCCCACTATGGGACAAGCAGATCTGCGGGAAATTCGTTACGATACAATGGTAATCTACTATACGAATCTCCGATTTGTCGGTTATATACACATTTACGGAGCTGTATGCGACCCTCAAATCGTTTTGTGACAGTAAAATAGTAGGACTGCCTGTGCGATGTCGATGCTGGATGCGCCCCTACAACCACAGCCGCCTCTCGCTTAGTGGCACAGGCCCCGGCTCACAACAGTGGCTGGGCACAAAAACGTCCCCTAACCCTGCGTACAGCCGTGGGAATGTGAATTTACTCCAAGTTTTCTGCCCATATCTAAACGCCTAATCTTTTCAGGTGCAAAACGCTTCCACCAGTGCCCGCCTCGTATTTCTGTCGACAACGAGCGTAATTCCGGTCTATTAATAAAGCAGCCACGAACGCTTTAATGGCCCTGGATAAGACTTTTGAACACCCCATTACGTTTGATCTGCTCCTCACACTTCTCCATGTTATATTTTCACTGGCGTCCGTAAGGAATTCGTACTCTACATTACATGTTGACGTCTTCCTTTCACAATACGGAAACACCGCCAAGTTTGTTTCATCGTCGACAGTTGTTCAGCGGAGACCATAGGTGTGAAACGTATGAAGCTTGGAACGCACCGCAGACGTTCGTTCCGGCTAGTGGAATCGATTAAGGTCTCACACATAACCATCACAACAGAAAATCGGTTTCCGACACTTTGGTCATCTAAATGTTGTGTGCCGCGCCTTTCGTCTTGACTACTCAGTACAAACATGGTAACTCGCGGCAGCCATCCGATTCTGTTAGCCCACCTTGGTGCACGGATAGAAGCAATATTAACCACACTCCAGTATAATCGAAACAGTTAATATGTGAAATAGTGTTTGCCTTTGCTCAGGAGAAGGAATAGTGGCTACTTGGTTAAATAGTGTCGTAGATATTTACCGAACAAAAAAAAAAGGAAGAGGAATTAATTTCATCGTATTCATCAGTTGCTGAATCTTTACTTCCACATCATAGGCACTATAAATTTATTTCGTCTTCATTCAATGTCATAGAGCCAGTTAAATGTTTGGTTTAATTTTAAACGCTTTGGCAACTGACCAACTGTGCATACTTTCACTAATAGCGGTTCCGTGGGGTCTCATACGTTGCTCCATAGTAGCGTGACAGACACACTTGTCACGACATTTATGCAGTTACCACTCTGCTAGAGAACTTTTTGTAATCAGAAAACATATTACGCGTCTAATTCCGTTGTGCCTCGTTATACGTGTCACATTTCCTTTAACATAGTTACTGTCTACTGAACTTTAAAGTTACAAATCGCTACGAACGCATAATGACATTTTGCCATTATTAGAACATCTTACGAACGAGTAAGTGTACTGTACTCCTGAGTATTCGAACAACATTCTGTAACGCATCGTCTGCCATATACAGGGCGGAAAAACTATTTGACCAAAAGCGTAGGGCACAAAGAGAGCGTCAAACGAAGGAATCTGAGTATAGAAAATACAGGTCGCAGTTAAATATTGAAGGCGCTACGGCAGCATGGAAACGGTGGTCAGTTAAAACATTTTCTATACATACTCCTGTTAATTAAGTGGTCGCTCATTTTTCACTCATTTTAACTTTTTTTAAATATACTCAAAGAAGAAACATGTGCATGTGATTGTCCTCATTTCTGAAGAAATACTGTCTCGTTCGTCAGCTGAATGCGATACACGTGTTTGTGACGCTTCAAATTTACCTTGTTCTCATCGTGACGACTGGTTAGTCCAAACATTCTGTTTACGTATAGATTTTCTGTCAAATAACTATCATTTTGAACAAGGGCCTCAGTATGTCAGATTTCAATTACGTTCCCGTAGCGCTGAAAATATGCAATTACGACTCTTAGTTGCCATACACACATTCCTATGTCTCAAGCTGTCCTTCCGCCCTGCATTTTTGGTCAAACTGTTTCTGCACGCCCTGTATAACGGTGGTGCATGGCAAACCTCGCCCAAACACCACTGTTTACATTAGTCGCTCCACACGTTCGTCACACATACGTCACTGAGTGACAACCAGCCAGGTCGCCCGCCTATATTCCGCCACGTCACTGGAAAGCCAGCACGCGATCCACAAAATCACGAAACCGCACCAGATTCGCATAGTGACACTGTACTGGTTGTGAGCACATTCGGACGTTAATCGCAACTGCAGATCATAGTAACGTAGCAGCTGAGTTTATCTTTCCGTTCATTCTCCGTCTCCCGCAGACCACAGGGCTCTGTCGCTGCATCAGCGGTCGATTGTCGCTGTTGGCGCCACGGGCTGATGGCAGGTAGATTCAGATTTTCTCCCGAGCAACTGGGATTCTGTAAAAGGAATGAAAAGAGAAAGAAGGTACGAATGGGGCAACTCGGAATAAAACAGTACGTTTCTGGTAGTTTAATGCGATGACAATTTTGAACGAGAACTTTCGTGATGCGATTGAGTTACCAGCAATAACAGAAACCCAGGTTTCAAGTTGCGCCCTCCACAGACAAACTCACTATAGTTATCGTCCCCGCCAATTTTCATTTTAAACACGACGGAATTGCATTTCTTAAAAACTACACACAACTGAGCGTGTAATTCATGATCAAGTTGACTATTACTTCTACTAACTCGTATTTTTTTTAGGTAAGGAATTAGCAAAATGCTGACACGAGAAAGCAGTCTTGCGTCCATCATGCAGTCATCCAGGAAACAATTCCTCCAGCCAGAGCATTTCGTTTTCCGACACAGGAATGATCTTAGAATTACCTTTGCATGTAATTGATGCTTTACTGTATAAACTATTTAGTAAAAGGGCGAACCGAGTTAAGTACTGCATAGTGTGAATGAATGCTGCGATTTTGCAACCAAGAACAACAGGCACAAAATACTGAGACTCGGCTGCAGACACCTGCCGTCAGCGAGCTGCAGTGGCAGCTGAGTCATTCGTGAAATCTTAATGGTGGCCACGGCTGCTGAGGCTCGGCTGCAGATGCAGCAGCAGCCCACAGTGTGGGGTGACGTCACAAGGCACCCCTGTCTCCCAGACAACGCACGACGTGTTTTCCTGTATCTAATCACTTGTTTCCCTTTATCGAGCATTTCCATATTAACTCACCTTTGAACTCCAGTATATTTTCTCGGTATCAATACAATCGATTTAAACGCTCTGTATCATACTTTTCACGAGCGGCACGATTATTAACAATTTTACATTCAATGTTGTCGGGTAGCTGTTCGTAAGTTACTGTATTTCCTCATTCTAAACCCAGCGTCAAGCGAGTTACGTGCACCTCTGAAACTTGGCCCGCCTTTACAAGGTACATCTCTAGCAGTATTAGGTGCTTAACACATCTGCATGATTTGCATGCAAAACTTGAGTTTCTATGAAAACCGCAGACGTCATTTCGCGTCTGCTGCCAGTTGTAAGATCCATTCCAGTACCGTGTCCCACTCACCGAGCAGTTACGCCGATTTTAATCTGTCCACCCGGTGCCATATCGCCGCCCACAGATTCCTGGATACTCTGCCTACCTAACAGAACTTTTCCGCTCTTTGCCTCCCGCTGCTGCCGATGTACTTCAGATTCTCCGTTTCAAAATCCGCCAGACAGTCGATCGCTCGTAACACGCGATCCGCGACCGCTTCCTCTACAGACTGCCGCCGGTTGTTAATTTGGCTCTTTCTCCATGCAGATAAAGTATCATCAAGGGTCGCACATAACTGCTTATGCCTCTTGTTACTCCATGCTACGTATTGTGCATTTTACTGAAGAACTAAAGAAAAAATAATGCCACTCATTATTTGAAGTAGTTGAAAAGTACGCTTCGTGGGCAACATAGCTGCACCTGACATTGAAATCAATTCTTTTCCTCTCAGGAAAAAAGAAAAGATGTTCCGGCGAGTGTTGGAATGTGACGAAAAAAAAACAGTATTTATTTCCATTCTTTTCAAAATAAATACGAAATATAAACTTGTTTCATGTTTTAATATGCTATTACGTATATGAAAGTGCTGACCAACGCTTCGCTGAAGAATGAAAACAATCTGAAATTTATTCTACGGCTCCTGACTGCGTTATACGACATTCTCTGGTGCAGTGTGGAAGCGGATTTGAAATCGCAGCCGCCCGTTTCTCTGGTGTGGCAGTCTTGTCCGCTCACAGTTGTCTCAATTTACCTTCTGTCATACAAATAGGGTACAGCCTTCCCTTGTTGTCCACAACAAGAGATTTCGATGTACGAATGTTCTGTTTTTATTTCTTGATTCGCACCCGAATCAGCGGTATCGAAAGACACGCTGTGGTGGCGCCCCGTGTTGCAGAAGAAGGTAACTGCGAAAGGAGTTACAGAGGACGCAGTGTCGTCGATGGCCGACAGATGGCAGCATGCGACTTGCCGCGTTAAACTTTGATATAGGGAATATGACGGTGAATCGGAACACACAGCGCGAAAAAGATGTCTACGGGCTCCATTGTGTATAATATGGACACGGAAATTCTGGTACCTTTTTCTAGATAATTATAAATGTCGAAAGGACGTGAAACGTTTAGCGTAAAAATAAAATATTTCTTTCTCTGCGTTTCCGTTTCGAGAAAGTAACGGTATGTTAATAACCGCTTTCCTTCTGTCAAACAAAATATAAACGTTATTTAACAGTTCTACACACGGCTAACGAATGTGCTTTTCATAAACCGATCTGCGCTACCGCTTCTGGTTCGTCATGTAAACGCTATCATATCGACTCCCGAAACCTGATCACAGATGCCGGATTTCTTTCTGTATTTCGAAGGGACAAAGAACACTAGCACAGCATTCCATCATTTTACGGTTTTAAGCACTTTCATTTCATCGAAGAACTGAGACAGCGGTCACCACCCCTGTCCCGTCATGTGTGATAATGTGTAACGGTGCAGGATGACGAAACCCCGGCCAGCCGCCGCTGCTCGCGTTTGCGTCTTTTCTTCCACACACGTCGCTGGCCGACTGCCAGAAGGGACGGCACTCGAACGCCAGCACGGGTCACACAAAATCGCAAAAGCAGCGTTGCATTCGCATAATGACACGGTAGTGACGTTGAGGACTTTTAATCGCGCTTGCAGATCGTAGCAAGACAGAAGCTGAGTTTATTTTTCCGTTAATTCTGCGTCTGCTGCACCACAGAGCTTTGTCGCTGCCTCAGCGACTGATTGTTGCTGCTGCCGCTCCACAATGTCGGCAGTTTGAAACTTGCTCGCGGACAATGGCGGTTTTATGGAGAAAATGAAAACGGAAAAAATGATAGTAAATGCGCAAACACC